>NC_072410.2:22647424-22950454 GCF_028858775.2 Pan troglodytes | reverse complement strand
GGCAACTTCACATCAGGAGGAAAAAAAATGGCTACTACTCTAACAGCTGCTCTCGTAATTAAGAACAGATTTCATCACTAAACTCTTCCTGGTTATGTCTGCAGCAAAACAAATACACAGATGTGAGGCATTTGCATACTGGAAATTGTGTACTGGATAACCAAACCAAATTTACTTTTTCTGCTTTAAAATATTCCCTTAAAAATATCCAGTCAATAATAAAGTATAAGGCAATGTCCAAACCTAAGTACAACTATATTTCTGTCATCATCTTGCAACTAAATTTATTTTGGCATTCTACCAAATTCACTTTCTTTTTACATATTCGAAATTGCAATGGACTGCCATGAACATGACCTCCTTTGAATAATGAAAATGTGCTACCCATTTCTTTTACTCATAAAATTTGCTAAATTTATTGCTGCCTCATTTATCCATGTTTTAAAAGGCTGCATGGCACATGCAGTAAAAGGAATCGCATTTGACCTTTTTAAAGGTAAATTGGTGTGGAGTTAGATCAGAGAAATAAAACTAATGAAATGATAAAATTACAGCAAAAAGTGAGAGGTAAGGATAAATTAATGGAACCACTCCACTACCATGAGGAAGAACAATTTAAAATTCACACAACAACATGGATGAACCTCACAAACAAAATGCTAAGCAAAAAGGCCAATAATATACAGCACAAAATTGAGCAAAAGTAATTGTATCATTAGAAGTCAGGATAGTGGCCACCCTTGGGTGGGTAGGGCCATCACAAGGAGGGGGCACAGGAGAGCTTCTTCAGATCTGGTCATACTCCATTTCTTCATCTGAGTGATGGTTATACAGGTGTGTGCAGTTTGTAAAAATTCTTCAAGTTGTATACTTAGGATTACTTTTCTATATAGAAATTGTACTTTCATAAGAAGAAAAAAAATAAAAAGGTGGGCCAGGCGCAGTGGCTCACGCCTGTAATCCCAGCACTTTGGGAGGCCGAGGTGGGCGGATCACGAGGTCAGGAGACCGAGACCATCCTGGCTAACATGGTGAAACCCCGTCTCTGCTAAAAATACAAAAAAATTAGCCAGGCGTGGTGGTGGGTGCCTATAGTCCCAGCTATTCGGGATGCTGAAGCAGGAGAATGGTGTGAACCCAGGAGGCAGAGCTTGCCGTGAGCTGGGGTCATGACACTGCACTCCAGCCTGGGCGACAGAGCGAGACTCCATCTCAAATAATAATAATAATAATAATAATAATAATAATAATAATAATAAGGTAGGACATGCACTGTGTTTTCTGATTTTCAGTGTCAACCATAGCATTTACTCACCACTTTTAGCCACAACCTCTTCAAGCGGCAAAATCCATCCTGCGTTTACACACCTTTATGACACTGTAATAGCAGTGTCCTTATTAGCCATTTTTATCAAGTCATAAGTTTCACTTTTTAAATGAATAAACTGGCCAAATGCTGAAGCTTAAGTAGCACAATGTTCTAACAGAGTCCCTTATTTAGTACTTTAAACTGATTTTCCTCCCCAAAGGTGCAAATGCTACATAATTTTCTATTGTGAACTGTATTATTAGTACTATATTTAAAGCAAAGAAGCTGTTTTAAACCTGTAATTTGCAGTCAAATGTGGTTCTAAGTGCATTTTAAAAATGACTTATTATACTGTTTTACCTAAAGAACAATAATTCATACAGAAATCCATAGATGTAAATAAGCTGATACAAAAGTAGAAAAGGAAGATAATGCCTATTCAAGATGACCTAGTATGTTCTAAGACCCTGAATTAAAATGACATTTCAGTAGGGTTGACTGGGAGTTTAAATAGTGGAGCTTTTCATTCAGAATTGCACTTTTCCAAGTCGAAATTATGCTGTGGAGTAACTAGGAAGGCATTAGAGGGCCTAGAGAAGTAAACTTAGGAAACAAGTGGTGGTTGTTAATGATGAGGGTGGTGATAAAACATGCAGGGTGCTCTACAGGCTCTTTCATCCTAGTTAGGTCTTTGGTGAACGAAAAGGCCAATCGTTACAAACATAATCACACACACTTTGCTCTAAGTGGCTTCCCAGCTGCACTTCTCAATTGGTGACCATCAATGCATGAACCAGGGGTCAAAGGCATAAAGAGACTTTCTTTCCCCTAAAAGGAGGGTCTCTCTGACCTCACCCTTTGGGTTTGTTCATCTATTTCAATATTGTTGCAAAGGCTGAAGTCATTAGTGTTTAAACCATTAAACCTAAAAGACAGGGGTACGGAGAACTTTATCCACATTCTTTCCATTCATCAATTTGGGGTCCTCATTTGTAAGCAAAAGTCATAGACGATGTGTACCTAGCACAATGAAGCACTCCACAGATGAGTGTTCAGCTCTCAACTGCAATGACTGCAGAAATCAGACCCTATACTCCGGGCTGGTGCACTAAGCTAACATTAGATCCATCCACAGACCCTCCTGTAATGCCAGTCTGAGATCTAGCTGGGGGCCCAGGGCAGTGCCACAGCTCATTTAATTGTATTTATTCTCAACTTTAGCTGAAATAAGCAATGCTACCTGGACTTCCCCTTATGCCTGGCTGGGGGCATTTGTTTTCAAGCACTTTTTCTGTAGCCACAATTTGAAAAAACTAGGTCTGCATCCTTAATGAAATTATAAGATTTAAGATTCCCATTCATTCTTACAGTGTGTACACTCTCCTACCTATCATCTGCTACCCCAAAGGAAGGTTCACCTGTGAGCCTACTCTTCCAATGCCCATATGTTTTAAAAATGTATTCCATGCTGTTTAAGAAGTTAATGTCCAGGCAGAACTCTGACAGAATGTAAGAAATAAAGTGTATTATTTTCTCAATCTCCAGCCTCAGATAATGCTTGCTTATAAAACACTATGAACCTGTTATGAAAAAGAACTGCTCTGTGATTTTTAAAGCTTTTTTATTTAATTCAACATTAATTTATGAAGCACCTGCATGTTAAGCACTGCACTCAGTGCCAAGGATATAAAGATGAATAAGAGAGCGTGCCAGCCCTCCAGGAGCACGCAGAACAATAAAAGAGGCAGCTATGTGAGCCGACTGAAAATATAATATGATGGATGGATGAATGGATGGGAGGAAGGAAAGAAGGAACAAAGGGATGAAGGATGATAGATAGATGGTAGACAACAGAGAAGCCAGGGAGTGAAGGCAGGGAGAGAAGTGCTATGAAGGAACATAGAAAGCAACTCATTCCATGAGGAGTAGAAAAGCCTTCTTGGAGGCAATGATAAAGAAGATTTAGTGCCAGCTTGACTTCATCAGGTCAGGGTGAGCAGATGCATATTTCTGGTATGGAGAAATTCACGCTAAAAGCATGGAGGCCTGCAAAGTGCACAGCATGTTAGGGGGACAACAGTCAAGCTCTGAGTAGCTAAAGTATAGTGTACCTGGCACAGCATCCTGAGGTTAAAGCTGGAGGGGTGAGGTGATGTAAAGGGTCCTGTATGCCGGACCCACAACTCCAGCTTTTTCTCTTCTAGGTTAGTGTTTTCTAGCATAAGTTTCCCAGAATACTAATTCTATGGGTTGCTTTGCAAAAGCAAAAACAAAAAACCATTTTGTGTCCAAGTACATTTGGGAAATGCTGCCTCCTACAATCTCCTTTCAGAGATTAGTAACATATATTTGGTCTCGAGGGGGCTGATAAGCGTGGCAGGAAAGAAATCAGTTTAACTTGGACACCATTTTTGCAGAACTCCTGACATCCCTCGGCACTGGGTTCTGCAGAACACATGGGGGACACTGAACACTGCCCTAGGAAAGAAAGGACAAAAGGAGCTATTGGAGCATGAATGTAACATGATCTGATTTATTTTTTCCTTTTCCTTACTACAGAAAAATATTTATTTGGCAGTCTATGTCTGGTAATGATATGGAGGTTGAACTAAGTTTGGAAGAGATTAATGGCAAGAAGCCAGGTGGTGATTAAATGCAGAAGTGAGAGAGCCCACTCAAGAGACTTTCTAGGATAAAATTAAAAGGAATTCACAATGGATTAGATATGGAATGATGGGAGCAAACCAAAGAGTAACTTCAAAGGTTCTAGCTTAGGAGCCAGGCGGAAGACTCTCCTGTAACTAACAGAATTACAGAGGAGAAGCCTGCTCTACAGAAAAGGTAGTATGGTCAGTGCTGGTCATTTTAAGTATGGAATGTTGCAAAAATATCCACATAGGCAAATCAAGATAGCAGTTAGAAATATGGCTCCTCAGCTTACAAGGAAGGTCAGGACTAGAGATACACACTGTAATCACAGAGCCCACAGAAGAAGTCATCTGAATAAAGTCCTTCCAGGAAAACACACAGGACAAAAGAATCCAGAATCCAGGATACCCACATTTCAACATATAAAATACAAAGTTAATCCATCAGCTTTATGGACATACAACATTCATTAACACTGCAGTCCTAGATCTGCATTTACCTTATCCAGAACAGAATACAGGGCTGAGCCCGACAATGGTTTATATTTTTAATATTTGTCATCAGTATATAGTATAAAGGAATCAAAATATGTTTGGAATAGAATAGGATCTAATTAAATACACCTGAAGGCCAGAGCAATTAAGAGAATTGACCAAAGCCTTATAGCTAGTCTCATTTGCAACTAGTTCAACAATGATTTTTTTAAAAAAAGAAAGCGTGAATCATGGGCTCAGGTCTGAAAAGGACCCTGAGAGGTCCATCTGTGAATTTTCATCAAAATTGTATTTTTAATTCTATGAAAAAAGGTTGAAAATTAATTCAAAATATGATATTCTCTTTCATTTTACTTGTTTCTAAGGCATTTGAGGATGCAAATAAAATCAGATAATTCACTTGAAAGTAAGATCATTATCAGGTATTAGAAAAGCATTTTGCTGCTTTCCCACGTTATCTTTTTATTTTTAATTGCTATGATAGGAGAGTGCTAACAATATTAGCTGTTTTTTCTTGATGTAGTTGAGTTGTGTTTCATCAGAATATCATGGGAATTAGCCTGTATTCTTGTAAGGGTGGTCAAGAAAAGCTGTATTCTAGATCAAAAAGGATCTTATCAGCTCACGCAGCCACTCAACAGACATTATCAAGGGCCTTACATGAGTGAGGCACAGTCCTTACTCATAGAGGAGACATCCAGGAAAAGGATGAGGAAGTAGCCCACTCACAACTGAGTTCGAGGAGGTTTCCGTTGGCCACTACTTAGTTGAATATAATGCATTCAGTGACCAGTATGAAGTCCTTAAACACTTCAGTATACATACTTACAATCCTGCATTAAATGTAACAGGATTTACAAGTCTCTTTTGTGAGGAATAAAACCAAAAACCCAAGAATTATAAAGTTTTTTTGCACAACAATGTGAACAGACTTAACACGATCTAATTGTTCACTTTAAAGTTAAGACGGTAAATTTTATGCTGTGTGTACACATAGCATAAAATTTAACCATCTTAATCATTTTCATACAACTAAAAATTTTTTATATTATGAAATTAAAATATCTTTAAATAACTGACGTTTGTCCATAAATTGTTTGTTCTACATCCTGCGAGGATTGGGAGCTTGTCAATTTTTTTGAGCTAAGGAAGAAAGAGGTGACACTGGATCTTTAGGAGGATTCACCAGATAATGCTACTCAGGGTTTATGAAAGAGGAATTGAATCGGTGGACACTCAGAAGTTAGGAAAGCCAGCATGAAAGTGAAATATTTAAATAGGAAGGTAGCAGTAAAATTTGGAAGAATACGAGAGACCTTTGAGAAGAGCAATCAACAAGGTGTGGATATGGTATGGATACGGAAAAAGAATCCAAGACGATTCCAGGATGTCGGATTTCAGCAAGAACATGGTATTTATTGTTACGGTCAACCTGAGTTGAAACCAAGAAAATGAAAATGCCCAGGGCGCAGCTGGAAAAAGGAGACCACAGTTTAGATGCTGAATCACCATGGACCCCAAAGATACCAATCTGTGGTGTGTACCAGAACCACAGGCTCAAATGAGGCCCCGCTGCATCCAACCTTCACGAACCTTTGTCTTTACCAGTGGAACCATCATGTTCTCCCAAAGATACCATGCTGCTCACCTGCCCTTACCCAGTCTTCACCTGAGGTTTACCCAAGCGGGGAGAAGGGATTAACAGGGAAAGGTAAAAATAATTTCACTTCAAATTTGATGAGACTAAAGAAATTTCTGGAGGGCCAGATCTCTTCTGAAAATTCCCCTGGCTCTAGGGAGACAGAAGAGTCAAGCCTTTCACACACTTAACGCTCTTCAAGATTCTGACAACTGTTGATCTTCTTTCCATGTTTGGGTCTTAGCACTGCAGGAAACTCAGAAACTCTCTTGTAATCTGCGCAGAAGGTCATTTGGTGTATCCCGATCCATCTCTGCCGTGTTCCTCTCGATAAGACATCAGATTAAATTAATCCTTGCTGTTCAACATTCACAAGACCTGCAAGTGTCTCCTCTCTGTTGCCAGACTTAG
This sequence comes from Pan troglodytes, assembly GCF_028858775.2. Taxonomy (NCBI): domain Eukaryota; kingdom Metazoa; phylum Chordata; class Mammalia; order Primates; family Hominidae; genus Pan; species Pan troglodytes. Next base: position 22,943,952 of record NC_072410.2, on the reverse strand, counting down.
AGGGAAAAAAGCTGAGTCAGAATGTCATGATTTGAAGTTGGAGAATCTTATTGTGATGTATAAGGAGATGAAGAAAAAGAAAACTGTTTTTAACTAAAACCTTCAGAACCTTATTACAAAATGGGCTGGGCGCAGGGGCTCATGCCTGTAATCTCAGCACTTTGGGAGGCAAAGGCGGGCGGATAATTTGAGGTCAGGAGTTCGAGAGCAGCCTGGCCAACACGGTGAAACCTCGTGTCTACTAAAAATACAAAAATTAGCCAGGCGTGGTGGCGCATACCTGTAACCCTCGCTACTCAGGAGGCTGAGGCAGGAGAATTGCTTGAACCCAGGAGGCGGAGGTTGCAGGGAGCCGAGATTGCGACACTGCACTACAGCCTGGGCAACAGAGCAAGATTTTGTCTCAAAAAAAAAAAAAAAAACCCCAAAAAACCTTATCATAAAAAGTTTCAGTCTTGACAGATTAAATGGAACTTTTCCACTTACAAGAAGCACAGTCAATTTCAAAGATTAAAAAAAAAGGAACTTGGAAAAGTGAATTTATTTTCACTAGAATGTATACATTTAGAATATCTTCCCTATCTCTGTCCTTTAAATTTAAGCTTAAACATTTATTTTTTATTTAAAAAGTAGGCATCCTTTAATTTCTAATCTAAGGAAAGAATGGTTTAATTAAAATTTTATTTATTTTTTTTTACTTCTGCTAGCTATTTAATCTAGGAAATACAGCTCAGAAAAAAAATGCAGTCATAAAACCTGTTGGTATAAAGATAAGCAGTTTATTTAATATCTAATTAAATGTGGTCACCAGAGAAATCACAGCTTATGAAACTTTATCAGAAAAAGATTAATCCATTTCAGGCTTAACCCAAATGTCATAAGAGAACTCATGAATTTAGATAGGAATCCACTTATTATCCAAAGACGTTTTCATATCAAGTTAGGAGAGCCTATATTACTAGCTATATTTATACTTACTTCAATCAAATTTATACACTTTGTAGCTATCACTGATTTGGGGCACAATTATCGAACCAGAATAATATAATAGGGAGCCTTTCTGTATTTATCAAAAATTTCTACAATGTTCTAAAACACTTGGAGTTTATAGACCCCACTCTTTCAGAAATTAAAAAAATTAGACTGTCATTTTAACTGAAAAGCAATTCCACAACAAACTACTAAACACCTATTAGATCTTGGGCTCAGGTGTTAAGAAAATGAGGATGGAGAAAATGATTCCTTCCTTTGAAGGGCTCAGAAAGTCGTAAGTGAGATAAACCCTTAAATAACCACTGATATAAAGTAATGACAACTGTACAGCAGGGGTTGCTTGTTTCTCTCCAATGTCTAGTCTGGACACATGGTGACCCAGCTTAAAGACCTCATGTCCCAGACTAAAGCTATAGCCAGGTGATCTCTGGCCAGTAGGGTGTGAGAAAAAGTGGTTCCTGCTCTTCCAGACTGCACCTCTATGGGCAGGATATGCCCTCCCCTTTCTGTTCCTTCTTCCTGATGGCTGGAAGGGAATATGGACCATGTTGGATCATGTGGATAAGACTAACACTCCTGTAGGTGGCAGAGCAACAGAATAAAGGGAGTCCAATGTCACAGAGCAGAACCAGCACACTGCCTCAGATTGACAATGATAGAAAAATAAGCTCTTGTCTTGTATTTAAGCCACTATTATTTGGAATCTATCCCATGAAACAGCCCCATGCTCTAATTAATATGTAACAGAGATGCTTCTTTTTCTAAGGATTTTTGGTTCTGAAAAATGCCCCCTTAAAAGAAAGAACCAAAATTGAATAGTATAAGCAAAGAAAAGCTTAATTTCTAACTTTTTCATGAAAAATAACACCTTTAATTATGACAATAAATCAATCTTATAAATAACAAAATAGAGATTATAATTAAAATCTTGTAAATTCTCAGAAAAGAATAATTTAAGTAATCATTGGGGGGCATAAGTTTAAAAATAAAATTATATAACCACATGCTGGAACTAATTTTAAAAATTAGAGAAGTAAAAACTAAAGATAAAACTAATATACAAAAACTAAAGATAAAAATAATATACAAAAACTAGAGAGAGTTGGAAACAAAATGGACACTTTAAAATACAAGAAAGGCTTAGGAAAATAACAGTGAATGTAGCTAAAAATACAGATCAAAGCAATTAGAGAGAAACTAATAGATATGAAAGAAAGACAAAAATGATTAAGCATAAGGACAGTTTCAGTAAGGGACAAATCAAAAACAGTTTGTGCAAGTAATGTGTACAAACACTTTATCTTTTTTTTTTTTTTTTTTTGAGACGGAGTTTCAATCTTGTTGTCCAGGCTGGAGTGCAATGGTGTGATCTCGGCTCATTGCAACCTCCACCTCCTGGGTTCAAGCAATTCTCCTGCCTCAGCCTCCTGAGCAGTGGGGATTACAGGCGCCCACCACCATGCCCGGCTAATTTTTGTATTTTTAGTAGAGATGGGGTTTCACCATGTTGGCCAGGCTGGTCTTGAACTCCTGACCTCAGGTGATCCACCCGCCTCAGCCTCCCAAAGTGCTGGGATTACAGGAGTGAGCCACTGCTCCCAGCCAAACTTAATCTTTTTTTAAAAAAAATTCCCTGAGCTAGAACAAACTGATACGCAGACTGAAGGAACACTCCATGTTTCAGGAAATGCATAATACTGAGACATATTTTGGTTAAGCTTCAGAAATCCCAAAAATACTTTAGGGACTCAAATAGAAAGAATGAATGATCTATAAGAGCAAACAGAGTGGGCATCTTAAAAGACATCAAAGCTCAAGAGAGGCTCCAAATTCGATGAGACCAAAGAAACAGAAAGAGAGAGGTAAAAAAAGTGAGACACTGTCATCTGAAATAAAGCTCAATTCATGTTTGTTAGTTTTTTTTCCAGATAGTGGGATTTGAGTTGATTTTTAAACTTCATTTTTCTTCATTATGCAAATTATCTAAATGAGCATGTAACCTGTCAATATAAACAATTAGAAATTAGACAGAAAAATATCAAAAATAAGATGGAATGCAAATATCCCAATGACCAATTTCCAAAGATTATTATCATTTTTTAATAAGAGGAACGGGCCTTGAAGGAATAATCTGGTGGGAAAACTAGAAAACGATATTACTCCAGGCATACGCAAAGACAGAAAGGTATGAAAGAAAATGATGGTTTAAGGGAATGGCAAGAGGTCTGATAAGTGGATGGAGATCAAGCCTGGGTTAGATTATATGCTATGCTTGAACTCATTCTAGTGTTATTCTTTATTTTTGTCACTGATCTGCCTGACATCATTTGAACCAGTGAAAGTAGGGTTCACCCTATATTTGAGGTACAGAAACTCAAGTCCAGACATCAGGGACAAAATTATTAGAGCTGGAGTACCAGCTCTAATAGGACCCCATCCTAGAAGATGATAGCCCAAAGACAAGTGAGAAGGGAACTGTCCTCAGGAAATTTGTGAGATCAGATGACACCAAATAAAAATAAATAATAATGTATGGTAATTTAACACATGTGGACACTACAGGAATTGAGAAGAAAGGAAGGGGCACTTTGGTGGCTGGAGCAGGTGGGGGAAGTGGTAAGACTTGCACTAGGTCTTGAAGGAAGGACAGAGCATTTTAACTTAAGATTTCCAGTTTCACAAGAAATTGTCTTCATAGGTGAATCCTACCTGTGGCTATAATTCCATAAAAAGGAAGCATTTTTTCTTGCTGAAATTATAAAAAAAGGATGGACTAATAAGTCAATTATGCTGGGATCTGACTATTTAAAAATTAAATAACTAAAGCCTCATCTTACGTCAAAACAAATTCCAGATAGATAACTTTTCATCTATTTCTTTTTTTTTTGAGATGGAGTCTTGCTCTGTCACCCAGGCTAGAGTGCAGTGGTGCGATCTCAGCTCACTGCAAGCTCCGCCTCCCGGGTTCACGCCATTCTCCTGCCTCAGCTTCCCGAGTAGCTGGGACTACAGGCGACTGCCACCATGCCTGGCAAATTTTTTGTACTTTTAGTAGAGATGAGGTTTCACCATGTTAGCCAGGATGGTCTCAATCTCCTGACCTCATGATCCGCCCACCTCGGCCTCCCAAAGTGCTGGGATTACAGGCGTGAGCCACCGCGCCCGGCCCATCTATTTCTTTTATAGTGTCCTATGTTAGATTTAACTCTAATCTTTGGTAACAGTCTTTGTAACCATACTAACAAAGGAAGAGAGAGAGATACAAAATTTAATTTGTCCACTAAGAACAAAGGTTAATCAACAAACCGGAAAAACTGTTTACAATGTAATTAGGAAAGATTGATTTTCTTAATATTTAAACAACTCTTTTAACTCAATGAGAAAAAATATATATAAACACTTCAACTGAAAAATGGGTAAAGGATATGAACAAAAAATGCACAAAGGTTTATAGATGAGAATTGTTTGCTCATTTTGGAATTATAAATTGGATGTCTAAGAACTTTTCTTAGGAACAAATCACATATATATACAAAATTTACTTAGTCACTCATTGCAGAATAATTTGTAATACTGAAAAAACCTAAAACAGCTTAGATAACCAACAAAAGGATTATACAAATAAATTATAGGATAAAATCACTGAAGTTGTCCAAATAAATGAGATGCTGAACCACTAAAGACCACATACTGAATGTTACCAAAAACTGTATAACGACATGGGAAAGTGGTTACAATAAGTAAGGAAAATAAATTAGATAACAACCAAATATAATAGCTTTAATCCCAATTTAATCAGAAAGATAAAGTACAGAAAAAAAGACCAGAAGGATCTGCTCTTTAACCAAAACATTAACTGTGATTATTTCCAGATTATAGAACCACAGGTGATTTTTTTCTTCTTTATGTTTTTGTTGTAGTTGTTTTGAGACGGAGTCTCACTCTGTTGCCCAGGCTGGAGTGCAGTGGCGCGATCTCGGCTCATGAGTAGCTGGGAATACAGGCACCTGCCACCACGCCCGGCTAATTTTTTTTTTTTTTTTTTTTTTTTTTTGTATTTTTAGTAGAGACGGGGTTTTGCCATGTTAGCCAGGATGGTCTCGATCTCCTGACCTTGTGATCCGCCCGCCTCAGCCTCCCAAAGTGCTGGGATTACGGGCGTGAGCCACCGCGCCCAGCCCTTCTTTATGTTCTTAATGTTATCTAAATTTTTATAACGCAGACCTGTTACTTACAAATTCTTTGCTGTCCTTTGCAGCAAAACTTCCAGAAAGACTGTATGTAATGTCTCTAATTCCTCTTCTTGCTTCTCTCTCAAACCCAAGTAGACGTTGGCCCCAAAAACTCTCATCAAGGGAAATGCTGACCTCCATGTTACTAAGCCTAACACAGCAGAGGTGACACTGGTAATAACTCCCTTCCCTTCTTGAGACCCCCTTTCCTCGTGGCTTCCCGAAGCTATACTCTACGTTTTCTTCCTACCTACTGATCCCTTCTTCTCTTTTCTGCTGGTTCCTTCTCATCAGACTGACCCCTTTAGGTAGGGATACACCACAGGTCAGCCCTCATCACCTGCTCTCACTCCCTGGGTTATGACATCCAGGCTCAAGGCATTAGATGTCACGTGTATGCTCACAACTCCCAAATCTACACCTCCAGCCCAGATACAGATTTCGTTCTCCAAACTCCAGACTTGTGGGTCACCTCCACTTGGATGTCTAAGAGACAACTCAAACTCAAAAAGCCCAAGTGAGTAAGTAAACTCTTGCTCTTGCCCCCAAAACCTGCCTCACACATAGTTTTTCTCATCTCAGTTGATAGTAACTTCTTCCTTTCATTTGCTCAGAACAAATATCTGTCCTCAGTTCCTCTGTCTGCCATCCAAGCTGTCAGCCAATCTTACTGGCTCTCCTTCAAAATATATAGAGAATCCAATCTTACCATCTTTGCTGTCCCCATGGTCCCAGCAACTATCACCCCCCACTAGATTAGCACAATAACCTGCCAAGCCAGGTTCCACTTCTCCCCTGACCCATTACAGCTCATTGTCAGTGCAACAGCCAAACCGATCATTTTCATACCTACGTCAGATCGTGACACTCCTCTGCTCCAAACCCTTCAATGGCTCCCAATTCTCACAGTAAAGCCACGGTCCTTATTGAGGCTTGGCAGGCCTTGCAAGACGTGGCCTCCCCTGCCACTTCTCCCACTCCATGTACACCGCTGCAGCATGCTCTCTTGTTGCTATCCCGGGCGAGAAGGCACATTCCCACTCAGCCTTCGCTCCAGCTTTCCATCCTACTCCACCTGGCATGTGCCTTCTCCCTGCCATGTCTTCCTGGCTAACTCTACCACGTCCCAGCCTCACTGTTCTCCTGCTCACATCTCAATGTCTCAGTGCAGTGACCCAGCCACCCTCTTGATGCTGCACCCAGCTCCCACCCTCCACCCCCATGGGCATCCCTAGCCCTCTTTCCCCTGCTCTGCTTTTTCCTCTCTCTGTACCACTTACTGTCAACTACCAAAAGGTTAAAAATCAAAATTCTAACAGGAATTTAGGTAGGCTATGGTGACACAGGAAGGCTCCTCTGACTTTCAGGTCTGTCTGGTAAAGGGTGGCATGACCCTGTGTGAGGGAATGTCCTGAGGGACACAGAAGGACCTAGTAGGTATGAATCAGTCATCAAAGATGGATGAAAATGAAATCGCCAGCAATTAAGAAATCCCAGGGGCATGACCAAAGCTAAGAAGCGTTAAGTTATAGATGGGTTGATTTGTTCATCAGCATAAGGGTCAGAGTTGCCCAAAGATGAAAAGGGCACCCCAGGAGGGCACCATCCCCTTCTGCTGGGGGGTTTCAGCATGTAGCAGCATGAGCCTCAGCAGGGATGCCATAGAGAGCATCGAGTATCCCTCGGGGGATGGAGGAGGTCTTCATCGCTGATGGAGATATCCAAGAATGGGGGAGAGGTGGGCAGAGGGCCTGTCTATACCTTTTGTCAGGGCTTATAGAGAGAAATAGCTGAATGCATACATTTTCCTATTTTCTGCTGTTAATCCTTTTGTTACACACATAAGGGGTCAACCATTTAGTATGTATTAAAAACATGCCAAGGCCTATATGGACACAGATGCTATTCCTGAAGGTTATGTCTGTCAGATAACAAATACACAGAGCTCAGGAGACATACACGGCTTATGTTCACCTAAATTATGAAACAATGCAGCATTCCCATGAATAACTGAACGAGGAATCGTGACAGAAACAGGATTGGTAAAGTACTAAATGGCATGCAGAGAAAAAGGCTGAGAGACATTCTGGGAAACAGCACCCCATGGGGCCAACGGGTGTTTCTAAGAACTCTGCATATTTTAGGTCTTTCGTACATTAAAACCTAGTTCATGTGGCAGAGACGCTGGAAATGTGGGCTCCCTCCTATATTGCTCTGTTCCCCTCATCACCCTCCTTATTCCCACATCATCTTGTGGCCACAGAACACGACCATCTGTGGGAGCACACGCACAGCACACCCGCACACACTACCCCCGGGGAAGGACTTCTGCTCATGAAAATCAAACAAAGGAGAACAAGGAAAAAGAGGCAGAGAACATAGCGTCCCACTCAGAGCACTGCCTGTTAAGTGTTTGTTTCTGAGGCCAGCATCTAGCTCTATGATTTATTTTATATGTGCTGTGTTTACATACATCAGTAAATACGGTTTCCATTTCGCTTTGTAACAGCAGCTATAAATTATATGTTGGAAGTGTTTGGCTCCTCTCTTCCCATAAAGGTCTGGCAGGGATTACGGAGGCCCCAACACGGGAAGGCCCAGGATTGGTGGGGAGCACCTTCTTTCATCCATATCCTTAAATTAATTAACTCACCCAATAAGCATCTATTGAGCACAAACTATGTGCCAGGAACCATTAGAGATGCTTCAGTAAGCAGTACCATGAAAATGGGACAAAAAAAACAAAAATCCCTGGTTTTGTGGAACTTATAATCTAGTGAAATTCATCCACCTCTCTTCAATTTCTACATTCAGAGCTGTCAACCCATCTGGGGTTGGACACATGAGCAGGTAAATGCAAAGCAAATAGGGCCACTATAAATAACTATAGGAATTATTATGAGTGTGAATTGTTTCTGAGGGCTATGTGCCAGCCACCGTGCTAAGCACTGTAAGTACTAACTCACCTAACAGTCATAAAAATGCTATCAGGAGGTTCTACCATGATTCTGTCACAGATGAGTCAACTGAAGCACCAGGCCATCTGGCCAGCAAATGGAGTGAAGAAACTCAGACATTCCAGCTCTAGAACCCACACTCCTCGCTCTGCTCTAGAATCGGGCCAATTACAGCAGAGAGAGGGGTCCCAGTCAGTATCACTTCCAGAGGCATCTCTTGGTCCCACATCCCACCCTTTGGTCAGAACAGCAATGGGAGTGTCCAGGCATGGTCAACGGGTGCTTGCCACGTGAGTAGCTATGGAATGGGATCTGCAAACAGCACCAGGGAGACTCCATTTTCATCTACTGTAAATGTATTGCTAATGCTGGTTAATCATGTGGAGATAAGTGATTCTACTGCTCAGCCCAATTAAACACACTATTTAATACACTGTGGCTTCAGACAGATCTGTCTCAACAAGTCATTCTAAATGCTTACTATGTGAACATTTTAATACTTGTCCTCAGCTCAAATCTTGTTGATTTAGTATTTCATTTAATTGGGAATAAAGCTCTCATGTGATAGGTTCCACTATAGATAATAATAGCTCAGAAAAAACAAATACGCAGAAAAAGAGAGAAAAGGTGATCTCAGACTTGAAAATAAAATCTCAGGAGGGGGCTACCATCAAATAAGGAAGAATTACGCTCGCTACTCAGGATTTGTGATATTAATCCAGGATAATCTTGGTTTTCAAGATTTCAGTTATTTCTAATACAAAGGAACTTGCAGAATTTCATCTCTCTCTAGCACGCACACACACACACACACACACAAACATAAAATCACTCTCAACAATATACTCGCTTTTCTATTTTGTTTGCTTTCGTTTCAAAGGTGTTTAAATAACAGAAATGTAGCCAATATTTGCCAAATGCTTAGTATATTGTCACTGTGCTAAGCACATTACATACGTCTCATTCACTCCCCGCTGCTGCAATAACTCTGCCAAGCAGGTATCATTATCATGTTCTCCACCTCACACATAAGGAAACTGAGGCCCTGAGGAATTAAACCACTTGCTCCCCATCACACGGCTGACAGGTGGCAGGCCCAGTTCTTGCTGGTCTCCATAGCTGCACCCATTCCACAGCATTCTACCTCTTCCCTGTATATCTGAAAGACTGCACAAGATTTTTGACCAAAGAAAGGATGAAAGACACAAGCTTTTCTCACGAAACTGGAAGAGTGACACCTCCTTTCTGGGTGGAATAAACGCGGAATCACACGTCACTTTCAACCAACTCCAAACACAGAGGCCCGGGGGTTCTTGAGCAGCCCCAGGTGCGGAGCTCAGGCCCTGGAGGCTGCAGCTGAAGGGAAAGCAGCCCTGTAATCTGTTCAGACGCATTCCGGGGGAGAAAGCTTTACGAGAACTGAGAAAGTATGGAAAATAAAGTGGGCTTGCTAATAATCTCCCTCCAGGTCCCACCCTCCACGCTTTCTGGTCAGTGGTAGTTTCCCACCCTTAAGGCTAGAAAACTTGGCTTAATGATATAAGTCTGAAGGAGCCCAGAGAGGAAAGAGAAAGCAAAAAGTCTCTAGCACCTTCACACACACGATACATTTTAACGCACTTTCTTCAAATTTCTCATCACAAGACTATAGAAACTGAAACTGAAGTTTTTTCATGTTAAATGCCTTACCTTTTTTTCTGTTTTGTTTTTTGGTTTTTGGTTTTTTTGAGACGGAGTCTCACTCTGTCGCCCAGACTGGACTGCAGTGGCATGATCTCGTCTCACCGCAATTTCTGCATCCCGAGTTCAGGCAATTCTTCTGCCTCAGCCTCCTGAGTAGCTGGGATTACAGGCATGCGCCACCACGCCCAGCTAATTTTTGTATTTTTAGTAGACACGAGGTTTACCGTGTTGGCCAGGATGGTCTCCATCTCCTGACCTCGTGATCCACCCGCCTTGGCCTCCCAAAGTGCAGGGATTACAGGCGTAAGCCACTGCGCCCAGCCCAAGTGCCTCACCTTTTAAGACCCCAATGGCCAAACATAAAAGGACTGGAAAATATGGAAATATTTCCACTTGCCAGTCTTCATTACGACCTTCAGAACGACCCATCTAAACTACAGAAACCAAGTGCTTCCCTCCAGCATCTGAGATCAAGGTTTGGGTCTCCACTCTTTCAGGTATACGCAGTACAGGCACTCCACGTTCTAAGCGGACGGAAGCTGCCCATCGAGCAGACAGGAGGAAGCGCAGAGCGTAACCATCCGTGCTGTTGCTATGCCACGCTGTCCTGCGGGACGTGGCCTCCGACTGCCATGGGTGAGCGAGGGTGATGGGAAAGATGACACCACGACAGGTGGGGAAACTGAGTCTCCAGGCTTGCCACACACCCTCATTTCTCCCAGGAGCAATCAGATAGCAAACTTCAATTTGAAAACATTATACATCTCAAATGTAATTAAGAAATTCGACTGGCATGAATATGTAATGTACACATTGCTTTACAGATGCCTTTTTTGCCCGACAGGCTGGTGCCGACTTTCATTTGGAAGAAATCCATTTTCATACAAAGGTAACCAAGAGTGACAGGAAATAGGAAGCCTACATCATTTATCTTCTGTGAACTTTAGAAAAAATCAGTTAATTGCTTTTCTAGGAAGCTATTTTATGGAATCGCCGTGCTTCATCTTTCTATTCTTTTTCATGGCATAAACGGCAATTTTTAAATGCCCTTCATGAAAATTCTATGATTAATCAATACATCTTAGACTATTTAATTACTTATTTTAACAAATAAAATTCTGATCAACCATAAATGGTTTCTCTGTTCTTATAGATGAATTATCAACCACTACGAAAACATCTAGGATACCACAGTCTATTGATTGATATCCAAATTCAGGTGTCTCTTTCCTTACCACTGACTAAGCTATGGGCACCAGCTCCTGGCTTCCTCTGCTCTCCTGGCTTATCAAATGAATTCTGTTCCCAGCCACTGGAGCCCTCTGCAACAGCAGTTTCAAACTATCACTACTTATTAAATTGCAAACAGAAAACTATAAATGTGTAGGTTTTGGAATACACTGCTGAAACTGTAACTTGTCAAACCACCAACTGCAAAAGGCCCAGGACACTCCTGTGTTGTCTCAATGGCTCTGCATGTTAGGTTTTTCACACCACTGTCCTATTTTGTGCCCTGCCCCCATCACCTAACATATACATACGTATTTTTAAATTCTACCAAGTTTAGGCTAATATAACTTTTTTCAAATCCAAAATGATCATCTTAGTAATGATTTTATATTATTCCATGAACCAAAGACAGATACACTATGAAGTTAATGATGCTTAAGCTTCAGGGTCTCTGAGGCCCTGGGGAGTTGGGGGTCGGGGGGGTGGGGGTAGTACTGGGTTAACACAGGTATATGTCTTTGAAATACTGGCAAAGGTGAGATATTTTCTATTCCTTCATTTCTAAAGAAGATCCCCAAGACTGCAAATTTGAGGTCCCACAAAACTGTATCTGCCTCTCTAGGTTAACAGTCCCCAATGTTTGAATCTGGAATTACATGCTGAGCACAAAATATTAATTTGTGTGTGTGTGTGAACAAAAAATATTTCACTTCAGTCAGAAATAAAATTCAGTGTGCTGTGCCCTAGAACATTCTAGAGGGCATGCTTTGGCTATTCGTTAGTCCCTGGTCTCTCACCCAACCGTAGACACCTTTCCAAGGGGCACTCCCAGGGAGGCTCACTTAATGAGGAGTGGTGTTCAGAATAAAAGACTCAGCTACAACAACAAAAATATGTTTTTCATTAAACACAAAACTGAGTCGGAAAAAGCCAGCCAAGAAGCAGGTGTAAGAGTTAAGGAATTCTCTTGAGGTCTTTAACTTCCACATCAAATTGCACTGGATTTTTCTGCACTAATTACCTATTATTGAAGACTCAGGAATTACTGCAAATAATTTGCCATAGCAGCAGGTAGGGTGCAGATGTTGTAAGGGAAAGAATGAAGAGTTTATGAAGTGTAAAACCAGGCAAAAGGGATTCAAAATTTCCAAATTTTAAAAAATAATACAGAATTGTTTTTCTACTACAAGGGTGATGAAGGTGAGGGAATTTTCCTAGGGCTAAAAGGCCAATTTTAAACTTAATTTGGACTGTAAATGAGAGAAACTGCAAATTAAAAGCTATGTGCTGCAGTCTAATTTATTCAGTTAATGTAAATTTCTTGGAGGCAGAGATTACATCTTACACTAAAAAAAAATTCTCTCATTGCATTGCACCTAGTTATTAATCTGATTTTCTTATGAGGAATGTACCTATACGATGCCAAACAGCTATTTTTGCATGGTCCTCCTTGTTTTTATGTCATTTTTACCTAACCCTTCCAGCCCCCAAATTCTTCACACTGTGATAAGTCTTGCTCTGTAGCTAACATCCTGAAAAACCATAGTCAAGTAATAACCTTGTAAGTTATTTTCTTTGGAAATTTCCCTAAAAAACCCTTCTCTACCTCACTGGAAATTAATGTCTGTACTATTGAGAGGACATTTTCATACCAGCAGTATCTTTATTTTTAAAAATATTGGCATGAATATTTTTGAAATTGTCACATTAAATTGTTTTACCTCTTTCAAAAAATAAAAATATTTATTCCCTCAAAAGTAAAATCTGGTTGATAAAATTCTTCAGCTTCTATGTTATGATTGTGAATTTTATTTTTTTATTTATTTTTTGTAGAGATGGGATCTCACTATGTTGCCCAGGCTGGTCTTGAACTCTGGCCTCAAGCAATCCTCCCACCTCAGCCTCCCAAAGTACTGGGATTACAGGAATGAGCCACTGTGCCTGGCCTGATTGTGGATTTTATTTGGAATAGCCTATAAATATTGAACAATGTACCTGCAAAAGAGTATGTCTTAATCTTCTCTTGGAATACTGTCAACAAAGATCTCTGAGTTTGAAGGGTAGAAGTAACTTACTACTTGGCTGCTGACTGTGAAATGTAGTCATGTTTTTATTGTGGGAGTGGACTGATTAAACAGACAAGTGTTATAAGGTTCAAATTACAATATTTCTCCTAATATGCAGTGCTTTTAACTATAATAAACACTGCACCCCCCTTCACAAAAAAAAAAGAACCCACCCACCAATTTTTAACTTTCTTCTACAAACACCTCTTATCTCTTCTCTATCAAAGCATGACTGGCCTTTTTGAAATATTCAGGACAAAATGTTAGGAAGAGGGCAGGCTCGCTAGTTCAATGTCACTGCATATAGGGGAAATGGAACACTTCCCATAGAAAGCTCTGATTTCTCTCAGCATGAGTCTCTGTCTGAGGCATCCCCCTCTCTCTCTGCTAACCAGACACCATACACAGCATGTTCTTTCCAATCTGAGTCCTCAAAGGGCATCCTGAAAGTGTCCAGGTTATTAATGACATACCCAAAAGCCTCATAAAAACTGCACAGTTATCTGCTTAAGGCTTTACTGGCAATCAAAAATTCATCTTTTTTTGTTTTAACTAGAGTTTTATGAACTCACTGAATTCCAAAATAAACAAACATGTAAATTATTACCTAATAAATCTGAAGTTTCTCTGGTAGATAAAAACCATTTTAACAAGAAGTCAATTGAGATTGAAATAATGAAGGGGTTCCTGGTGGTTGTAAAAGTCAGTCACCACTGCTCAAGGATACGCCGGAATTTATTTGCTGCTACCAGTCATTTGATGATGACGAATCAAACAGCCTGATGAATTCAGTTTTGTAAGGTGGTACCTACGTGTGTCTCCTACAAACTTTTAAAAACGTAAATGCCTATAGAAATTACATTTTGCTTCCATTAATTTCTAGTGAACATTTTCTAGAATCTATCATAAACGTGTAATCAAAAAAAGTTACGGTATACCTGTCACTTGATTTTCTCTACAAAACCAGTGTAAACATCTCATAGATTAAAAAAGAAGTCTTTTCTAACGGTGATATGTTGATCTCCCTATCAGTCCGTGGTGATCTCTGAGATGATAGCTCAGAAATGTTTAAGCTCAGCCTTGTGAAAAATGCAACAACAAATGTCAAATCATTGCTTTCATTTGGTTATTAAATCAAATTAAGATACAAAGAATATTCTGGCCACACTGTTACTCAGTCTTTAAAGAATATGTTAAAAAGAGAAAAAACTGAACAGTTCCTAAGTATAATGTTCTAGAACTCACAGTTAATTTTAGTTAGTATACAATATCACAGCAAAAAATATGTATGCATGGTCATATTTTTTTCTTCATGTACTCTTCACAACCATCATCAATTTGGAATATGGTCTGAGATAGGACAGGATTTCCAAAACATTTGAATAGTTCACCATATTCAAAGTTGAATAATTAAAACAATTAATTTAAAAACTATTATGAGGTTTATTTGGTAAAGTTTGTGTTAAAATATTTCAAAACACGAAAATGTTAAAAGAGTTTTGGAACTCTTTTACATAAAAATTTACCTTAAATAGGTAAATAGATACTGAAATTATAGCCTTTAAGTGCTTTTCTTACTTCTGAATCACTTATTCACTTATTTCTTAATTTTATTTATACCCTCAGTGAACACTAGCTATTCAGAAGAAAATTCTCAAACTATAGTGAAGGGGACATTCCTTCCCTAACTAATACATACACACACAACTGCGTTTGCTGGAACTCTAAAAATTCAAATTTTAATAAATTTGACATTTTAAGAAATCATTATTTAAGTCTGCCTCCCCTTTTAGTGACTGCTACAAATCCTACCACATGAAGTCAACCACATCACTGAAAAAAAAGAAACATGGAAACTGAATTCACGAGGGTCAAATTGTCACTTGTAACTATGCAGTTGCACGTGAACGGTGCTGATAAAGACTCACCTCCCCCTGCTTGGGGATGCTGAACTTGGAGAGCTTGGCCTTGGCTCTGGCAGGCTCCGGCTTGCTGGCAGGGACTCCCCTGTATGATGTGCAGTGCACGCTGGTTTCCGAAGACGACTTCAGCTTAGGAGACTCATCAGGGGCCTGATCTTGGCCGTCCATCGGCCGCACATATGCGGTCGGTTTCTGCTGGACCAGGCTGGGTTTTGAAGCTAGGGATGGAGGAAAGTTCTGAACACAGTGTCCGCTGCTGCTGTGCTTGGCCGCCATGGCAGGTGGCCTCTCCTGGGTCTGAAGGCCCACCTCCACATTGCACACTTGTTTGGCCCGCGGCTGCTGTCTGCCAACACCATCTCCAAGCAAGGTCCTGAGAGAGCCCTGTTGTGCTGAGTTGGAAGAAGAAGAAGAGGAAGATAAGGATGAGGGGGGTCGACACACAGGGATTTTCTTTTTTCATTATAGTTCTCTGGGTTTTAGCAGATTTGTGCAAATCAAGCAACCTGTGCCTGTGCTTACTTGCTCTCTGTTGGCCATCGGAGGGTGGGTGCCCAGCCTTCTGCCAGCCCATAGTGCCTCTCTTACTCTGCTGCACGGGGACAGCTGCTGGTGTGGAAGTTGTAGTGCTACAGATAGACGAGGGCTGGGTCTGGGCTCTTGACTCTGCAACAAAATGTTCATCGATCTTGTTCACAGGAGTCTGAGGAACCCCAGGTTTGGGAACTCCAACGAGATGACTCTGATTGGATCTATCAGTTAAAAAGTCTTTCATTTCATCATAATTGCCTAAAGTGTTCTGGATCCGGTTGGAGAGTTCATCCCCCTTGTTAGTCTGGAGAAAGAAAAACACATCCACGCTATTGTTAGAGACAACAGAAACACCGGAGATAATCAACAGGTGCCCTTATCAATCACAGAGCCAGGGTTGTCACATGCGGAATGAGATCTGAGAGATGAAATCGAAATCCTTATCGTCTCTGAAGATGTCTGTCAGCACTTGGTGATGCACCAGAACAGGAAGCCTGTAATGGCCTTGGGGTGCATAAAAAGGGATCTATCCGGCCGGGCGCGGTGGCTGGCTCATGCCTGGAATCCCAGCACTTTGGGAGGCCGAGGTGGGCGGAACACCTGAGGTCAGGTGTTTGAGACCAGCCTGACCAACACGGCAAAACCCTGTCTCTACTAAAAATACAAAAATTAGCAGGGTGTGGTGTCGGGCTGCTGTAGTCCCAGCTACTCAGGAGGCTGAGGCAGGAGAATCACTTGAACCTGGGAGGCAGAGGTTGCAGTGAGCCAAGATCATGCCACTGCACTCCAGCCTGGGTGACAGAAGGAGACTCTGTCTCAAAAAATAAAAAGGAGCAGGGGGCTCTATCCTTGGTATTGTGTGTGTTGCAGCTAAAACAGATTACCTGGAAATCAGGAAAATTAACTATTGCAACTTTAAAAAATGAACTGGATTAAGTCTTTCTATGATTGGATTGTCCTGTAATTGTAGTCCCGTTAGAAGCTTTACTTGAAAATTCAGATTTGGCTTGGGATTAGTCTAAATATCATTCTTGCCAGAAATCCAGAGTGACAGGCAAGAGATGTCAATGTGAAGCTTAAAGGAACAGGGGGCTAAATGTGCAGGAAGCTGGAATGACCCAGAGCTCCATGCCGCCTAAGGTATTTGTGAAATCTGGGATGACATTTCATTTTGGAAGCAAGGTTATATTTCTGGCCTTTGGTAAAAATGAGAAATAATCTTAGACTTTCTTTCTCATTAGCCCTAACAGGTACTCTAATCCTAGCGTGATCCATGTACGACAAATATGTAACACAACCTCCTTCTAACAGTGTTTGTTTCCCAGGATCTGAGAAAACGTAACAAATGGGATTGACCTTGATATGTCAATGTGGAGATGAAGTCTGTATTATTGATAAAAATCACAGCAAGCAGATCTCAATAGTAAACAAAAGTTGCATGTTACTGAGGGAGTGGCCAGTAAAGCCATGTGAACCACACACCTCAATTTCTGGGGGAGGACCCTGTACTTGGTGGCTGAGCTGTCTTCCCTGGGCTAAACAGACAGAAGATGCAGTCAAGTTTGGTCAGCCAATTCTTTTAGTCAAGGCCACCATCACAGGGAGTGAGAGAAACAAGTGAGAGGTAGAGATGAACAACTGAAAACTATCTACCTTGTAGGGCTCACTGAAGAGAGAGTAACTAGAATTAAACGTGCCGTCATCCTGTTGAGTTTCTTGATTTCTTCTTTCTCGTTCTTTCCTCCGTAATGCATTTCTATCTGGTTCATAGACACTGCATCAGGAAAAACAAGAGAGAACAACCACACGCACAAATTAAACTGTAAAGCCCAATGTAACACTTGTGTGAGTGCAGAAGTCTGGTTCATGGACAAATGGTGATGACAACAAGAACATGGATGAGACAAAAGCCAGAGTCATCAGGCAGTGTGCTGGGGTGTCTAACAATTACATTCTTCAGGGGGAAAAGAATCCTTAGGACCAGTTCCAACCAGTACTAGGTTTCTCTTCCTGGTATGTGAAAGAGGAACTGTTTAAGCAACTTTGACAGGAGAAGACTGAAAGGAATCTTAAGGCAGACGGTAATTACAGTGATGTGTAAATAGAAATTATGAGCATATTTTCTCTATGACAGAGCTTCTGAGTGTTATATGGGAATGCTCCTGTTCTTTTTTTTTTTTTTTTCCTTTTTGCATGGCTGTGTTTCTGTAGTGATTCTTTCATTAACTAGCTCCCTAAAGAGCTGTTAAAACTGCATGCTGCAGTGGTTTTCACAGTTATGAGCCTTCTTCTGATCTCTGTTAATCAGTCAAGTCGTCAAACGACTACTGAATCAATTCTTCCTTCTGATATATTTGACACTATCACTCCTCCTAACTATGAAAAATGTGCCAGGAGGAAGGGGTGCAGGCAATGAGGGGAGAGAACGGAAATTGAATTACGTTGTGTCATCAAGGAACTCCGCCTTTTGTTGAAGAAAATTAATATCTATTCTCTCAAAATACAATTATGAAGTGGCCAGGCACCAGACAACTGGAAGAAATGAGGAAGAAATAAAGTGTTCCTTCCCCCTAATAAGGAGAAAACAAAGGGGCTAATTCAACTAGTGATGAGGAAGTGACCTGTTTACTGAAGGAAGGAAATGCACTTGTTTTTCTGGCTCCCTGGATAAAGAAATCTGGCCTCCGTGTAGACAACAGAACCAACACTACCAATCAAAAAGAGCTTACAGATCCCTTAAGATGAGCTCTGTCCTCCTTTCCCAGCAGAAGCAGGTGGGTTCAGTGACCTGGCCATCATTCTGCTTCCAGCTCCCACTTGGTCTAGTGGGCAGATGCTGAGCTGGGAGTCGGGACACTCACCTGTGAAATGTGGTTCTCCCCAAATCAGCGACATGAGGATGGAAAAGCCACTCGGTCTCTCTACGCCTTAATGACTTCATTACAAAGCAGGGGCGTTTCATGGCACTGTTATAAGGCTTAAATGTGAAGGTAATCTATAAAATGGCTTTGGAGTAGCTTTAGGTGCCACAAAATCCAACATATTGCTAATAAAATATTGTTAATAATAAAAGGATCTGTGGGTTCAAAGGAACTTATAAAAATTGTGATTTTTAAAAGCTAAATAACTATCTTTAGTAAAATAGAAAGTGTATGCATCATGTAGCTGTAGGGGGACACACAAATTATTGTAAAATAAATATTGCTTATCCTAGCTCTGCCCGTGTGGCTGGGGTACAGTTTAAATTTGCTGTCTAAGGGGTGATGCGATACTAAACATGCTTCTGGCAAGGCTGCTGCAGCACCTAAGGCATTTAATTTAAATTTAAGGTTAGGGAATGTAAAGATATCCAGAACATGGAGCCTATTAGCATTTTAATTCATCCTTAGTATATTACCCACAGTTATTAGATTTGGGAGTCCAACCAGTGACCTTCATATAACGGGGACTGCAGCCTCTAGAATCTTCTACCAACTGAGAGGCTCACAGCACTAACATCACGATCACTGATCACTAAGAACTCTCTGGGGTGGCTGTGGTGACAGTGACCAGCCTAAGGAAAGCAGGAGATGGGAAAGACACTCTTATTCACAGAACCAGACTTCCAGTTCCCAGTAGAGGGTATGATGGTCCTGCCCTGCTTGTGGACATTTGTAATATGAAACCCCGGCTTTCACGAACATTCCATGGATTTAAAATGGAGACTGCTCTGAGGATATATGACCCACACTGCAGATGGATATGAAGTAGCCTTTAATCAACAGGAGAATTCTAGTTTCATTATGAACTTCTAGCTTTTGGAACAATATTGACACTTGCAGTTAGAAAACAAAAAGCAGCCGGGCGCTGTGGCTCATGCCTGTAATCCCAGCACTTTGGGAGGCCGAGATGGGTGGATCACGAGGTCAGGAGATCGAGACCATCCTGGCTAACACGGTGAAACCCCATTTCTACTACAAATACAAAAAATTAGCCAGGGGCGGTGGTGGGCACCTGTAGTCCCAGCTACTCGGAAGGCTGAGGCAGGAGAATGGCATGAACCCAGGAGGCGGAGCTTGCAGTGAGCCGAGATTGCACCACTGCACTCCAGCCTGGGCGACAAAGCGAGACTCCCTCTCAAAAGAAAAAAAAGCTTGCACAGCATGCATCATAACTCTCCCCTTTTCCCATACATAGCAGGGACTCCCACACACATGCTTGCTGCCCTCAGTCAGGTCAACCCAACCAGACACACAAGACTGGTGTGATGCACAAAGTGGCCTTATGTAAGATGGAGCAGGCAGGTGGTCATTGAGAATGATTTCTGGGCTTCTCAGAAGGCCCCCATGCCCAAAATAATACCTCCTGCATCTGCTGGCTGATGACTGAAATTCCACAACTAGAGAGTCATTCCTCTGGTTTAAGATGTCTTCACCCCTGCAAGAAATATAAACACCACAAGAAGCTGAAACACTTTAAACCTGATTAGCCTTGAGTATCTTAGCGTGCATGAGTCTGTCAGCATATTTTCCAGAAGCCAAGGGGAAAGAATCCAAGATCCCGGAGGGTCAGAATGGGAGGCAAGCTGAACAAAGGAAGGGACAACAGTAGATGCAGTCATGAAAACAGATTCATAAACTCCACTTATTTTTCAGTGTGGCTTAAATGTTTAAGACAAAGGCAATAGGATAAAAACCAAAATTAATTAGGCAGATATCAGACCCAATACATTTCCAGGGTCTGGGAGTTATGAGTCATGTCCTACTCTGAAAATGTTGGAGGTGAGAGAAAAGATGCTCCTCTTTAACTAAACCTGCCTCATCCCCCAACCCCTTTAAGCTGAAGGATACCCCAAGGCACTCCAAGATGCTTTATAAAGCATCCAGATTGCTAGATAAAATCCACTAATGAAGTTCTACCCGCATAACCAGCCTACAGCTCCTACTACCAAGAAGGAGTGAACACCCTCAGGACCACTTACTCATAATCTACTAATAGAAATCCACTAGCCATCTTTTCAGGGGCCTGCCATCATGCTTGTGCCATGCTTCCACACCATAAGATGAACCCAGAATGACTCAAAATGGCAACGTCCCCACTTCTTCAAAGGAGAGGAAAGGAAACTCAAAAAGAAAGGCAATGCCTTCCCTTTGGTTTCTCTCCTCCTTCCTTGGTGGGTAGCTCTGTAGCCTCCACTGAGCTGCTTCTTAAAACTAATCTACCCATTCCTTCTCTTTAACTAGAAGCACAAGCCCCCCACCACATGTCATTTCATGGCTAGGGAGCTAAAATGTCACTTGCTTAAAGCAGATGTCACTGTAAGAGAAAGGCTGGGCTTCCCACCCCCTGTATCTCCCTAAGTGTCTGAACTCTCACCTTTCTACCAATACTAAATGTTTTGACTCATAAAGACAGTAGCTTCTCGACAGTGAGCCCCCATCCCACTAATTACAAGTGAAAATCGTGTCGGTGCTCACCAGCCTGCAGAGTGCCTTTCTCTTCATCTCTTGCCATGAAAGCTTAGCCCTCTTCGTCCCCCTGCCATTTGAGCAATGTGAAGATCATGCTTTAAAAGCAAAGAAAGCTTTCCCCTGACAAGCTGAAAGTCAGGTCAGCTTCCCCTGGGATGGCTGACTTAGGTCTAAGAGAATTCCAATTCCCGGCATGCCAACATATACATTAAACTCAAAATGTGTTGCACGTTATGAGTTATGTTTCTTTGTTACTAGCAGATGGTAAAAATTTCTATCATCTGCAAAGTTGCTCCTATTTCCATAAAAATTACAAAAATCACATTCCTCAAATGTATGTCACCAAATGTATTTATTTATTTTGCATGAAAGTGGAGGTAGCCAACTGCTTCAATATTATTTATCATTTGTTGCAGATGCATAACATTCCCAGAAAATAAACCTTTTTAATCAACTCCTTTTAAAGGGCCTATTTATTTTTAGAATTAAAAAAATAGCAAATAAAAAATGTAGTGAAAACATTTTTGATCATTTCTCACTTATTTGTTTTAAATCTATAAATTGCGGTATCTTGTAGAGCTCCAGCCAAGGCCAATTATGGTGGTTAAGTAGAAATAGACGTCTAAACATGAAACTGTCATCATTTCCAAAATTCATCTATTCTTGAGCATACGGTAACAGCATGAAACTAAATAAAAGTAACATCTATGAGCCCGATGGCTTTTCTCTTCCATTGAGCTCAAAACATTTCACCTATATGTCCCTTAATTATCCTCACAATGCCCCTTGGAGAAAGACACTGATGGTGAATATTATGACTAGGTTAACTTTTTTAAAGATCAAGAAACTTAGGATAAGAGTTTGATCATCAAAACAATGTCATAAAGACACACTGTGTAAAAGGAACAGCAATGTCCAAAGTACCTTACTCAGCTCTGCCCAGAGAACAGGAGCTATCCTGGAGCCAAGAAGTGGTGGCACCTCTTAAACCCTGATGTCTGACAAGCCCAGTAGTGAGAAGTAGTTAACATGAGCCCCACAGAGGCAAAACAGGAATAAATGAAATAAGGCAAGCTATTTCCCAGTCAGACAGAGAGAACCACGAGGAGAATTCTGGAATAAAGTCTCAGCTGTTATAATTTTTTACAGCCCCCAATTGACAAAGGATAGAAATCAGTCTCTTTCCACAGCTCACACACAAAGCAGACCTATGTAACCTAGAATTGTGGAATGGAAGATAGAGAAGTGAATAAAAAAATAAAAAATGATAAGATTCTAAAGTTGCCCAGCGAGGGCTACTGATGTCACTATTTTTATCAAGTGCTACCCATTCATTAGCCTGCTCCAATCTCTCCCTAGGCTGCCCTACTGGTGAGAAAGGTGCTGGAGCCAGGACAGCCTGCCCTCTGGCTGAGCCACAGGTTGATTCAGCAGACCCAGCCAGCCAGGGGGGATGACCTCCTCCCCACTGCACTCATCCACATGCAGCCTGATGAAATCTGATGAAATGCAGTTTGCTTGGAGCGAGCCAAGCAAACTGCATTTCCCATGGAGGAGACTTTTAGGCAAGGGTATATGAAGCCAATTGTATCCCTTGACTAGAATCATCAAAATGTTTTATTCTTATTTTTAAAAAACTATCCAAACTACTGATATGTCTCCAGGGTTGTGGGGAGTCTAAGAAATAAGCGAATTCAAGGAGAAGAGAATGAACCACCTCTCACCTATCTTTTGGAAAAAGTTATCATGTTTTGCATGTTTTTAAAATACAGTCTTTTTCAAATAACAAAAACACAATTCACTTTCGTCCAAAAGCATTTTCTGAATACCACTATGTCAGATACTGGGGAGACAGGGTCGTGATTGAGCCATCCTGCTGATGAGAAGACAACAGTCTGGGGCAAGGAGAATGGGGAAAAGGAAGAAGGGCACCCATTCACAATCAAACAATGTGAGCAGCCTGTGGTCAGGGCACTGGCAGGGGTAGCACAAGGAATCAGCATTGTTTCCTGCAGGAGACCAGCTTTGAGCTTGAGAAAACGGCAGGTTAAGGAGATGGAAAGGAAGAAGGGCTTAGAGGTACAAAATACATGGATTACTAGTAAGTGGCCTTTGGGAGTATATTCAGAGGCGGTTATGTTACTCTCTCCATACCACCTTGCTTCCTTTTTTTTTTTTTTTTTTTTTTAGACGGAGTCTCACTCTGTTGCCCAGGCTGGAGTGCAGCAGGGTGATCTCAGCTCACTGCAACCTCCGCCTCCCAGGTTCAAGTGATTCTTTTGCCTCAGCCTCCCGAGTAGCTGGGACTACAGGCATGTGCCACCACACCCAGCCAGCTATTTTTTTTTTTTTTTTTTTTGTATATTTAGTAGAGACAGGGTTTCAGGACGTTAGCCAGGATGGTCTTGATCTCCTGACCTCATGATCCGCCTGCCTTGGCCCCCCAAAGTGCTGGAATTACAGGCATGAGCCACTGTGCCTGGCCCACCTTACTTCTTTAACAAGGTGGAATTCCTCATTTAAAGTTTCATTTATGTGGTTTACCCACTGCTAACCTATCATTGCTACCTCACTCTAAATAGGTTCGTCTGATCCCTTCCTAAGAGCAGATTTGGTTTGGAGCAAATGCATGAAGAGTGGATGCAGAGGACACAGAGAAACACTCTCCCCCTTTTTACAGTTCACATCAGGCTGCCTCTAAGCAGCCTGGCCACAGAGAAGACAATCTTTTCAGATACTTTGAGACCTGACAACATGCTAACATGCTCCCTGGGCATGGACCTGGAGCCATGAGGGTGAGGAGGAAGAAGAAAAGGCATAAGGAGGAGAGAAGAACGTTCCCCAGAAACTCCCCTGCTCTCCAGAGCAGCAGCGTAAGCACTGTGTATAATTAAGGAAATTTAATCAAACACTCCAAATTTATAACAATTGTTTTAAATTTAATGAGTCAAACTAATTAACATCTCTTGTTATTTATAAAGCAAATGATAAAAATTAAAAATTGTTTTTTAAATTAGAGTAAAGCAAGGTTGCTGAAGTGTACTTGCAAATTCCCTTCTTAATCTATAGACATAGCTGGTGGACTGAAAGGCAGAAAGACAGTGAGCATGGGACAGGGGCAACTCAGACAGAGAAGGTGAGGCTGAAGGTAGAACGTGGTAAAAAGGCAAGAATCTCCCAACTGGAGTCTTTTGAAGCTCTGAGTTGTTGTGGTTGTGATGCTAGAGGTGCAATGGTGGTGATAGTGGTGGTGGTGGTGATAGTGGCAGCAGAAGTACTGGTAGTAGTGTTGGTGGTAGTGATGGTGATGATGGTTATGATGGTGGTGGTGGTGGTGATGGTGATGATGATGGTGGTTGTGGTAGCAATGGTGACAGTAGTGGCGGTGAAGGTGTTGGTGGTAGTGGTGGTGGTGGTGATGGTGATGATTGTGATAATGGTGGTGATGATGGTGATGGTGGTGGTAGTGGTAGTGATGGTGGTGGTGGTAGCAATGGTGATGGTGGTGGTGATGGTGGTGGTGGTAGTGGTGCTGGTGGTGGTGGTAGTTGTGGCGATGCTGAAAATGATTGTGATAATGGTGGTGATGATAGTGATGGTGATGGTGGTGGTAGTGGTAGTGATGGTGGTGGTGGTAGCAATGGTGATGGTGGTGGTGATGGTGGTGGTGGTAGTGGTGCTGGTGGTGGTGGTAGTTGTGGCGATGCTGATAATGATTGTGGTTGTGATAATGGCAATGGTAGTGGCGGTGATGGTGGTGGTGGTGATGGCAGTGGTAGTGGTGGTGGTGGCAGTGGTAGCAGGGGTGATGGTGGTGGCAGCGATGGTGACAGTGGTGGTGAACATGTTAGTGGTAGTGATAGTGATGGTGGTAGTGATGGTGATGGTGGTGGTTGTGATAATGGTGATGGTAGCGATGGTCATGGTGGTAGTGGTGGCAGTGGTGGTGATGGTGGTGGTGGAGATGGTGATGGTCATGGTAATGGTGTTGGTGATGAAAGTGGTGATGGTACTGGTGGTGATGGTGGTGGCGGTAGTGGTGGTGATGGTGGTAGCGATGGTGATAGTATTGGTGGTGAACATGTTAGTGACAGTAGTAGTGATGGTGGTGGTGGTGGTAGTGGTGGTAATGGTGATGGTGGTGGTGGTGGTGGTGGTAATGGTGTTGGTGATGAAGGTGGTGATGGTACTGGTGGTGATGGTGGTGGTGGCGGTAGTGATGGTGATGGTGGTAGCGATGGTGATAGTATTGGTGGTGAACATGTTAGTGATAGTAGTAGTGATGGTGGTGGTGGTAGTGGTGGCAATGGTGATGGTAGTGATGCTGATGGTGGTGGTGGTGGTGATGGTGGTAATGGTGGTGGTGATGAAGGTGGTGATCGTGCTGGTGGTACTGATGGTGATGGTGGTGGTGGTGATGATATGGTGGTGATTGTTATGATAATGGTGATGACGGTAGTGATGTTGATGGTGGTGATGCAGGTGGTAGTGGTGGTAATGGTAATGGTGGTGGTTGTGATAATGGTGGTGACAGTAGTGATGGTGGTGGTGGTGATGATGACGATGCTGGTGGTGGTGGTAATGGTGTTGGTGGTGGTGAAAGTGGTAGTGAAGGTGCTAGTGGTTAAAAATCTGTTGAGGAGTGAGAAACAGTCAACAGTGCATATAACAAATTCTTAAATCCTAAAGAACATGACTATGCCCCGGCTCACTTATACTGGATTTTCCTTATGAGCCAAGTAATTTCAGTTCTCATGAATGTTCACTCTACTTTCCCCCAATAGCACTATAACATTGGCTCACCAGCACTCCCTTCACCCACAGTGTATTATTTCTACCATGGACTCCTCAAAAATATCGGTCCCCTTTTACTTGTTTGTCTCTGACCACAAACAAGTAAAGGTTATCTCAATCTTAATTCAATCTTGAAAATATTTTTTGGGAGCATTTCTAGATCTCTACTTTAGCTATGCTGACCTGTTCTACCAGAGCAGGAATGAGATTGAGGGTGGTCTGTGCCGTAACCACTTCTGTACTCTATCTTTTGAGAAACTATGACATTAAAGGGAGTCACAAAGTCACAAAGACCCATAGACAAGTTTAAACCACAGTCACCCCAAATAATTTTCTGGGTCTATGTCATCCTCCCAGGCCCATCTGGCCCATGTTAAATGTTGCTAGTAACAACTACTCTACATGGACTTTACATGAATTACTGCATTTAAAACCCCAAGAGGCATTCTCCCTATTTACAGTGAAGAAACAAGAGGCTCTGAGGTTAACTAACTTGTCCAAGTCCCATAACCAGTAAGCGACATCACTTAGATGTGAAGCCAGGCAGTCTGGCACCAGAGACCAAATTCTTAGACTCTGCTCCACTGCCTCCCTGGGGAACTGCTCACTGACAAGCTTTGACAAATGGTACCTTCATCCTTTGTTAGTAAATGCTAGGCAAAAGGGTATTAATTTACAGATCATGCCTGTTTCAGTTCATTCTTCCAAGATCTGCTACGCCTCCTTGGTTGATATGTGTGTGTGTGTGTATATATATATATATATATAGGCTAATTTTAAGAATTCTTCTAAAACCTATAAAATATAACTAGAATATGCAATTCAAATGACACAGCACTAGCAGTGAACTAATACTCTAGTCCCTACATTTTTTCAAACAGAAGATTTCAGAAGCTGTAAGGTAAACCGACTCGCCCATTTTACCGATTTTTAGTGTGAATTCTGCATACTGAATTCCTTAAGAAATACAGAATGCCATGGTAAGTTCATTTTATGACAGAGCTAGCACAGTTGAGTTGCTGTAAACTGGTATTGGACACTTATCAGTTTTTTACTGATCATTTACTGAGTCCCAACTCCATTTCTAGTTCAGTGGAACGATGACTGTTTCAAATCTCTCTCGTAAATATACTCCAGTGGGTTTTCGAGAGATGACAGATAAATGACAGCTTTGCATTTCCAAGGGTTAAATGCTTTTCCTGAGGGATCCTAAGTCTTGGTGCCATGAGAACAAGTGTCAGGCTCTAATGGAATTGTTCCATGATAAATAAACTGCCAGGCTGTATGACAAGCAGCTTTCAGAGTCTTTCTATATAGTATAAACAGCAGAAGTTAATTTGAGTTTCTTAACAGGACCTTTTTCCTTTACAATATAAAAGTGCCTTGGGATGAAGCAATTACTCTGATTTACCATCTTCTCCTTGGTAGAATATAAAGATGCAGCAGAGCCTCACAAAGGCAGTAACTTAACCAAATGAGACCCACTTGCAAAGTCCCTACTATGCTATTTCAAAGAGCTCCCTTCCCGGCAGCAGCACAGGGCCGTCATCAATCACAGGTGTCTGCGATGAGAAGGATGCTGACTCCCAGGGCTTTTCATGGAAGAGCCAATAAACTATTTTTCCTCCACCAAATGCTCAGTTAAATTTCATTTTCACTTTACAGCACCAGTTTCTGAACTTCAGCTCCTAGGAATTTTAAAAGCTATCTACACAATGAGTCATATTTTATAACATGCTTATGTTTTAACCATGATGCCCTTCCCTGCAATCCTTGCTGTGGCCACTCAGGGTCATGGGCTGGTGCCTGAAGTCAGAAGGGAGAAGGGTGTCTGAGTCCTCTCATCCAATCCCCATACTTCAGGTTGGTCAGTCTCACGGACCCAGAAAGCCCAGAGACCCTCAACGTTAGCCGTAAAAAATGGCTCATGCTCTTCCCGAATCCAACTCGACTTCTTTTTCTCCCAGGACTACTAAGGAGATAGGCTGTGGTTGAAATGGGGTTTCTGAAAAGGACTAAGAGTCACCTTGAACTACTGCTATCCATTGAACTGAATCAACTTACCTGTGAGGTAGAGAACAAGCCCTAGGCTAGAAAGAAGATAAATGGAACCGACTTTTCAAAAAGGAAGAATTAAAAGGAGATGCATGGCCCCAAATGCCTCATGATAGCTAATCACCCTGACAGGCCAACCATCACGGTTCTCCACGGAGACAACACAGGTGGAAACCAACAGAATAAACTCACTAATGTACCTGAGAGGAAAGGACACCCTGTGTGAAGAGAGAATGACCTGTTTTGGTACAGGCAGTTTGTCAGCTTAGCTAGAAGTCTCAGTGGGTCAAGAGGACACAGAAGAGCGAAATAAGACAATAAAAATATCAGAATCTGGAAGAGAACACAGAGAAGCCCCTGTGGTCAC
This sequence comes from Pan troglodytes, assembly GCF_028858775.2. Classification (NCBI taxonomy): domain Eukaryota; kingdom Metazoa; phylum Chordata; class Mammalia; order Primates; family Hominidae; genus Pan; species Pan troglodytes. The sequence continues at coordinate 22,915,672 of NC_072410.2, read as the reverse complement.
CACAAAAGCAGAATCGGGGTGTGAGATCAGGGGCTCGATTCCGCAGTCACCAGTGGTCAGATGCGCCTCAATTTCCCTCCTCCAACCTTCCCTCACCTCGGTCTTCACACCCTTTCCTCCTCTCTGGGGGGAGCCCTTTCTCCTCCCCAGGCTAACTCTCCCACCTGGGCTCTGAGGCCTATCCCCCCAACCCCACCTTTCCATAGATGCCACTTTCTCGTGTTTGCTCTTGGTCTCAATTGGCTTTTTTGAATCAGCAAATAAACCTGGTCAAGGCCTCTCTGTATTTAGAAAAAGAGAATGATAGGCCCTCCCTGACCCTCTTTCTTGCCATTACACCTTCTCTTATCAGCCACAGTTTTCTGCAAAGCTGTCTATACTTGCTGTCTCTCTCCAATTCCTGGTTTCCCTAAACATGCAATCTGGTTCTCCTGTTCACGGCCAGGCTTCAACTTCTTCATGGGGCAATCCGCGGATGCTTTTCACTCCCCTATCTCCCCTCGGCTAGCACTGCCCTTCAGAGGTCTCCTTCCCTGGCCCTCTGGTACCATGAGATAGTGGTCTCCCTCTTGTCGCTTTGGCTGCTCCTCAGTTTGCTTGCCATTTTTCCCTCCTGTGACACTCCAGGCTCTGTGCAAAACCTGGTCTCTTCTCAAGTGACAGTCTTTATGGGAGATGTCATTCATTCCTTGCTTTCGGGTGCCATCTTTATGTTGATGTTGTACAAGTCTCCAAGACTCACTCAAATCTCTCTTCTCAGCTACCAATTATCCAACTCCCTATGTGACCTTCTCAAGTCAGGTTTCTCATAGACAGCCTGCATGTCCAGACTTAGCTCACCACCACACCGACCCCAACCCCAGCCTCTACTTGTTGCCTGTGTCAGCAGACCGCAGCACTACCCACCTAGCTGCCTGAGTCAGAAACCTGGGCATCATCTGGACTGTGTGATTTCCCATGCCCCCATATCCAATCAACCCCCTCTAGACCTGTCAACTCTACTACCTGAAGACCGCTCATACTTGTCCAACTCTCTCCTTCTGCACTGCCAACTCCTTGGCCCAGGCCACCATGGGCTCCCTTCCAGCCCCCTGCAGAGCCTCCTAAAATGTATCTCCCGGCTGCTCTTCCTACCCCAGCCCATTCGCTCCAACCCCAGCCCAATCGTTCCTCTCCCGTCAAGCCAGGGTGGTGTTTCTTTAAAAAAGAGCAGTTTGGTCATGCCACTGCCCTGCCCTCAGGATAGAGTCCCAATCTGGTAGCCACGGCTTTACAGGACCTAGCCCCTGCTCATCTGCTCAAGGTCAGCTCCCAATCTTCCCAGTTTCTATGTTATGGCTCCTTCCTGTGCCTTGAACACCTCTGCTGTCCACCTGCCCTCTTCCTCCTGATCCTGAAGGTCTCACTTTAGTGATTTTTCCCTCTTGGGAACATTCCCAGACTCCCCTCACCAAATCCCGGGGCCCTATATAAGTCGTACGTAGAACCCTCCACTCTCCCCCATAATGGCACTTCTTATGCTAATTATCTGAATCCTTTATTAAACCATACCATAAGAAGAAAGTCTACATCTAGTTTCTATCAAACTGTATCCTCAGCACATAGAAGAGTGCCTGGCACTCTAATTCCTGGTTTCCTGAAACACGCAACCTGGTTCTCCTTTTACACACTGGCACAGAGTGGGCACTGAATAAAACAGTATAAGATACATTAAAAATATGTGGTAAATGAATGTTTGTTTCATGCTTTTTCCTTCCTTTTCAAAATTTAGGCTGTATGCATATCACCATTTGAACACACAGAACTAAACCCCATTCAGATCCTGAGTCCTACATTTTATCTATGGTTATAGAATTTAGTAATAGTGGGAATCATAATAACAGTAATATTGAGCAACTGCCTGGTGCTGGAAAGCTTGTAAAGAAAGTTTATATTTGTTATTTTATTTACCCCCTCAACAAACCTCCTTATTTATACAAAACACAAACTTTTAATAAAAGGATATAAATCTAAAAATGATACAAGATCTGTGCCATAAACATTATTATGCTCATTTTATAGATAAAGGCCTTTCATCAATGAAAAAACTGGGGCTTAGAAAATTTAAACAGTTTGCAAAAGTCACACAATAAGTATTAGAATCGGGATTCTAAGTTGCATGGAAACTGTGGATATTAAAAACAATTTAAGTTCTAAAATGTTTATGCTTTCCAATTTAAAAAATGTTATTTAATGCTCATTATACACAAAGTACCAGCTACACAGGACAAAAAATGTCTGTGACCACAACTTCCACACAGGTACTGCAGAGGACATTTCTGTAACTTCCTTTGGTGAAAACTCTGTAGTCAATCAAGCTTGACTCAGAGGAAGACATTAAGAATTATGAATTATTTGAATTCCACAGTTCTATAATTCATTCTGTGCTAGTGACACTAAAGACGATTAATTCTAAATATCCATATAACAATGTCAGAAAACCAAGGGGTCTTCCTATAGCTGTGGCATCACTCACAAGTTCCCAATTTCAGTTAGACACCTAATCTATCATACAAATATTTTACTTGATTCCCTAGAACATTAGGAATGTTATATATCATGGGGCTGCCTAAGCATGATAATTATCACAAATCTTTAAGAAATGTTGCAAAGAGGACATGAAGTCTACTCTAACAATGTGTTTGTTTCCTCTTACCTTAAAATGTTTCCCTTTTTTTCTTTTCCTCCCTTCCCCACTTTTTTTGGGGGGGAGACAGAGTCTCACTCTATCCCCCAGGCTGGAGTGCAGTGGTGTGATCTCGGCTCACTGTGACCTCCGCCTTCCGGGTTCAAGAGATTCTCATGTCTCAGCCTCCCAAGTAGCTGGGATTACAGGCATGCGCCACCATGCCTGGCCAATTTTTTTTATTTTTAGTAGAGATGGGGTTTTGCCATGTTAGCCAGGCTGGTCTTGAACTCCTGACCACAAGTGATCCGCCTGCCTTGGCCTCCCAAAGTGCTAAGATTACAGGCATGAGCCACTGCGCCTGGCCCTGTCTCTTTTTATGTTTCCCATATACACCCACATACAACACAGCAAGTCCAATGCCACATGCAATACAGGCAGCTAGCTCTGTGATATGGAGATAAATTTATTAATGTGAAGAGAGCCCATGAAGACGGCTCTTCTTCCTTGAAACACTGCACAGAACAACAGACAAGCTAGGGTAGGTGGGGTTGGGCATTTAGTTGTACACACAGGAAGAGATAGGGGGAGACACTTCACATTTCTCCCCATCCTTGATCTCTGCCAACTCAACATCAATTAGTCCTCTGCCGAGTTAGCAGGCCTCCATTCTGTGGGCCTCCATCTGGGTTTCCCAGCTGTCTGGGCCCTTTGGGGTCTCCATCCACTGGACTTCAGAGAACACACCTCTCAGCTTAGCTGAGAACAAGCCCTGGCTCCCTGTAAGCACTCAATTACCATTTGTCGAATGGATGGATGAATAAATATCTGGTGTTCCTTCTCACTGAAGCCCTCCCTTCACTGAGCCAGTAAGGATAAACAATACGTGAGATTTGTCTGGTCTTCCCGGACAGTAAAGCGCATACTATAATACATAAAGCTGCTTCAGGTACATTCTGGAAGCAGCAGCCTCAAGGAGTAGATCAAGCTAGCTTTTACCAAATTTTGTTTATGACTGGCACAAAGAAACATGGAAGTGTCAACATTGTCCTTTTGGAATTAAAATTCTACATGCATTAACAGAAGATACTACATAATTTCTGGGAAACATACTAGAAAATTACTAAACTTGAAGACGTCTTGAACAAGAAGCAAATGATTCCAGATCATCTTAGAATTACAGAAGAGGGAGAAACAGCAAGGCCTCCCAATAAACAAGAAGAATACTTCCTATCACTGAACCCATAGTTTCCAAGGAGCCCCCTCTACCTCCAAAGATATTAACATTGTGCCAGAAATGAGAAGATTCAGCTAAGGTCCAAGCAGAGACAAGTCAGGACTCTGTGCCTTACACCCTCATCTCAAGCAGGGTTAAGAAACCAATCCATACATTGTGATCAGTGGTTGGCAATGTTAAAGTGCTCTGCCAAGGTAAAATATCATTAATACCTAAATGAAAGAGGACTAACATAGCCACCATTCAGAAAGAAACACTATTTCTCCATCTCAGACAGGTAGCCTGGGTAGGCTGTCATTAAACACTGACTTCGAACCAGCAATAGAATATTTAGGAATATACTATTCGTATTTAGAATTTCACTACAGAGGCCGGGCGCGGTGGCTCACACCTGTAATCCCAGCACTTTGGGAGGCCGAGGCAGGCGGATCACGAGGTCAGGAGATCGAGACCATCCTGGCTAACACGGTGAAACCCTGACTCTACTAAGAATACCAAAAATTAGCCGGGCGTGGTGGCGGGCGCCTATAGTCCCAGCTACTCGGGAGGCTGAGGCAGGAGAATGGCGTGAACCCGGGAGGCGGAGCTTGCAGTGAGCCGAGATCGCGCCACTGCACTCTAGCCTGGGCAACAGAGCGAGACTCCGTCTCAAAAAAAAAAAAAAAAAAAAAGAATTTCACTACAGAATTATTTATAATTATAAAACAGGCCGGGCAGGGTGGCTCATGCTTGTAATCCCAGCACTTTGGGAGGCTAAGGCGGGTGGATCACCTGAGGTCGGGAGTTCGAGATGGATCACCTGAGGTCAGGAGTTCAAGATCAGCCTGACCAACATGGAGAAACCCCGTCTCTACTAACAAAAAAAATACAAAATTAGCCGGGCATGGTGGCGAACGCATGTAATCCCAGCTACTCGGGAGTCTGAGGCAGGAGAATTGCCTGAACCCAGGAGGCGGAGGTTGCGGTGAGCCAAGATCATGCCACTGCACTCCAGCCTGGGCAACAAGAGCGAAACTCCGTCTCAAAAATAATTATTATTATTATTATTATAAAACAAAAATAATTGTAAAACCAATGAAATATCCATTCTTAGGAGACTGGTTAGTAAATTACAGCACTTCATACAATAGAAGACTGTAGTCATTGCATTGGATGGAGTGGATTTAAATGTATAGATATGGGGAATATCCAAGATACAAATATTAAGTGAAAAGAATAATTTGTAGAAAAGCATGGATTATATAATCTCTTGTACATAAATTGTGTGTGCATTTATAGACACATGAAAATTTTAAAATAGTTATCTTGAGGTGAAGGATAGAGTGGTGAGGAGTGGGGAAGAATTTATATTCTTCTGCTTTAGTTGGGGGTTTTACTGCAAATATTACTTTTTAAATACAAAGCATTACATTTTAAAAATATCGACAGTGTAAGTTTTAATTTGTTCTTTCCCTTTAAACTATCTATAAACATGAAAAATGTAAAATTAAGGTAGTAACTATCAAATACAGCACAGGATTATGTGCTACACCATACCAGGATCCTGGCTTTCCCTACCAGGCTAGGCCTATTTTCTTCATTCTTCTTCCTTCCTAACCAACCCCTTCCTTCCTCACTCCTCAAAAATGAACTAGACCATTCAGTAGCTCTCCTATACACCAACAGCAACCAAGCAGACAGTCAAATCAGGAACTCAACCTCTTTTACAATAGCTGCAAAAAAAAGTAAAATACTTAGGAATATACCTAACCAAGGAGGCTAAAGACCTCTACAAGGAAAACTACAAAACACTGCTGAAAGAAATCACAGATGACACAAACAAATGGAAACACATCCCGTGCTCATGGATGGGTAGCATCAATATTGTTAAAATGACCATACTGCCAAAAGCAATTTACAAATTCAATGCAATCCCCATCAAAATACCACCATCATTCTTCACAGAATTAGAAAAAAAATTCTAAAATTCATATGGAACCAAAAAAGAGCCCACATAGCCAAAGCAAGACTAAGTAAAAAGAACAAATCTGGAGGCATCACACTACCTGATTTCAAACTATACTATAAGGCCATAGTCACCAAAACAGCATGGTACTGGTATAAAAATAGGCACATAGACCAATGGAACAGAATAGAGAACCCAGAAATAAACCCAAATACTTACAGCCAACTGATCTTCGACAAGGCAAACAAAAACATAAAATGGGGAAAAGACCCCCTTTTCAACAAGTGGTGCTGGGATAACTGGCTAGCCAGATGTAGGAGAATGAAACTGGATCCTCATCTCTCACCTTATACAAAAGTCAACTCAAGATGGATTAAGGACTTAAATCTAAGACCTGAAACTATAAAAATTCTAGAAGACAACATTGGAAAAACCCTTCTAGACATTGGCTTAGGCAAGGATTTCATGAACAAGAACCCAAAAGCAAATGCAATAAAAACAGTGATAAACAGCTGGGACTTAATTAAACTAAAGAGCTTTTGCACAGCAAAAGGAACAGTCGGCACAGTAAACAGACAACCCACAGAGTGGGAGAAAATCTTCACAGTCTATATATCTGACAAAGGATTAATATCTAGAATCTACAACAAACAAACAAATCAGTAAGAAAAAAACAAACAATCCCATAAAAAAGTGGGCTAAGGACATGAATAGACAATTCTCAAAAGATGATATACAAATGGCCAACAAACATATGAAAAAATGCTCAACATCACTAATGATCAGGGAAATGCAAACCAAAACCACAATGTGATGCTACCTTACTCCTGCAAGAATGGCCGTAATCAAAAAATCAAAAAACAGTAGATGTTGGCGTGGATGTGGTGATCAGGGAACACTTCTACACTGCTGGTGGGAATGTAAACTGGTACAGCCACTATGGAAAACAGTGTGGAGATTCCTTAAATAACTAAAAGTAGAGCTACTATTTGATCCCGCAATCCCACTACTGGGTATCTACCCAGAGGAAAAGAAGTCATTATACGAAAAAGATACTTGCACATGCATGTTTATAGCAGCACAATTCACAACTGCAAAATCGTGGAACCAACCCAAATGCCCATCAATCAACAAGTGGATAAAGAAACTGTGATTGATATATATAAATAAATAAATATATATATTATATATAAAATGGAATACTACTCAGCCATAAAAAGGAATGAATTAACGACATTTGCAGTGACCTGGATAAGACTGGGGATTATTGTTCTAAGTGAAGTAACTCAGGAATGGAAAATCAAACACCATATGTTCTCACTGAGATGTGGGAGCTAAGCTATGAGGACAAAAAGGCATAAGAATGATACAATGGACTTTGGGGACTTGGGGGGAAGGGTGGGAGGGTGGCAAGGGATAAAAGACTACAAATAGGGTACTGTGTATACTGCTCAGGTGATGAGTGCACAAAATCTCACAAATCACCACTAAAGAACTTACTCATGTAACCAAACACCACCTGTACCCCAATAACCTATGGAAAAATAAAAACAAATAAACAGAGAAAAAAAGTGAACTAGACCAATGTTTCCACAAACCTATCCTATAGGCTTTAATCCCAACCAAACTCCAGGTTGATTAAGGACATTCCAAGTCTCAAAGTAATTCCTCTGTACTCAGGCAGGCGAAAAACAAAAACAAGCTCACTATATCTATTCTGATAGCACCTAATTTGCATCTGCTCCAGAATAATGGTGGTCTCTGATAAAGAAGCTGCATTATTCCCCAGGATACCTCAGAAGATAGCAGGTCTTCTGACACCAGGCCTGGGGGCTTCTCTTTATAAACTCAACTTGTCTCCTTCCAAGAGATATAGGACCTCCAGACTGAACTTGCAGACTGAACTTGGGTACCAAGGCTTCTAGAACTTTTTAATTTATAGATAGATAACAATTTGCTGAACTGCCAAGGCCTTCCAGGAAGTCTGAATTCTACTCTCCTGGCTACAGATTTACTAACCGTCTATTCCTCTTCCTTATTCATCCCCCTAACCACATCTCTCCTACCTTTAAAATTTCATCAGTACTCTTCTCAGCTTTTGCATAAAACTGTATCCTTTACTCCTATCTAGTTAAACTTTGCTGTTTGATAAACAAGAGTTATTATTTCTTCCCAAGTAAGTATGTAATAAAATTAGAACTTTAGATAAAAATGTGTTCCCTGTTCACAAATATTTACATTTTAAGCAGTTTTTTCTGACTAGGATTTACCAGTCTTACACAGCAAGGAAATCATCATTAATAAATGTAACACCATTTCTTAATATTAATGTTAAGCATATTATATTTTCTTAAACATTAAAGGTTGTTAACTAATAGTATCTCATTACTTTACTATGAAAACATTGGTAATTCTGCAAATTCACTGTCCATTTACTATCCATGTGAATTATTTTAGCAGGTACATTAAATTCACAAAAGAATGATAAATATCTGAAAACTGCATATCCTCATTAATCATCAAGGAAATATAAACCAAATCAAGGTGAAACCATTTTTACCTGCAAAGTTGAAACAGTTTTTTTCAATTAGTTGGAAAGGTAATATTCAATACCAGTGACAGTGGTATTAGGTGACAGTGGTGTCTCCCAGGCAGCTTGAGGAAGTGTAAATCAGAAGAAACTTCTTAAAAACAATTTTGTATTTTGTAGAACATTTTCAGAACCTTTAAAAAGAACACTTTACCTCGATAATCTCCTCCTAGGAATCTGACCAAAGAAAACTGTCAGAAATGCTCAGATTTATGTGTATGAATTTCCATCAGAGAATTGTATATAAGAGGGGCAAACTAGAAGAAATCTAACATGTAATAATCAGAAAATAATTAAATCATTATGTAGCTATTAATACTCATGTACCTCAATAATATTTAATGACACAGGAAAGGCTCATAATGTAATGTTAAATGGGAAAAATCATATAATAATATGTTTACATTATATAAATGCATATTTGTGTGCATATACATATATATATAAATATATCCATAAAATAAAATCTAAAAGACCACTAAGATGTTAACAGTGGCTATTCTTGAGACACAGAAGAAATAAAATTTTATTTTTCCATTTTCTGTTCTTACTATTTTTGAATGTTTTATATTAAACATTTATTATTCCTTATACCTATTAGGATGGCTACTCTCAAAAAACAGAAAATAACAAGCATTGGTGAGGATGTGGAGATATTGCAAAGAAACCCTTGAGCACTGCTGATGGAAATACAAAGTGGGCACAACTACTGTGCAAAACAGTATGGGAGGTTCCTCAAAAAATTAAAAGTAGAATTATAATATGATTCAATAATCCTCCTTCTGGGTATATATCCAAAAGAACTGAGAGCGGGGTCTTGGAGAGATATCTACACCCCCACGTTCACAGCAGCATAACGCACAGTAACCAAGAGGAGGAAACAACTCAAGCGTTTATCAATGGATGAACAGATTTTTAAAGTGTGCACGCTCATACAATGGAATATTATTCAACCTTAAGAAAGAAAATCCTAATATGTGGTCAATGTGACAGGCTGAACTATGTCCCCTCAAAAGCCATATGTTGAAGCCCTAACCTCCAGTATCTACTGAATTTGGAGACAGGGTCCCTAAAGAGGTGATTAAGTTAAAATTGGGTCATTAGGGTGGGCCCTAACCCAATCTGACTGGTGTCCTTATAAGAGGAGGAAACTGAGACAGACATAGAGGGGCAACAGGGATGCTTGGGCAGAGAAGAAAGGCCACATGAAAAGGCAGCAAGAGGCCATCTGCAGCCAGGGACAGAGGCCTCAGAGAAAACTGGCCACCACCTTGATCATGGAATTCCAGCTTCCAGAACGGTGAGAAGGTAAGTTTCTGCTGTCTAAGCCACCCGGTCGGTGGCATTTTGTGAGGGCATCCCTAGCAAACTAACGCATACAACACGGATGGGCCTTCAGGATATGATGCTGAGTGAAATAAGCCAGTCACAAAGAGATAAATGCTGTGTGATTCCGCTGACAAGAGGAACCTAGGGTAGTCAAATTCATTGAGACAGAAAGTAGAAGGACGGCCACTAGGGGATGCAGGGAGTGGGAAAACAGCATTTGTTGTTTAATAGATATAATTTCAGTTTTGCAAAATGAAGAGAGATTGGTTGCACAACAATATGAATGTGCTTAATGCTACTGAACTATATACTTAAAAGTAACTGGTTGGGCACAGTGGCTCATGCCTGTAATCTGAGAACTTTGGGAGACCAAGGCAGGTAGACTGCTTGAGCCTGGGAGTTTCAGACCAGCCTGAGCAACATGGCGAAACGCTGACTCTACTAAAAATACAGAATAATTAGCCAGGCATGCTGGTATGTGCCTGTAGTCCCAGCTACTCAGTAGGCTGAGGTGGGAAGATCACCTGAGCCTGAGTGGTCGAGGCTCCAGTGAGCTGAGATCATGCCACTGCATGCCATCCTGGGCGAGACAGCAAGACTGTCTCAAAATAATAATAATAATAATAATAATAATAATAAGATGATAAACCTCTTGTTATATATATTTACCACAATTTTTTAAAAGTAGATTTGAGCCTTAAAAATTGTTTCACAATGATACATGTTGACACATTTCATTAATATTTCAGATAAAACACCATGTAATTTTCCTCACTAGCTATCAATAGCAAAATGACAGTATTCTAGAAGTTTACCTCAATTTTACAATAAGATTTGTCATTAGGGAGTTGCAAAATAAAACAACGAGATACCGCTACACACCTATTGTGATGGCTAAAATCCAAAAAGCTAATGTACAGCTTTTGGGAAAGATGCAGAGCTGGCTGGAATATAAGCAGCTGGATATGGAGGCTTAGGAAGATAGTTTGGCAAGTTCTTAGAAACTAAACATAGTCCCACCATGCAATCCAGCAATCAAGCTCCTAGATACCTACCCAATTAATCTGAAAATGTACGTCCATATAAAAATCTACATGCAAGTGTTTATAGAGATTTATTCATAATCACCAAAATCTGAAAGCAATCAAGAGGCACTTCAATAGATGAACCATTGGTGGTATATCCATAATGGAATATTATTCAGCAATGAAAAGAAATGAGGTATCAAGTCACAAAAATACACAGATGAATCTTAAATGCATATTGTTAAATGAAAGAGGCCAGCCTGTAAAGCTACATATTGGATGATTCCAATTATACGACATGCTGAGAAAAGCAAAATATAGAGTAGTTTCCAGGTTGGGGACAGGAAGGTAGAGAAGGTTGAATGTAGAGTACAGGAGATGTTTTAGGGCAGTGAAACTATTCTGTATGATACTGTAATGATGAATACAAGAAATTAAGCATTGGTCGAAATTCATAGAACTTTATAAACACAAAGAGTAAACCTTAAATCTCATTCAGGAGATTAGGGAAATCCCAGGAAGAAAAGCAGAATGAGATAATATATATGCATTTTAAATGTATTTTAAAAACCTCACTTAACAGTATGAGGAAATAAAATGCTGACCCAAATAATAACTTTAGAAATAAGTGGAGTCTGTAAAAAAAAGACAAAAGGAACTTCATATAAATATCATACTCTAGTTGATAAAGCTGTTTCCCAATGGAAGTACAGGATGATAATGCTGAAACTGCTATACATGCATACTGGAATTAAAGATGTAAGTAAATAGATGGTGAATAATGGAACCAAGATTTCTCAATGTTGAAGTGGGTGGGATTACACATATGCAAGGGAAGGAAGTTAGAATGATCCATGTGATAAATGGATTAGAGCAGGAGACATCAGGATGAACTCAGTAGCATATGTATTAGCTTACTGTAGATATAGAGGGTTACATATAGAAATGTATACATACACACAGAGAGATTAGTATACACACATATATTTCCCTGCCCTGTAGCTGAGTGACCCTACACCCAGTAGCAATGAGTACACCTAGCATCCTGATCTTCATTTCTAATAGAACCAGGGCCACTTGGAAAAATGGCTGATTCTAGGACTCGGGCAAAAAATATACAAAATAGGTCTGAGGCACCTTGTAGTGCAGAAAGCAAGAAAATGCTCACAACAACAACAACACAATAATGGGTATGTATCAAAGGGTTACAGGAGGCAATTGAAAGAGTTTCCAGTGGCTAAAGCCAGAGTAATTTGAGCAACACAATAAAGTAGTATTGGCTTATCACTTGAAGTATAAAACAAATATCCATGAGTCTACACGGTAAATAAATAAATGGGGAATAGCTGAATCACCCATGTGGAAGAATTCCAAATAATTTATGTAGATATTCCAACCTTAAGGAAGTGAAGCATAGCACTGCACTCTTTAAGAATTACAGCTATATGCAACAACATCAATCTCACAAACATAATATTGAGTGTTACATATTGAAAGTATGTCATGTTGAAAGAAGCAACACAGGGAAGAATACCTACTATATAACTCTGTGTCTATAATGTACCAAACAAGTAGACTTATAGTCTTGGAATTCAGCATATAGTTACCTCTAGAGAAAAGGGAAAGGGTAATGATTAGAAGTATGCCTGAGAGAGGCCAGGTGTGGTGGCTCATGCCTGTAATCCCAGCACTTTGGGTGGGACAAGGCAGGCGGATTACAAAGTCAGGAGATCAAGACCATCCCAGCCAACATGGTGAAACCCCGTCTCTACTAAAAATACAAAACAAATTAGCCAGGTGTGGTGGCGGGCACCTGTAGTCCCAGCTACTCAGGAGGCTGAGGCAGGAAAATCACTTGAACCCAGGAGGCGGAGGCTGCAGTGAGCCGAGACTGCGCCACTGCACTCCAGCCTGGGCAACAGAGTGAGACTCTGTCTCAAAAAAAAAAAAAAAAAAAGTATGCCCAAGAGAGATTCTGGGATTCTAGCTGTGCTCTGTTAACCTTGATCACTGATCTAAGTTCTGTCGAAGTTCTCAAAGTTATAACCAATTCAATGAATTGTGTACCTCACACTGTATACAAACCAACTTCAGTTCAGAAAAAGAAAATATGAACTTAATTTTGATGTAATGAAGATATCTAGTACAATTTTTTTCACATGGTGATCCAATTGACCCACTAATGGTTAAACAGATCATTATTTTCCCACTGCTCTGCGGTGCCAATTTTTGTCAAAAGTTATGTCTTCATATATGCTTGGTTCTGTTCCTGGACTGACTTTTCAATTCCATGTGTATATTTGCTTATCCCTACATCAACACTGTGTGTCTTAATTACTATAAATTTATAGCTTACTTATCTACCTATTTACTATAAGTAATAAGAAAAATTATTTATTATAAGTAATGAGTAATTACCATAAGTAGTAAGTAATAATTACTATAGATTTAAGTCTTGATGTCAGTAGAGTAAGTCCAACAACCTTATTCTTTTTCAAGATTGGCTTGTTATGCCTTATCCTCTGTACTTTTCATACATGTTTTGGAATCAGCTTGCCAATTTCCACATACAATTTTGTACACAACTGTTGGAAACTAGTTTGGGAGCAAGTACGTCACATCCTTGCATATGCCATACCCATATTTCCTTCCTTGCCAAATGGGGAAGCATGGAGATGGAGTTTCCCTTTGCCTGAGTCCCTGAGTGAGGCCAATGTTGCAAAGAACCTTCACCCCCATCAACACATTACAAACATACAGGGTTAGCAAGAAATAAATCTCATTATTTAAAAAAATTAAATTATATGGCCCTAAAACTTTAGGTAAGAGGAAGCATTAAAAGAGAAAGATTTGAGATTAACTGTGGATTTATTTTAAATATCTGAGCTATGATAAGCTTATATGCACACATACACTCATAAACACAAATGTGGGATATGTGAATCGTTACTTCTGTATGAAACATCTGAGTTACTTGCAACTCTCTGAAATTAACTCAAACCATTTACCAGATGGTAAATTCTGGAGATAAATTTAAAATATGCAAAACAATGCTATCCGACATTTCTATGAAACACAGAGTACCTAATTGTAACTTAACATTTTAATTTTGGGAAGAGGAACAATATAGAATTTTTATTTCTAATATTAGCTTTGAATGATAATCAATTCTGATTTGCAAAATGGTCTATGTTTTGTTAACAAATCAGCATTTCCCACTTGCTGTTTTTATTGGACAATAAAAGCCATATGGGCTAAGAATTCATCACGATTAATAAAAAAGATGCAAATTCTTATAATATAATGTTCCACATAACTTTATAAGAACCTCTGCAACAGCTTTTGTGTATATCAAATTAAAATTTACTATATAATAAAATTATGTAGTAATAATTTTCAACCTCTAACTAAAGTCATATGATTCTTCAACATTTATCCACTGCTACACCACAGTACATAAATCATGCAGGCGAATTCTCACAATACATATTATATAGGGCACAGAATTATTTTGATTTAATTCTCAATAAGAACTGAAGCAGTAACTTGTTACTTTAGACTGGTAAATCAATAGCAAATGCTTGTTCTAAGATTGGTTATCACTCCGGTCATGCAAGTAGCTTAAAAACTGACATATTAGCATTGACAAAAGTATTGCTCTATTTGTTTTCCAAAGGCTTTCCCGCATGACTCTATACTTAGTTTTATGCCAAAGAAAATCAATCTCTTTATTCAACTTGTCAATCAGAAAACACATGTAGAAACAATTATTTTATTGCCACACATAAAAGTACACTGAATCACATAGGATGAAATAGAAATAAAATGCCAAAGTATTAACATGCCTGTAAACAGAATTAACATAAATACTTAAATGCAAAAATAAAATTAAATATAGGAATGAAACCTAAAGGATAAAAATCAGTTGAATAGACTTACTCCGATCCTCAGTTTTCAAATACACCAATCTCTTTTCATTTCAGAATTTTAAAAACTCATTAGAAGGACTAGCTTCTTCCAACACAATGGAAGTCCACAAAAACCTAATTTTCCCTTTTTTTTTTTAAATCTGCAAAAACTAAGCTTTCTAGACAGATGATAATGCTGGCACATTTATATCAGAATATCAATGAAGAAAACATTTCTCTTTAAAACAAGGATTTTGAGTGATTCTAAATTACACTTTACATAACAAAGAACCAAGAAATACAGATGCCTGGCTTTTGATCTAGTGCCTATAAAAAGAGCCCCAGAAAGGTCTACATGGAATACCAAGGTAGAAAGCAACATAATACACAAGATCTAATGATCACCTAAGTTCCCCCGGTTCCATCAAGGTCACTCAAGTTCACATGCATGAAGTATTCAATGTCATTCACATTAACTGCCTCATGTAAATTTTCCTTTGTTTTAATGGATGAGTATTGTAGGGCCTGGTTGTAAAATATGAAGTCTGACCTAGGAAAGGAGTCAAATCTTTGTCCCAGTGTCCATTCCCCTGGGGATCCTCATGTCCCCAGACTTCAGCTCCCTGTATCCTCAAGGCCACCAAGGAGGCAGCACACCACTTCACACCACCACATCATAAACAATACACCTGTGTGCCAACCATGGATCTCTCTGCTATGGCTACAATCAACTGCCTCCATTTAAATTTTAGTCTCTGGGCACCTGTGGAATCACACAGATGCACAAAGTGGCACATGCTTTGAAGACGCTCAGGCCAAGACATAACCTCACTTTACACCAACTCTGTCAAAACAAGGCTGCTTATGAAGCATATTTCACTCAAGTATTAGCATCCTACATGGAGCCTTTTATTATGCTAAAGAAATCGTCACTGAATTAGACAACACTTTTCCCTATCCAAGAATACTGTTGGTGTGCAAAGAGCTTCCAAGGGTGAATAGATCACATTTACTCAACAGGAGTAAGCAGACATCCCAATGATGAACAAAAATGATTGCTGCAGACTATGATGACTCTTCAGTGAACTAAGAATGACCATCAAATTCTTATAGCTGAAGCAACCTACTAACTTTTTTGATCAGCCTTAGCCAAGAAGCACATGGGAGCAGACACCACAAAGTATGGTGTAGCAGAAAGAGCATTACTTGGAGTCCATGATATGGGCTTTAGTTCCAGCTCTGCCTTTTAGTTTACCTAAGCACTTGAAGAGCAAAAACCTTCTTTTCATCTATATATCCTCAGTACCTAGCAGTGTTTGCAAAACTGTGAACCCTCGATGAGTATTTGCTCAATGAAAGAACAAGAGAATATATAGGATGTATGTGATCTTAAGCACTTAACATCTTTGGGTTTAAGTTTCCAAATCTTTAAAAACGGGGACATAGTAAGGCAATGCATGCCTTTTACACGGGTTGCTGAAAGAACCAAGCAAACTAGCAGATATGAAAGTTATCTGTTAACCATAAAGTCTGTTACAAAGGTACACTGCAAGTAAAGAAGCATTCTTTGAATTGGGGGTGGTGGAAGCAATGAGGCTACTTCAAGGAATATGGCCTTGAAAAGCCTAGATTTCTCCTCTGTCCCTTGAATCCTTTAATCTACCTCTTGGCTTAAAAGGGTGTTCAACTCACTGAGAGACAAAATTGATATGGTTCTAATCAAAACCAAAAATGTGTGCCAAGCTCTGAAAAATACAGTGCTAAAAAAAAAAAAACAAAAAAACTTTCTCAAAGTCTTTCCTGGCAACAGTCACCCTCATGAATTTCCCCACTAACACAATGGCACCACCCTGCTCACAATGTGCCAGCCCTTTCCCAGCCACCCCAGGTCCTTCTACTTAATAATCCTAGCATTGCCCACACGTTACCCTAGCACCCATTAGTATCCTACCAACTTTTCTAAAACCTAACTTCATATAATTACAAATCCATGAAGAAAAGTGGGCGCTTCAATCAACTTACTTTTAGATTTTAGAATAACAGGTAAAATATTTGGGAAAAAATACATTTTATTTCTACCTTGCATTTAAAAAAATGAATTCCAATAAATTAAAGAATAATTATTTTTAAATGAAGCCATTAAAAAACAAGAATGAAAGGCAGGGGCTGGCATTTCTTAATCATTAAAGCAATGAGAGAGAATGTAAAAAAATGGACATATTTGATCACGCAATCATATACACATAACCACAAAGTTACAAAATTAAAGACAAACTAGGAAAAAGATATGTGACATATAAGAGAAGGGGCAGTAGTCTCATGATATATATAAAGAGCTCTTAAAAATGAAAATGGTTGAAAATCAGAGAAATATGAGTTGGGACACGAATAGTAGTAAGTCATGAGGTGGGGGTGAAGAGGGAGAGAAACTAGTCAAACAAGTACAAAAGCAGCAGCCTACTCCAAACAGAAAAAAAAAAAAAGAAAAGAAAAAAAAAAAACAAATAAGGAAATACCATTTTTACCTACCAAATAGGCAAAGAACTAAAAAGTGTAACCCTCAATAACCTACAGACAGCTGTGCAGAGCGGCAGGAGGTCTCATGCGCTCCTGGTGACAGCCAAACAGGTAAAATCCTTCTGGAGGGAAACTTGGCAATATATGAAAAGCGTTCTGAAAGCTCACGTCCTCTAATCAGTAATTCTATTGTTAAAAACTGTTACTAAGAAAATTAACAGCAATGTGTGCAATGATTTCTGCACAAGAATGTTCACCATAGCACATGTTCATGTAACAGCCAAAATATTAGAAGAAAAAAATCTCAATGTCCAATGGAAGAACAAACAAGTTATGGTATATTTACATAATGCAGTTTACAAATGTGTTTTCAAGAAATATATGGTATTTAACAATAGATGTTTACAATACTAGTGAAAATGTAAGATTCAAAACTATACAGGGTATGATCTGAACATGTGTGAAAGGCCCAAATAGGAATACACATATTTTATACATACATGTATGGGGGGTATATTTATTTTATATTTATTTATTTATATATAAATATATATTTATATTTTATATATTATATATTTATATATAAAATATATAAATTAATATAAATTTATATTAATTTATATATAAAATATATAAATAAATATATATTTATATTAATTTATATATAATATATATTTTATTAAATATAATAAATATATTTATTTTTATATATTATATAAAATATATAATATATAAAATATATAAAAATTAATATATATTTACATATAATATATAATATATAAATATGTGTGTGTGTGTATATATATTTATCAGTGAGAAGGTCAAGGACAGTAGTCTCAACTTCAACCTTGAGTGTTTTTGTGTTTTTAGTTTTGTTTTGGAATTATTGGATTTGGATCTCTGCAGACTCTGAAATGACGATGGGTAAAAGAAAAATTTTCAAGGTCAATTATTATTTCAAATTAGAAAACTCTAGGCTTTATTTCTTTGTACCTGGGAAGTCCTCATCAAGCCATTAAGGGAAGAGGAGAGGGTGAAGACACTGCAGCCATCAGTCCCCTGCAATGAAGTCTAAGACAGAAGGATCTGCAGGAGACGCCCAAGGACACCTCAGCTGGGCTGGCACATCTAAGCCCCGCCCGCTTCCCCACCACTCTAAGGGCTAAAGTCGCTGTCTGGTCTTACTCCCGCAGATTAAAACCACATGAGCCACCTGGACCCCAACCCCATTCACTTTGGGATTCCAGCCTTCCAGCAACAATCAAGTTGTCTTATATTTTCCTCAAATTAAAAAAAAAAAGGGGGCTCATTTATAAAAAAGAGAAGGGCTGCTCAGATCAAAAAGTGTTTTACAGAAAGACAAAGAGTAAACAATCTCAACCATTTTGTGAGCTAATAACACAAAGAGAGCTTTGATTTTATTTCTCATATATTTTATAAACACAGGAGAGGGTGGGTAAAAGACATCATGTGGCTTGCAGTTGAGGGGACAGAGGCTGGGCACGGGTCCAAAATCTCCCCATGATGTTACCCGTGACACATACGTGCACAAAAAGTCTGCCACATAACAAAGCATTTAAATAATTTAATTTGTATCTAAGGGTCATGGGACTATGCAGCATATTTATTTTCTTCTTCTTCTTCTTCTTTTTTTTTTAGACAGAGCCTCGCTCTTGTTGCCCAGGCTGGAGTGCAATGGCGCTATCTCGGCTCACTGCAACCTCCGCCACCAGGTTCAAGTGATTCTCCTGCCTCAGCCTCCCAAGTGGCTGGGATTACAGGTGCCCATGACCATGCCCGGCTAATTTTTTGTATTTTTAGTAGAGACGGGGTTTCACCATGTTGGCCAGGCTGGTCTTGAACTCATGACATCAGGTGATCCACCTGCCTTGGCCTCCCAAAGTGCTTAGACTACAGGTGTGACCCACCATGCCCAGCCTATTTTCTTCTTTATAGTTTTCCTACTTTTGAATTTTTCTGAAATTAATTGTTTTACTTTTATAATGAGAAGAAGGTCAGCAGTGTCTAAAATTTTTGTAGTTAAGTGAAATACCAACTTCACTATATCTCTTTCATCCTCAAAAATCTACAATGGCTTCCCCAATAGCTATCTTATCGAATTCACAGTCCTTCAAGTGTTTTCTACCAGACCTGATGTCCAGAACTTTTGGCATAACATAAAAGGTCCCCTTGGGCAGCGCACAGTGGCTCTGGCCTATAGACTCAGGGCTTTAGGAGACCTAGACAGGAGGATTGCTTGAGCCTAGGTGGTCGAGATCAACCTGGGCAACACAGTGAGACCCCATCTTTAGAAAAATTAAAAAACTAGCCAGGTGTGGTGGCTTGTGCCTCTAGTGTCTGCTACTTGCGAGGCTGAGGCAAGAAGATCACTTGAGCCCAGGAGTCAAGGCTGCAATGAGCTACGATGGCACCACTGCACTCTAGCCTGGAAGGCAAAGGGAGAACTCCTCTCTAAAAAAAAACAAAAAGGCCCTCCCCCATGGCCAATGACCTAGCCTGTCTCCCTTATTAGCTCTACCCGTTACTCTTCTGCATGGGTCCATATTCTTGATGTCCGGGCTGGCTCCCTAATGGGTCATGTTCCTTTACATCCATATGCCTTCGCTCACTTTCTAACTTTGTTTGAACTTCCTTTTCTCCCCACCACATCCCACTTACTGGCTGGCTCTGGTGAAAGGTCCCCTCCTCTTGGAAACAGTCCCTGAGGTGATTGCCTGTCGCTTCCTCCTTGTTCCAGGCACCTTGTGCTCACATTCAGTACAGACTAATTTTCCATTGTTCTCTCTAGGACAGGAACTCCTCTTTGCTGTCCCCAGCACAGAGCTCAATGACTAGCCTCAGTGGATAAATGTCTGTCAAATTGTGTTTTCATCTTAATCATTCTTTCTTATAAATTTCCAATGCAGATTCACTACCTCAGCCTTGCAATCATCTGCCTCAGCATTAAGAAGGACTGCAAAACCCAGTAACAGTATGTGCCATGCTTCCTCACTGGAATTTCATCAACCTAAATGACCCATACCTTTGCCCCCTTTTCACGACCCTCCACGCTCTTGTCACAAGAAGCCTCCCCTCCTTGACCAGTGTTATTAAGTAATATGATGATTATTGCTTACAACCTACCCTGTTAGACTGCAATCTCCTTCATGAAAGAAAATGTGACATATTATCTGGAATTCCATCTCTCCTGAGTCCCTATACAGTGTTCCACCCAAAGAAAGACCTCCAACCCAATGACTGCAGCACTACTTTGCTCCAGGAAAGAGTTCCAACCAGCTGAGATGCAATTATTTTACTAATTTGGCCAATATACATCATTGAGTTTCAAACATTCCAAATGTTCCTGGAGACCACCCTCTTCTCAGTTAAGAGGCAGAGGGAAAACAAGATCATGAATCCCTTTTCTAATCATGAGCAATAAGAGAAACAAAAATGTCCTGGTTTTATCAGTTACATTAGAGGACCACCATGAATCCCTGATGAGAGCAGGATGTTGAAGGAGCGACCAGGGCTGATGTCAGGTCGCCTGCCTATGAGAGCAAGGCAGAACCAGGGCTCTGGCACACCTGCTTTGTTCCTCTGCTACCAACAGGCTTGCTATTTCTTTCAAAGATTTTCTCATGGACCATCACAAGTGATAGCAGTGTTAGAAAACAGCTTCAGGGCTTGGGGAGGCAGCGTTGTTTTAGACTGGCTGGAAAGTCATGCTGAGCAGCAAGAGGACAGATCTCTTTTAGAGTAGACAGCCCCACCTGGCTGCACCCTCCAAGGAGGCCACAGGGCATATCATCCAGGTGGGTCAGGTGGCACTGGGGCTCACAGTCAAGCCGTCATCAGGTTACTGCCTCTGTTTCATCACTGTGAAAGTTAAGCCATGATCCAGGTCTCTGGGTCTTCCCGAGCAAGTCAATGCAGAGCCAAAGCCTATGCACAAATGAATAACCTCACAAGGATGAGAGCTGTGTGTGATTGATGGCTCTACACAAACCATCTCAGCAAAGGAGTTCAGTAAGAGCCTTGTGAGCATATGACACTCTCCAGCTCTACTAAAGTGATAGATGGGTTCACACGGAAGCTACTAAATGGGCCTCATTGCAAAGGCATGGCTTCAACCATAGCTGGACTTCAGGGAGCACAGTGTTTTCAACATATACCTTGGAAAATTCCTCACTCATAAGTAAAGATTACATATGCAGGGGCCCAGTGAATGCTTGCCTAAAAGACAGTGTAATGCTAAGCAAAATAGTCTGTTAACAGGAAAAGAAATATCATGATTTTAATTCTGGAGTGCTAAGTCGCCTAATCTTCAATGTTTTGTGTTCAGATGACAGGCAGGAAGCTGAGCTAGAGTTTATGCTTGTCCAATTAATCAAATAACCTCCATGCCACTTATCCTTGGAATTGGCATTAGAAAAGCCCCCACGTGCCCCCAAATCATATAAATTCCACAGTTTCCTAGTCATTAAATCCAGGTTGGCCTAATGCTGATATGTCATATTTTGACATGTAGCCACAAGGGATATACAGTCAAAATTAAGAGGAGACCTGAGCTAAAACTGGCATGCCCTACTCGGATGAACAATTTATGCCCACACATAGATAAAACTGCATATATCTTCTCCAAATGATGAATATTAAACTGTTAGAAACATGGGGAGATATAATTCATTGACTCATTTTGCATAAAACATTTCTTTTAGCTTTCAACCAAACATATAGAAGGGATATTTGCATCATCACAAGTACACAGGCTATTATTACACGTAATTACATGCAGACTTTCAATACTACTATCACAATGGTATTTATTGAATAAACCTGCAGCATTAATAAAATCATATTTTCCCCGGCTTTAAACCCTACATGGCTTCCCCATGCACTTACTATAAACGTTTATCCAACCCCTCACATCGCCTCCAAGGCTCTCTGAGCCCATCTCTACCACCCCCACACCACCCCAACCTCTCCAGCCCCCGGCCCGGCCCCACCATCACTCATTCTGCCCTGCCACACTGGCCTTCTTCCTTTGTTCTTTGTCTCTTGAACAAGCTAAGAGAAAGGCCCTTGTCCCCGCTGTTTTCTTTGTTTGAAAGGCTTTCTCCCGAAACCTCCGTGCAGTAGTTAACTCTCCGATCTCAGGTCAAATGTCACCCCACAGAGGGCCCTCCGCAGCCACCCCAGCGAGTGCTGCCTTTCACCTGCAATCACCATTATGCGCCCCGCACTCACTTCATTTTCTCTAGAGCATAAGTATATTCCAATCTGAAATATATTGGTTTTTTTCTGATTATCCGGACCACAAATATATAAGCTCCAATAAGAAAGTAGTTTGCTTCCACTACAGGGTCTAGAACTGTGTCTGACACACAATAGATCCACCACAAGCATTTGTTACACAGATGAATGCTGTGCTAGAAGGTGGATAAAGCAAGTTACAGACATGGCAGCCTACCCACTGGGTGCTAATGATTGAGAAACAAGTGGACAAATAGCCAAGAAACACAGAAAAAAAAAATTTAGCAGCTGCATACTTAATTATGATTAAGTAATCAAAGTTAGTTGAACATATCAAACGTGAATAAATTATTAAGTCAAGACATGTCATATGGAAATGCTAATGACCTAGGCTGGGAAAGCTCTCTGAGGTTTGAGAATGAGGAACTTTATGAAGTTTCTAACATGGTCCCTGCTATGGCACCTAACTGCCTAGAACATCAGAGTTGCTTAATAAATACTGCTGAATTTTGCAATTCTTAAACTAAGAAAACGTTAAAATATTATTTTAGCTTTCTTAGTGAATATTTTTAAAGACCACTTGTCTATAATTCGTACTGATGTTTTTCTCGGCATAAATACCAGATATATGAGTATGAAACTTAAATAGTAGAAAAATCATCCATGGATGCAGGTAAGACACAACCCAGAAGAATTTTTTTTTTTTTAAACACAGAGAATTTTTTTTTAGCCTGACAAATTTCAAAGAGGCTTTGCAAGTGCAAACAGACTTCAGCTTTTTCACATTCCTATGCCCAGAAACTGGGACGTGAACATGCCAGGAACCCTTTCAATAACTAGACTATGTGATAGATGCAGGAGAAACTCTCCAACCACCAAGATTACTCCTATGGAGCTGCCAAAGAACCAGATGCTTCCTTCAAAAGCATATCAATTTGGCGGTGAAAAACCCTGTGGCCTCAGCTCCAGTCGGGAAGGGCAGGTGGGATGGCACGGTGCGGGATGCCTGTTCCCACTTGCCTCAGCAACCATCTTCTTCTGACAGCAAAACTGTGTTACTCCCAGGCTTGAAGGCATGAGCAAAATACATGGCTTTGCTATATATAAGGACGGGACTTGGAAATATTTGGTCTGAGGCCATGCAAAATGAATTCCATACATGGGGAGACTGTAATATCGAAAAAGATGAAAATAGTTTCACTGCACTTGAAATTTTTATCTTCAAAGAAATTGAACATAGATGAAGGAAAAAAATAGCTGCATTTAAAAAAAAAGTTTCATAATGCAGGACATTAGAAAATAAAACTTTTTTTAACCAATACATACAACAAAGAGCAATTGTTTTTATGACTGCCATCTACCAAACCATCAACTGTGAAATCTTTCTCTTTAATCATGAGTTTTTAAAGGCTCTATTCATGTGCATCCATTTTCACAAACTCTTGTGAAACTAGCATGACCTGGCTTGAAATAATAAACCCAAAGGGTTTCTGTTGTAGTTGTTGTTGAGGCATTAGTGTTTTTATTTTTTTAAGAAAGCCAGGACTTCATTTCTGCATATGAAGCTCCTCGTGGTGTTCATCCTCACTTAAATTTGCAGCCAAAATTATTTTTTCAGTCTCTTTAACCCTGGTGGGCCCCCTGAGAGCATGTGTGTTCTGGGCTTTTGTAATTAGGCAGCTTGCACCTGAGCGTCTCCATCTCTAGTAATTAGAGCTCACCGCGGCAGTTTCCTTCCCAGCCGATCTGGCCATGGGGCCAGGAATGAACACATGGAGGAGTGATGAGGGTGGTGTGCGGCTGTCTTGACCTCTTCTGCACCTTACCCTACTTCAGGATGGCAGGGTTCTCAGTTACACCAGGGGTGCCTGAAAGGCAGGACCCGCATCCTCCATTCTACCCTCTCAGCACCAAGCAGGATCCCCTCTCGTGGAAAACAGCTCACCCCGTGTATTCATGCACAGCTATGTATTTTGAGGGAAGTGGCTCTTTCTGTTTTCATCTGTCACTGTCCACTAAGATACAAATAAAGAGAAAACCTCTGCATCTCTAAATGAAAACACTGAACGTATTCAGAATAGCTCCGTTTCACAATCCCCTTCCATCTATCTACCCAAGTCATAGAGTGCAATGAACCTCAATATCTTTTTTTCAAGCTGTTTTTCATTCTAAACACGTAAGTTGACTTTCCTGTCCCACTGCAGTAGCCAACAGCTAAAAATAAAATGAATTTCCCTGGGCAATATATAGAAAGGCATACTCTCTCACTTTTTTCCTTCGTGGGCTAGACAGATGCTTGCTGGTTCACTTGCCAATAATGATCGACCTGGCACTCGACTGAGCCTTCAAAACACTAAACATATCAAAGGCCCCAGGTTAACCTCTGAGATTTACTTTGGAGTAATTAATAGGTTTATAGTCCTTAAAATAATCTATGGATGTGCCAAAGAAAACTGTACCACAGTACTGTCCGTCTAGAGGCCCCATCAAACATGGGGGATGTCTGATGGGGCCTCGAAATGGACAGTACTATTTCTAAACATGGGGGATACTCCACAGCAGCCTCGCTGTCCAGCAAGTCAGACCATCACGTCAGGCAGACATGAAGAGAGAGATGGGAACAAGCTAGGGGGATGTGGACAAGACGGCAATCTGCTTTGGGAAGAAGAGCATCAGCCCACAGCATCTTTTTCAATCTTTCCAACAGAGGCTCCAAAGCACCTCCTCAGCCCAACCAGCCTCCCTGATGAAACTCAGGGCTGTGGCTGGTCAGGAAGAGAAACAAAAGGAAGGGGAGGGGGACTGGCCATGGCAACAGAGGTGGGGAAGGGGAGGAGGGTGAGGAGCCGGCCGTTTTCCTTATCAAGTGGCCAGTGGTAGAGAAGACGGTGAGGTCACTCAGAAGACAACTGAGCTAGGGAGCAGCTGAGTGCCACAGTTACTACCCGCCAGCAACAGTCGCATGTTCACCAGCGCTCTTTTCTTCTCGTTCTGCCTCTAAGAGGCACAGAAAACAGACAAGCAACTGCAGACTAATGTACTTCTTAATAAGAACAGCAGCTCCCATGACTGCGTTCTCACCCTATGTCAGATACTCTGCTAAGAACTGCCTTATGTCTTCCCCTTTAAGGCTATCAATGAATATTTATTATTTTAAGGGAGGGCTTTCAAAAATACAGTTGATCCTTCAACAACATGGATTTTAAAAACTGCACGGGTCCACTTATATGTAGGTTTTTTTTTTTGATAAAAGTTACAGCAAATGTGCCTGCCTCTCCTGCCTCCCTTTCCCCTCCCTCCACCTTTCCCACCTCTGCCAGTCCTGAGACAGCAAGCCCAACCCTTCCTCTTCCTCCTCAGCCAGTATACTCCACAGGAAGACGGAAAGAATGAAGACCTTTATGATGATCCACTTCCACTTAATGAATAGTAAACATATTTTCTCTTGCTTATGGTTTTCTTAATAACATTTTCTTTTCTCTAGCTTATTGTAAGAATAATATCTATCATATATTAACAGTACATATAATACATGTAACATACAAAATGCGTGTTAATCAACTGTTTATGTTATCAGTAAGGGTTCCAGTCAACATTAAGCTATTCATAGTTGAGCCTTTGGGAAGTCAAAAGTTATATGTGAATTTTTGACTGCATGAGGGTTGGCACCTCTAACCCCACAGCTGTTCAAGGGTCAACAGCACACACTCCTGAGTTCCAAGAATAGTCTACCACTTGCTGATCACATGATCTAAGGCAAGTAACTCAACCTTCAAAAGAAAACCTTTCTTGATCTGTAAAACAGGAATAACCGAATTAATAATGCATGTAAGGCATGTACTTAGCTGGTGCAGACAATGATTCTGATAACAGCTAATGTTTACATTATCCTATACCTACTCTATAGTGCTCACACACAAACAGAATGAGGCACAAGAGAGGCCCAGTAATGTGTCCAGCCCCACAGCTAGTCAGCGGTAACATCAGGATTCAAACCTAGAAGTCTGGTACCAGAGTTCATGTTCTTAAACCATTAATCTACGATGCCTCTCAAGTAAATAGTCAATAAGTGGTAGGTGTGAGGCTGTAGGAAAAAGAGGAGACGAAGGGACAGGAAAGCAGTCCTCATTGGAAAACTAGGTTTCGACTGGCACTGTTGGACTGGGCTGCAGTTTAGGTCCTCCCACTGCTGAGTTCCCTCACTTCATCTCCTGGTGCTTCTGGTTTCCCATTTATAAAATGCAAGGGAAGGATTCTATTTATCTCACAAGGTGCTTCTAAGGAGTAAAAAGTCACGTCATGTTTGACCAATGTTAGTCAGATCAAGATTTATTTTAGATAAATTATCTGTTAGTTTTAATTGCCATGACTCAGTTTTTATGTTCACTTTTTGGTCAAAGCTAAATAAAATATATAAATATATAAAATCTGGGCTCCAACCGACTCCCACACACTCTCAGCCAGGCATCTTGAGCAGGTACCATCCCTCTTGTCCAATGGCTGTGTAAAAGTGAGGGCAGGAATCTGCCTTGACAAAGAAAGTTCAACCGTCTAAACTCAGTGGATTTGAAACTATTTCAGAATAGAATTTCTCAGAATGAAAACAAATCTATGACTCCTCTTAACAGCTAAAAAAAAAAATCTTGAAATAATGACTTTAAGAGTAAGACCTTAAAAATACAGATCTACACTTTCCACTATAACAGCCACTAACCACATATGGCATTTAAATGTAAATTAATTAAAATTAAGTTAAATGCTAAGCTCAGTTTCTTGGTCCTGACGGCCACGTGGAGCCAATGGCACCCGTGCTGGATGGCTCTCCACCATCGCTGAAAGCGCTCTTGAGCAGTGCTGAGCCACATGCTACGTGGACAAGTCAATTTTCCTTTAACATGTGCTCAGTGTACTTTATTTAAAACACTGAACTTCTTATAATATTTGTCACTCCTACATTATTCCATTATTTATATAGTCCTTCCCTTTGTTCCTTGGCTCTGTCATAGTGGTGACAGAAGGTGAATGCAATTACTGATTTACTTTTCTATCTCCCCAAGGAGACAGTGAGTTCCAGAACTCGGTAAATGCTGAGTCTTACAATTCTCAAAGGCACAACACAGACCCCGTCCTTATTACATTACCATCCTACACCGCGAGGATAAACTCCAAACAATCTGAATACAACTTGAAAACATTTTTAATTACTCAAAAAATAATCCGTAGTATATATTTTCAACAATTTTTTTAAACAAGATACAGTTGGAGTGATTAAAATCTTGAGTTAAAAAAAGTCAGCGATTAGCTCTAAGCCAATGTTTAGGCAATGCAGTAATGCTTAAGTTCTTTATTCAACCATTAGTATACTGATGAAATTCTCTGTAAGGAGTAAAATGTCCTCTGTGACAAATTAAGCTACAAAGCTGTTTCCTCTGTTCTCTGCTTTCTAGCTTGTATTAACTAGTGCCATAAAAGAAAGCCTTTAAGATAATATTTATTTGCAGAAACAAACACTGATTCAAGGCACTTAGAAGCACATATGTGCAATGAGGGGAACACTTGAGGGAATCCTAATATTTTATCATGTCCTGGATATTACTGCTGTTGTACCTGCATATCTCCATACTCATCCCACTCTCGATATTTCATGTCAAGCTCTACTCCCAACCAAAGCTGTTCTGGTGTTATAACTTCAGATTACCCACAATAATGGCACCAGTAAATATCACGTCTCACCCTTTGTCAGAACTGTCTAAGATTACATAAACATGACATATTTTAAGAAGGAATGCAACCCTGTTGTTTACAATGTAACAAAGATAATGCCATGACAAATATCCTAAGCTATAAATAAAGACATTTACCATTGTACTGCACTTACTCATCTCCGGGTTGAACAAATGTTAATTATAGAGAATTTGAAAATGGGACTTGTTAATGTCATTTTTAATTTAGCATGTTACAGTGTAAATGTTTTCCATTGTGTTAATTTACACCTGTTATCACAAGCTTCATTATTAGGTTTATAGTGGAGCAGCTCTCCGTGACTCTGAAATTTGCTTAAAATGGCAGAAACAATTACTAATTAGAAGGGCATGTTTACTTTAATTATATTTATTTCCTAGTCTAGTTTTATATGTAATGTACTATGGAAGTGTATGATTTAATTAGTGAAACCCATTTATGAAGAGCAATTTCTCAAATGAGTACTGCTTACAAAATACAACAGATTCTTTCAGTGTTTCATAAATTCCTTGGGTGATATTTCTACAGAGAGATCCACATGGAAATCTTTCACTCATGAGTTCAGAGCATTTCCCGTTTTTGTTCCAAATACTGCAATAATTACTAGTAACAAGAATTCAGCTCTAGAAATTTTTAATGCAAATCTTAATATACAGTATGCAAAATGTAGAAATGTATGGGTATAATCTTTAAAAATCTATAACCAAAATTAACATGGGATTTCTTTATTGATGTTCACGCTCACAAATTTCAAATCCTACTTTATCAAATCCTACCGACAGTCACATTCACAAATTTAAAAATCCCACCTTAATATATAAAAAGCAAATTCGGTTTTCTAAAATAAAAAAGACATGGCTTTTTTCCTCTCTGAAGTCATTTCTCTGGCTTCCAAAGTACAACTGCCTTTTGTTTTTGTCAAATATTGAGGCACAGTAACTACCAATGAAATAACCAATTCAGGCAAAGATCATTCTGCGAAAGACTACAGGGAACGGGATATTCACCTGGTCTCAAAAGATCACCCCACAGGCTCTTTAATCACAAAAGGATGAAAGAACCTTATAGCACAGAGAAATCTGGTGGCCACTGCCTTATTCATGTGACCACACATCCCACCAAAGGGATAGTGTGACACCATGTACTTCCTGTGGTGCCACAGGGGAAGGCCACTCTGTCCTGATGGGATATTCTCGCATCTTATAGGAGGAAACAATTGGGACTGGGGGACATTCCGCAAGACCTAGCCTGGACTTTTCAAGATGCTACATGTCACAAAAGACTTTGAAAAAGCTGGAAGACTATTATAGATTCAAAATGAGGCTAATGAGATGTGACAACTAAACATAACGTGTGATCTCTGGCTAGATTTCGGACTTTAGAAAATAACGGCCATAAGAAAAACTACTAAGACAATTAAGGAAATCTGAATATAAACTGTGCACTAGATATTATTATATTCAGGTTAAAGTGTCCTGAGTTACACTAGAAATGTTTAGGGATTAACTGTAGTGACCTGAAAGAGTCTTTCAAATGTTCAGAAAACAAAGTGAGAGCTATCAAGAGAATGTGGCAGAATGGCTAGTGAATGTGGGTGATGAGTATTCGCCCATCTCCATGACACCATTTTTTAAACTTTTCTATATACTTGAAATTTTAAAAAATCACAGTTGGGAAAATATAAATAATCCAATGGGCAGAGTGGGAGGTCAAACTAGGAGTACTCCTCATACAACATCTTACACCCCAAACTTCAAGAAACATTACTGCCCTATTCTGAATGTAAGCTTTCTAGCATTAATGTTAAACCCATGAAAATGGCAGTTACTCGGCCAGGCGTAGTGGCTCACGCCTGTAATCCCAGCACTTTGAGAGGCTGAGGTGGACAAACCACGAGGTCAGGAGTTCAAGACCAGCCTGGCCAACATGGTGAAACCCTGTCTCTACTAAAAATACAAAAATTAGCCAGGCATGGTGGCATGTGCCTGTAGTCCCAGCTACTTAGGAGGCTGAGACAAGAGAATTGCTTGAACCAGGGGTGAGCCGAGATCACACCACTGCACTCCAGCCTGGGTGACAGAGCAAGACTTCATCTCGGGGGGGAAAAAAGGCAGTTATGCTTGCAAATGGCTTCACGGTTGTCTCTCAAAATATTTAGTCACAACATTCCCATGAAGCACATTCTTCACATTGTCACATAAACATTCTTATGTTTTATTTTACTTTTTATTTTTGGGATAGGGTCTTGCTCTGTCACCCAGGCTAGAGTGCAGTGGCACGATCATAGCTCACTGAAGTCTTGATCATAGCTCACTGCCGTCTTGCAGTTCAAGACTCCTGGATCGAATATTCTTGTTTTTAGATCCCAGAAAGAATCCATGCCACAGAGCAGCCAAGATGTTTCTTGTATAAAGACTCATGCATCTTGCCAGCTTAGGTGAGAGTTCCTGTACTTGTTGTCTAGAAAAGATGTATCTGCAGAGTGTGTTTCAATTTTAAGATCCTTACTATAAGGTCCACTACACAGCACTGTGCCCAAGTGTGCAAAAACACACTTTCTTAAAGGAAAGTAAACGTCAGTGCAAGTAGCATTTTGTCTGACCAAGAGAAATCCCCAAGCACCCTAAAGGGCAGAT
Source organism: Pan troglodytes (assembly GCF_028858775.2). Taxonomy (NCBI): domain Eukaryota; kingdom Metazoa; phylum Chordata; class Mammalia; order Primates; family Hominidae; genus Pan; species Pan troglodytes. The sequence goes on along the minus strand of NC_072410.2, from coordinate 22,884,822 downwards.
CATTACCCCTCATCTCCCAGCAGTCCCTGCTTCACATTTCCACGCTACCCCTGCAGATGGGCTTGACTGATGCACCAATTTCCATGCAGCAGCTGATGCTGACAACCTCTTCTGGGGATGCTGCTGTTGACTAATGTGGAGTAACAGCCAACAAGGGAACAGTCCCGCGGAAAGAAGACCTGCCAGAAGAATGCCACATTCCAGGTTCCCTGTCTCCCATCCTCTCCTACCTACACAGAGAAACTGCCCAACATGCTCTCCGCTAATCCTTGTGACTGACACAAAGCTTTCCAGCAACCTATGTCATTTTTAGAAATGCTGGGGAAGTTATTTACAAGAGTCCTGATTTCTCCCCATGGCAAAGCCCATTTCTTCCACCTCAAATAGTCATTCAGGTAGTCTTCTTTAAATGTGGTTATCCTGCCAGTTAGGGCAGACATCAAGCCCCTTTGTTTAAATGTGCACCCACTCCCACCCCAGCCCTGGATGAAACCCCTGGGGTAGACTAGCCCTAATAAGGGAGGTAAAAAGTATTTTGAAAGAGAGCTGGAGAATACGAGCTGAGCCCACGCAACGGCTCCCAGGAAGATGTCGAGGGGCTTCCATGAAGAACTAGTTAAGGGGGGAGCTGATCTGCAGATAAATCAGCAGCTCAGCAGCTTTCAACTCAGTCTTCAAACATACTGCTCTTGCAATGTTCTGAGGCTGAAAATAGAACTTCTGTCTCCAGAAAAGGAAAGAATTAGGATGAGGCCAAGCTTGTTAGGAGAAACAAGAGAGGCTGGTATTGAACCTGATTAGACAGGAGCATCTTGCTAGTCCCCTTTCCCAAGCTGTAAAAAGTTAAGATGAAAAAACTAGCACGGCTCACATTTCTTATCTACTGTTAATATAGAGTTTAAATTAAAACTCAGGGGGTCTCTACATGGACAGATGACTTGTAAGTGTCCGCCTCTGTGTGTTCACAGATGTACAACATATACTGTGTGTATGTGTTTCAAGAAGGGACAGCCCAGATAAAGGGAGGTTACTGAAGCAGGCTAAGTTTCAGCAAAATGTAACCTTCACCTTAGAAACCAGGAACCAGAGTAATTAGATTACAATCTTTCCAACACTATGGGAGAGATTTGATCAATTAAAGCCAAGATCAGTTACATTATTTGGTTTACCTAAGTAATGGACCCTAAAATGCAATCAATACTTCTCTAGGCTGTGAGTCTTCAAGACCTGAGATGCATTCAACAAAAAACACAAATGGATTTTCAAAGGGCCTCGGGATGTTCATCACAGGCTGAGGAGGAGGACTGCAGAGGGTGGGGGGCAGAAGGAAACAGACAACAGACCTGAGCTTGCTGTATGAAGTCTTCATTTCCTTCCCTCACTGGTGTGCTGTTTTCATGTTCATTTTGTAGTTCATGTATGAATTAAATTTGTTTTACCAAAGAACCTTAATCTAGGGATGAGCAGCCATGTCACTCAAATTCATTTTAAAATTACAGCATTAAAACTCATTTAATAGGATAAAGAATACGATTAAGATTTCTATTTGTGTTTCTGAAAATCCACAAAACTTACATTGCGAAGTTACGAAGAAAAATGCAGAAGTAGCTCTGGATCTTTTACCTTGTCCCCCATGCCATCCCTTCCACAACATGGATTTAGGGAAGGACAATGACCCAGTATGCTTGGGACCCAGGGCCATGACCCAGTATGCTTGGGACCTACCTGGAGCTGACCATATCCTGCCTTCTAGAACTACCCTGGCTTAGAGTGGATCCATAACAGTCCCGTGTTAACAGCAAACTTTCACACCACCTATACTCCTTGTCCCCACTCTATGTGCAGGGTCTGTCTCCAGTCCTCCCTTACCCAGACAGAGGAACTGCTCCAGAGGAACCCAGGAAATGCTCCTGGGTTTAGAGATTGTGATTCAACTTGGTGGGTCCATTTGCCAAATCATACTGTTTTAAAGCCTAAAAATAATGTTATCTGTATGTCCAGATAGAACACTGCCCAGGCCACTCTCAGTCCATTCACTAATGAGGACTCCTGCAGGGGCAGGGCAGGACAGGGCACTGCACCTGCTCACATTTCCTCCAGCCGCCTTCCCCAGTACGAGCTTGAGCATGCGCACCTGCAACATGTGAGGCTCTTATCAGTGATTTTGTTTAACACACTTGTAATAATTAGAAAGTGAAGCAACTAATTCCTGACTTCCCCAAGAGCAGGGCTTCTGTTAAAAGGTGTGGGGAAATGTGACAAGAGGGGAAGTGGAGAGGGGGAAATTGATCCTGAGAGTTTACGCTGCATAGCTTTGAAGTCTCTGCAGTAATGATGAAGACAAGCTGAGGTAATCTAAAACAACAGGTAATCAAAAAGTCATTTATGTTTACCTTTTATCATCAATTATCTTCCTCTTGGCAGCAGTTGAAAAATTATGTTTTACTCAAAAGTCAGCCTGTTGACTTTATTTATATAACACTTGAACTGTGTTGGGTGTCAGCGTGTTAGCCACTGTGGAATTTCAAATTCTGCTGTTTGACAGTACCCGAGAGTTGACTCTGAGAGTGGTCTTCTAATAACTGTATTCTTGGTTCCTAAAATGAGATGTTTTAGCTCAGTGCCAAGAGTGTGAAAACACATGAGGGCATTACATTAGAAACCTGGACCTGTCAATTGATATCATTTTCCTCCAACATGAAGAAAACACATCCAGAGCTCAGTCTTCTCATTTATGGAATGGGGATAATAATGTGTAGCTTGCCTTTCATAGCTGTCTTTTAGACCAGGGAAGATAAGCACCTAGAATCATCTTTGACATGGGGTGGGAGCACAGCCTATTATGATGAGACATATCCCTGAAAAAGGGTCCCTTTGAGTGTCTTCGTCTTTCTGGCTGAATCATCTGCTGATTCAAGAAGAGGAGGCCATAAGCAGAGAGCACAAAGGGAACTCCCCCATGGAGCTTCAGATGGTAGCCCTGTACTCACTTAATTATTCACGCCAGCATGAAATCTGCCTGACATCCCTCTTCCTCATCCTCTTGACAGCAACAGCATTAAAGGATTAAGTAGTATTTGGGGCTCTGAAGGGGCCTGAAGAGTGTTTGTGTACAAAAGGAAGAGCTCACAATCCAAGTACATAAGACAACGGACATCACTTGGGTTTACATTGACCTCCTCTGTATCTAGGCAATGGTCTCTTCAAAATCGAGCACCACACCCCCAATGGCTGCAGTTCTCCATCCTGGTTAAGGCCTCTCCTTCTGAGGAATGACTTCTTCCATTTAACAGTCAGTCTAATCCTGAGGGCTGGAGAGGGCCACAGAGGTCATTAACACAACCTCTACACCTGCTGAACAGTGTGGCAGGAAGAACATAGGGCTGTGGAGTGAGAAGACCTAATAATCCAAGAGCTACCTTGGCCACTGACCAAGTGGGGGCACCTTGGGAAAGTTACATCCTCTGAGACTCTGTTTTCTCATCCACAGAATGAGGAAGTTGCACTAGATGATCACTGTGACAGCTGATTTTATGTGTCATCTTGGTTGGGCCATGGGGTGCCACACATTTAGTCAAACATTATTCTGGCTGTTTCTGGATAGAAGTAACATTTCAATCTGAGTAAAGCAGGTTGCCCTCCCTAACATGGGTAGGCCCCAGACAATTGGCTGAAAGCCAGAACAGAATCAAAAGGCAGACCCTCCTAGAATAAGGGGGAATCTCTGCTTGACCGCCTTGAGCTGCGACATCAGTTTTTCCCTGCCTTTGGACTCAAAATGAAACACTGGGTTTTCCTAGGTCTTAAGTCTGCCAGCCTTTGAACTGGAACTCACACCACTGGCTCTCCTGCATCTCCAGCATGCTGAGTCATTCTGCAGATCTTGGAACTTGTCGACCTCCATAATCACATAAGCCAATTCCTTATCCTAAGGCTTTACACGTATTGTTTTCCATCCATCCTATTGGTTCTATTTCCCTGGAAAATCCTAATACAATCCCCAAAGATGAACTTTCATTTCTAACCCCTACCAAATGGCCATCTGATCCACTTGTACACCTCTTAGAGACAAGACTGCACTGCTCCCTGTGGCACCTCACCCTGCTCTAAGGGCAGTGGAGGTCAGCCTCTTGGGAAGCACTACCCCAGGTGACTCCAAAGCTGAACCAGCCGCATTCCCACCCACAAAGAGTGTTTCTCCAACAGGTGTGATTTGACCTGAGCAGATACAGTAGAAATTTTATCCCTGCTTTCACTGTAATTATGTCAATGTAGGCTGAGATTGCCTTGGTTGTTATTGTTGGGTTTTATCTCATTTTGGGTTTCCTGGTTATCACATACTGTTTGTTGGCTCATATTGAGTCTGCAGTTAACCCTTAACTCATTTTCACATCCATTTCACTGGGTGTGGCCAAATCACCACCTGACACTTCTGCAAGAGACTTTTAGTACATAGGGAAGGCCTTTATATTTTTTACTATACCAACATCATTTGTTACCTTAGGGCCAGAATTTTTGCAGTTCTTACCTGTCACCTAAAGAACCATGTCCACCTCTCCCTCTGTGTCATCCAGAGATTGGATTGCACAGTACATCATTAACCCTCACAGGAAACAGGAGATGGCACAAACGCCCTTGCTGCACTCCCCACTAGCACCCTCCCTCCTGGCCAGTGGTCTCCAGCTCTGACTTCACATTACAATCACCTAGAAATCTTAAAAAAAAAAAAAAGAAAAGAAAAGAAAAAGAAAAATGTCAGGCTCAACCTCTGATTCTGATTTAGTTGGAGGGGCTGAGGAGGAAAGATGCTTGGGCATTAGTAAGAATGCTTTAGGTGATTCTAATGTACAGCAGGCTGAGAACCAGTGTTCTGTCTAGGCCAGAGATCAGCAAACTTTGTCTGTTAAAGAGCCAGAAAGCAAATATTATAGGCTTTGCGGGCCAAATGGTCTCTAAAGCAACTGCTCAGCTCTGCTACTGTAGCACGAAAGCAGCCTTAAACAATACATAATAAACAAATGGGCACAACTGTGTTCCAATAAAACTTTATTTATAAAAACAAGTGACAGGCCATTTTGCCCCAGAAGCTATTTCATTAGTTGATCAATCCATTCATCACCCAGTTTTAAAATAGTTGTGGGCCCAGCACAGTGGCTCACACCTGTAATCTCAGAGCTTTCAGAGTCGGAGAAGGAAGGACTGCTAGAGGCCAGGAGATCAAGGTTACAATGAGCTATGATCATGCACTCTAGCCTGGGCAACAGAGTAAGACCCTGTCACTTAGAACAAAAAAAAAAATCGCTCACACACACACACACACACACACACACACTGGTTATGGCAGCAAATATAAACTCATCAAACTGTATTATCACGCTAGTCACATTTCTCCATCTCGTCTGTGACACCAGAGACTCTCAAAGTGGCTGGCTGAAATCAATATTCACTTTCTATCTGGCATTCCCTTCATGTATCAGACGAATGATCCCATCTAAACAAGAAAAAGACTTGTTCTTAGAGGATCCTTTCTGTCTCCCATTACTCACCGCTGCCTTATTATATGTTCACAAATGTCTGCTTAATATTGCTTCTAGAATTCCTCAGAAACTGACTTAAGCTCACCCATCTGTAGTTTCCAAACCATGCTTTCCCCCTTGAAAGCTGGGACATGTTTGTCAAAATCATTTACAATCTTCTGGCATCCTATTCTCCTTGATTCACAAAATATTATCTAAAGTGGTTCCACAATCACATCTGCAAGTTCCTTCCGTGCCCAGGAGGCATAAAGGCATTTTTTTAGTCATTCTCATTATCTCTTCTATCTTGGGTTTTACTATCTCCTAACCATGTTTATTCTACCCTTTCCAACTTAAAGATCATTTTTCCTGATAAAGATGATAAAATCAAAATAGAAGTTGAGCAGTTCTGTTTTGTCCATGTCATTTGTTTACTCTATACCATCTGTTCTAAATAAGGCTATGTCCTTTTTTGTGGGGAGTGCTCCAAATAGTATTGTTTTAAAACTCTTATATACAGGCAACCACACTTTCTGGTTCACCTCAGGCACTCTGGTATATACTGTCTGCCCTGGGGTAAATATGAATAGAGGCCTCTTTACTCTGAAAAGTGTCTGGTTTTTTGAACAGCTGGTTCGATAAGTAAAGCTGAAGAAATGGTAAAGCACTCCACAGGGTTCATGGGCTCTCAGGTCTTCCACACATTCAAGAAAAAGAGAAAACGATTTCTGTTGAAAACTTTGGCCACACTGGGCCAGGCATGGTCACGCCTGTAATCCCAGAACTTTGGGAAGCCAAGACGGGCGGATCACCTGAGATCAGGAGTTTGAGACCAGCGTGGCCAACACGGTGAAACTCCGTCTCTACCAAAAATACAAAAATTAGCCAGGCATGGTGGCGGGCGCCTGTAATCCCAGCTACTCAGGAGGCTGAGGCAGGAGAATCACTGGAACTCGGGAGGCAGAGGTTGCAGTGAGCTGAGATCACACCACTGCACACCAGCCTGGGCAACAGAGCAAGACTCTGTCTCAAAAAAAAAAAAAAAAACTCTAGCCACACTGGATTCATATCCTGGGCCTGCCACTTACTAGTTATATGACCACAGGATAAGTTATCCAATCTCTTTAACTCTCAGCTCAACTCACTGGAATCTCTGTGCCTATTCAATACTAAATGCATGATTAAAGCACATAGCATTTACACACATCACACGATAAATGCTCAAGACCAATTATCATTACCAATATTACTATCAGTGTTATTAACTCCCTCAACCCCTCCACAGCAACATGGTATCTGTGACTCTCTATTGGTGCAGTTTGTCCTTCCTTTTCAGAATGTCACATCTTGTTTTCTCACCAATCTCTTGCTACTGGTTTAAACTCAATGCTACCTCCCCACAATCTTGTAAAGTCTTTCTCACCTTGACAAAGAAATCTTTGTCTTCACTAGAAATCTGGAATACTCCAAGGAAGTTTCTTCTCTGGCAAAGAAGCAACCAGCATTTATAACAAAGATAATTTGTGAGCTGCTCTGGAAAGAAATGCAAACGTGTATTCCATGAATCCCTCAGCAACTGTCTTTCCTGGAATCAAGATAAACTATTATCCTTCATGGTTCCCTTGAGAACACACTCTGAAAACTTAGGAGACTGCAACTCTCAAATAGCTTGAGTAAATCACCCTAGCTAGAAAATAAAATGACATTAACTTTCTGAGAAAAGGACTGACCCAAGGCATATTCAAATAGGGGAATCATAAAAGGGACCACACAGGAGAAAAATGAGTGATAGCTACAGTTTTAGTATCAACTACAAAAACAGTAACCATTTACTGAGTAACTAAGATATGCCAAGAAATGGCATACCAGGCATTTTATAAACATGATTTCATGGATTCCTCTCAACAATTTTGCTGGAAATTGAGGCTCAGAGGAAGCACTTGCCCAAGGGACATAACTAGTAAATGGCAGGTACAGCACTTACCACGGGTCTTCTGCACTCTAAGTTCAAGCTCTTTCAGACATACCATGCTACGTGTATTTTTTTACTGAAGGTGCTCCAAAGTAGTTTTTGAGACACAGTTAAAAATAAAAGGCCACCATGAAAAAAGCAAAAATAATATTTACATACATTTTAGAAAAAAATATATAAACATTGTTGGTTAAGTGGATAGCAGACCTTTAATTAGCAATTTTGAATGATGAAACAGCAACATAGGTGCAATGCTTCTGGCCAGGGCAGCTCATTAGGGACTCAGTATCCGAAGTCTTTCTTTTTTTTTGGATGGCTAGCCATGTATACACACTGTATAGCCTCTACCAAAATTACATACCACTTAGCACGAATGCAAGAGATCCCTTCCTCGTACTATAAACAAAAAATTAACTCAAAATAGATCATGAACCTAAATGTAAGAGCTAAAACTATAAAACTCTTAGAAAATATAGGCCTTGATTAGCAAAACCTTCTTAGATATGACACCAAAATTACAAGTATAAAAAAGTTTTCATCAAAATTAAAACCATTATCAAAAAATTGAAAAGATACACACAGAATGGGAGAAAATATCTGTAAATCATGTATCTGATAAGGGACTTGTACCTGAAATATACACTGAATTTTTACAACTCAATAATAAAAAGAAAACCTATTTTAAAATGAGCAAACATTCTTGGCCAGGTGCAATGGCTCATGCATGTAATCCCAGCACTTTGGGAGGCCAAGGGAGGTGGATCACTTGAGGACAGGAGTTCAAGACCAGCCTGGCCAACATGGTGAAACCCCATCTCTATTAAAAATACAAAAATTAGGCCGGGCGCGGTGGCTCACGCCTGTAATCCCAGCACTTTGGGAGGCCGAGGCAGGCGGATCATGAGGTCAGGAGATCGAGACCATCCTGGCTAACACGGTGAAATCCCGTCTCTACTAAAAATACAAAAAATTAGCCGGGCGTGGTAGTGGGCGCCTGTAGTCCCAGCTACTCAGGAGGCTGAGGCAGGAGAATGGCGTGAACCCGGGAGGTGGAGCTTGCAGTGAGCCGAGATCGCGCCACTGCACTCCAGCCTGGGTGACAAAGCAAGACTCTGTCTCAAAAAAAAAAAAAAATACAAAAATTAGCCAGGCTTGGTGGTGGGTGCCTGTAATCTCAGCTACTTGGGAGGCTGAGGCAGGAGAATAGCTTGAACCTGGGAGGCAGAGCCTACAGTGAACCAAAATCATGCCACTGCACTCCAGCCTGGGCAACAGAAGTGAGACTCTGTCTCCAAAAAAAAAAAAAAAAAAAAAAAAGCAATGGATCTCAATAGACATTTCTCTAAAGAAGATAAATGAATGGCAAATAAGCACAGGAAAAGGTGTTCAACATCTTTAGTCTTTAAGGAAATGCAAATCAAAACCACAGTGAGACACCACCACACATGTAGCATTGGGATGCCTATATCAAAAAGACACATAATTAAAAAGTCTTAGTGAGGCTGTGGAGAAACTGGAACCCTCATACACCACTAGTGGGAGTTTACTGGTAGGGTCGTGAAGAGATTCTAAAATTATGGTGATGGCTGCACAACTCTGTAAATATACTAAAGCCACTGAATTGTACACTTTATATAGATGAGGTGTATGGTATGTGAATTATATCTGAATATAGCCAGTGTTGTTGTTGTTTTAAAGAAAATGGTTATGTCCTCATTTCTTCCAAATCCAAGGCAAGTTAGCAAAGGCATAATGGGAAAAAGAGGTCTAATTTTCATTCAGAGGCCACATCAGTGCTCCATCTGGACAAAGAGTCAGCCAAGAAGCCAACTGCCAGGAGTGGAAGATGACCACTTCCAGGATCTGGCAGAGAGACTTTGCAAGTGCCTTTGAAAGAGGACAATGAAAATGTATCTGGCATGAAACACAGCAGGATCCAAAGAACAGGCTTTGATATTGCCAGTCATGATGTGTGTCTTTAAGATCACAGATAACGTTCTGTGTAACAACAAACACAAAATGCCTATGACTAAGTGTATCCTTCTGATCCACTCGTGTGCAGTTAGAGAACACCCAAGGGGTCCCACACACACACGTGAAGGGGTCACTCCCAACCCATGAGGGAAACACACCCTCCATCCTCCTTTGGTTCAACCCCAGCCTCCGAGAACAGGTAATTTCATAGGAGCTTGCTCAGCTCTGTGTTATCCACAAACTTGTCACCTTTATAGTCACTTGAAGAAGTTGGAAAAATACAGTGAAAGCCCTGGTGCTACAACAGAGGTGTAGCCCATGCCAGATAAGCTTTACATGTGTTACCTCATTAGTCACTCAACACAGGGTGATCATCTTACAGGAAAAGATACTGAGGCACAGGAATGTCAACTTGCCTAAGGTCACAAAGCTAGAAGGAACAAAATAGGGCTTCAAACCCAGTCATTTTGGCTCCAAAGGCTATGCCTTAACCACTGTGCTAAGCACCGCCTGCTTAACCAGGCTACCTTTTCCACTACAATTTCTCATCCCTTCTGAAAGATGGTCACAGGTGTTGCTGAAATACAGGTAACACTATAGATATATATCAGCTCTCTGAGCTATTAGATAAATGATTTAAATATTTATTTTTATTTAAAAATATTTAAAAATTCTACTTAAATAGAATTTTACAATAGTTTTAGATTTAGGGGTACAAAAACCTTACAAAGATAGTGCAGAGAACCCTTGTATACCCCTCACCCCCTGGATACCCCTCACTTGGTTTATTCTGTTGTTACCATTGACATTACTACGTACATCTGTCACAGTGAGGGAGGGAACACTGGTATGATACTATTAACTACACGCTACACTTTCTTTGGATTTCACAACTTTTTTCCCCTTAAAGTCGTTTTCTGTCCCAAGATCCCATCCCACTACATTTAGAGCTCATGGCTCCTTTGCCTGGCCTGGTCAGTGACACTTTGCTCAGACTTCCCTTGTTTTCGATGACGTTGATGGTCTTGAGGAACACTGTCAGGCATTTGGTAAAATATCCCTCAATGTAGGTTTGACTGATGCTTTTCTCACTCATCACTAGACCCAGATTATGGGTTTTTCAGGTCACAGAGATGAAACGTCCTTCTCACCACATCCTGTCAAGGTGTGACATAGTCGATGTGAACTGATCACTGGGATGAGAAACTGTTTGCCAGGTTTCTCCACCTCTAAGTTACTTTCTTTCCTTGCCCTAGTGTGATGTTTGAAGCTAAGTCCCAAAGTGCAGCCCATGCTGTAGGAATGAGGAGTTAAGCTCCATCTCCTTAATGGGGAGTAACTATATAAATATAACCTTATTTTTAATGATGGTTAATCCGTATGGCATTAAAAAAAATAAAACAACATGCCAAGTGACAGTGTACGGCCCTTCCCTATTGTTGGTGACTCTGCAGTGGCTGTAATGGCTTCCTGATCATCTTTATGTCTCAGAATCACAGGAGGTAAGAAGTACTATCTCCAAGGTGACAAAAAAGTAAAACAACTGGCCAGCATGGAAAGAGGGAAGTCCATTCCATTCTAGATGATGTTTAACAAACAACAGGAGTCAGAGAAAGGAGAAAAAACTATCCCATGATGGAGGCAACACATGCTGCATGTTTGTATGGGCAGGTATTAAACTGGAAGTTTCAAGTCAGTTTCCAAGCAATGACAGATATAAATTTCCAAAGTGAGGTGCCAGGCTCTCCAAAGGAGCTTTTCAAAGTTAATGTGTCATAACTAGATTCATGATTTTTTATACCCCTGACCTACTCTGAGTGAGAAACAGAAGTCAACAGAGAATTTTGTTTTTCTTCGAGGGGGAAAAAAAAGAGCTGTGTTGTGATCCCCTCCACCATCACCAAAGAGATGGGTAGCACAGTGGGGGTGGGGTGCCTACTCTCAAGTCCGCTGACAGAGGCTTCAAAGCAGAAATGCACAGCACGTGATATAATACCCATAGAATTTTGGAGGCCTACTGGACTGGCAGCTGGTACACAGCTAAAAGATAGAGGCTAGCTAAAATTGCACTGGGAAGGACCTGAACCCCATTCTCCCTCTGAAGTGGAGGAAAGGCACCTTAATTTGGGAAGCCAGATGTAGAATTTATGATGGGGATGTCGATCAAGGTCATCCTGCCCAAGAGATTTCTTCCAGGGGGTCAGATGGACCCAGCAGGGTCTGGATGAGGCAGACCTCATAAAATCAGAAGCTGCGAGCAATGTGGGAGCAAGGGAAGGCAAGGCTGCCAGAGTAAGGTGGCTGCAGTTGGAGGGGCCCAGCAGAGGAGCACACGGAGTGCCCATGTGGAAGGCCCTTTAAAACCAGCTCAGGCTTCCAGAAGTATGGCAGACTAATACTCTTGTTGTTTTACTGTCTACCAGTAATGAATGAATGAAAAACAATTATTATTGTTTTGTTGGGTTCAGAGGAAATGAAAAAAAAATGTCTACAGGGGCAAAAAGGAAAAGGAACAAACAGTAACAACCAAAAATCCCTGGGCAGTGAGCCTCAGAAAAGGGGAACGGTCCTGTGAGGGCATGTGGTGATCTCACGTGATCTCTGGGAGGCTGGGCCTCAGCTCTGCGGCTGGGTGGGGGAACTAAACTAAAATTCCGGGGTTACATGGCAGCATCTGGAAGGCAATCGAATTGTCTCAGGACCACAGTACCCCCGCAGGACAGCAGCACCCTGTGACTACTGGCAAAAGCAAAAGCAAATACTCTGAGAAAAGCATCCTTGACTTAGGCCCCAAGACTTTTTCTACAATTAGGATCAACCAAATATGAGCTAGCAATTAAGGTTTACTAAACAGACAGGGAAACAAAACAACATCAGGAGTGAGAGAAAGAACAGATGCAAAGTGCCAAGGACTTCAGAGGCTTCAGTTACCAAATACTGACTATAAAATAACTACATATGAAAGGCTAAAGAAGTAAAAGACATAATCACAAAAATAAATAAGCAACAAGTGACTATCAAAAATGACCAGGCAGGGCTGGGTGCAGTGGCTCACGACTGTAATCCCACCACTTTGGGAGGCCAAGGCGGGTGGATCACCTGAGTCCAGGAGTTCAGGACCAGCCTGGCCAACATGGTGAAACCCCGTCTCTACTAAAAATACAAAAATTAGCCAGGCGTGGTGGCACTTGCCTGTAATCCCAGGTACTCGGGAGGCTGAGGCAGGAGAATCACTTGAACCTGGGAGGCGGAGGTTTCAGTAAGCCAAGATCGCGCCACTGCATTCCAGCCTGGGCAACAACGAGCGAAACTCCATCTCAAAAAAAAAAAAAAAAAAAATGACCAGGCAGTTTCAGCTTTGCAAACTGAAAAGAGCTGTGGAGATTGGCTGCATAACAATGTGAATGTACTTAATATTAACTGAACTGCATACACTTAAAAATAGTGAAGATGGTGAATTTTATGCTATGTGTATTTTACCACAATTTTTTAAATGACAAGGAAGATTTTAAAAGAACTAAAACTTTTTAAAATAAAAACTATGATTATTGAAATAAAAAAATTTGCTAGCAAGATTATACAGCATTTAGTCAAAGCTAAAAATAGAATTAGTGAATTGGAAGGAAGAAATGAAAAAATTACCTAAAAGGCAATATAGTAAGACAAGGAAATGAAAAATATAAAGAAATGTTAACCTAAATGGAGAATACAATGAGAAGGTCCAAAATATGTCTCATCGGAGACCTAGAAGAAAAGAATAGAAAGGAAGGAGGAAAGGGAATATTTAAGGAGATGATAACTGAGATGTTTCCAGGAGTGTTAAAAGACATAAATCCACAGATATACTAATCAGGGTAAATGAAAGGAAATTCAGGCTGGGCGCGGTGGTTCACACCTTTAACCCCAGAACTTTGGGAGGCTGAGGCGGGTGGATCACCTGAGGTCAGGAGTTCAAGACCATCCTGACCAACATGGAGAAACCCCATCTCTACTAAAAATACAAAATTAGCCAGGCATGGTGGCATGCACCTGTAATCCCAGCTACTCGGGAGGCTGAGGCAGAAGAATCACTTGAACCCGGGAGGCGGAGGTTGCAGTGAGCCGAGATCGTGCCACTGCACTCCAGCCTGGGCAACAAGAACAAAACTCCATCTCAAAAAAAAAGAAAACAAAAGAAAAGAAAAGAAATTCAATCTAGGTGATTGTCATAAAACTGATAAACAACAATGATAAAGAAAAGAGATGTTAAATTGCAACAAGGCCCAGAAAACACAAAGCCAGCATATGACCAGACCCAGTGAGAAATCCCTTCTATTTCTTACTATCACCTACCCCTCCTCTACTCCTTTTCTCCCCAGCATTCATTCAATGAGAAAGAGTAGCTGGAGGGGGTGGGGAGAGTATCAATATGACACTAAACCTACCTCCTCCCACATAATCTGGATGGATGCCTACAGCCATGTCTTCAATGGGCAAGGAAAGTCTTACTTTCGCATAAGTGAAATTTCTGAAGTTCTCATTAACATATTAATATTCTTGACTGAATATCTGAATTGCTACTAAATTAAGATGGTGTGTTTTCAACTTAACACAACTGTCCAATATAGGAAGAAAGAGAGACATGTGAGTTAGCCTTCCTCAACAAAAAGCTTGTGATAAATTCCTGTTACCTATGCATTGCAAGTTGCAGAAGAAACCAAGTCTATCTCTCACCATTTGCTTTCCCAGGGTCAAAAACCACAGTCATCTTGATAAACAAGGCCTATGCAAATATAAAAATACATCATCATGCAGCGATAATTTCAATGCCTGCACTCACCTCCATCCCATTTCTAATATGCAACGTATTAACTGCCAACTCATTGTGAAAAGCATCTACGCTGTTCTCTTTTTTATAAATTCTATAGATTCATTATGATTAGATACTCTCCATATACATCAGCTAGCCAGAAAAGGGGAGGAGATAATGAATAATACCCAAGGGAAGGAAAATCCCTTTTTCAGCTGGTTTAAGTCATGCCGATAATGTGCACACAGCACTTTGCATTTACCATAAAGCTTTTCAATTAGTTCATAGACAAGTTAACCTTCTAACTCCCAGAAAATATAATTCACGCACATTTTATACCACACAGCATCCTGCTAGCTATTATCCATCATTTACAAGTGTTATTTGTCTATAAAAATGACACTAAAGTTTTGAAAAACGAGGCCGCTCTGCCTTCTTCTGGCTGTGTTTTAACAAATGGTATCAATGCAAAAGGCTTATAAAAAGTCATATAAAAAGCAATTAGTCAAAAGAGCAATAAATATTTTTTAAAAGGATATAAATGACTGCTTGTCTAGATAGCCAAATGTCTAAAGGCTGATACACAATGAAATAAGGGTTAACATAAAAGAGTACACTTCATTATTTATTGTTAATAAAGTTAATCAAATTCAGTTCTTCTTACGCATGCATTTAAACAGAAACACAAGTACGATATGCATATGTATAGAAAACAGCCCTAAAGATCATTATCTCTAAAAGAAAATCCAGCAAAAAGAGATGCATAAAATGTAGCTGTTACCCTTTTACAACATAAACTGTTTTGCTTAAAACACAAACATTTATTTTAAGTAAAACTATTAAACTAAATAATATTTTCCACAACTGACAACCATGACTAAAACATGAATTCTAGGATTAACATTAAAATAATTTTGGGACAGAGGGAAACAGAACCCTTCCATTTTTCTTTTGCTGGTATCTTATCCACCTACACTAGTTTTGTTCTTCCACTCAAAAATCTATTCTCAAAAGATATATTAGAATCTTTTTAAAACAAAATTAGATAAGCATAAGCTCATCAATCAGCAATTTCTAAATGCATTATCTTCAAGTAGTTTGGTCTTTTATGTCACTTATCTGCTTAAAATTAAGTATAAAAGAGTTTCCAAGAAAAGAAGATATAAAATTAACTTCATTTCATAATAAGTTCTCCAATCATGCCAGCAGACAGCTGACATTATTACAGCTCACACTTATAAATCAGTGATTATATACACTAGTTAAGCAAGAAAAGAAATGAAGAAGGCAATTATATAGTGGTGAAATTCCCAAGAAGCACATTTGTAGTCAATGTTGCTAAACAGTAGTTCACTTGTGGTTAAAATAAAAGCCCCCTCCCCCTGCCAGATATTTTTGGGGTTGTGAGTTTTGAGGGGAAGAAAGTAGAAACTCTATGCAATTTGTCTTACAAATAAATTAAAAAGCCAGCAAGAAATCAATGAACTGTAATTTTAACTCATTTTACTGTTTACTTTGGAGCTGAATTCTAAAACTTCCATATGACATTAAGCTATAAAATAGTACTGAATCAAACGGAGAGTAGAATACTTTGGAGGAAGGGGTGGTATCTGAATATCTATAGACATTTGGTAATGAACGAGCCAGTGACGAATGAAGACACAGGGAACTGAGCTGAGCTTGGTTTCCACACCCTCTTCTGTTCCCTGCCACTTGAATAAGGGCCAAAATGCCACTTCTAATCTTATTTTCCATTTCTTAAATGTGTTTTATTAACTCCTCTTTTATTGCAAAGCTAAATATTCTAATTGGCACATTATAGACATACAGCTACTAGATGTCAATTACACTTTAATGTGTTTGTAATGCTCTGCAGCAGTGAGGTTCTGGCAGACCCAGTGAGGTCCCATTTATTTCTTCACTTGTAATAATGGCATGATAATACAACCTGAGTAGTGCATCAGAACACAGTAGTTAGCATCACTGCAAGAGAAACACTCTCTTCCATCTTAGTTATATTGCTTTGAAGAAATCAGATATCCTTTCTACTCATTCAAAAGGAGAACCAAACAATGCTGATTATTCCTGAAGGACCTTTTGATTTTCAAAGCATTTGCTAGTAATCTGTTAATTAATCCAAGCAGCCCCTCCGCAAGGAAAACTAGAGGAGAACTGCGCAATACTGTACTAACATTTTAGAGACGACAACAGGAGGGGACAGATATTTGGAGAACCTGACAAAAGTCTGAGAGCTTCTACAAACACAACCTGCAGAAAATGTCACTTGATTCATATCTTCAACTCCAGGGTTATGCCCTGAAGGAAATGCACTCATGATGATGTGAACTGCAATTCGTGGACTTGTATCTTCATCTAAACCATCTTACCCATAATTCATTCCCCCTTACCTAGCACACTTTAAGATCTGTTCATGCTTCCACATAGTTAAAAAAAAAAAAAAAAAGGTGGGGGGAGGGTGTAGTTCAAAAGACAGACAGATAATCCTAAACCCCTTTCGTCCCAGGACTTAGAAAGCTTATTTTTTCCAGTCCAATATACAGCCAAAGGAAGGAGCAGGATAATCTACAAGGGAAAGTGCCTCTTATCTGTTTCCTTCCTGAGAACAAATGGACCAAGCATACAGATGTGAGTGTACACATGTGTGCACACATGTGCCCCTCTCAAAGTGCATCTGAAGTAAATTAAAAGAATCCTTTCTGAGTGATCAGTCTGTTCCCTGAAAGGTCAGAATTTTCTGGTAAATATTTTTTATAACTCCACCCTGTCTAAACAGCAACAACGACAACAAAAATTTTAGCTAAAAGCATGCTTGAAGAAGAGTCTAAATTCCATTGATAAGCCAATAGTGGCATTAATAATAATGGCAATTAATAATGCACACTAGCATGATGTTGTTTTCTGTAGCACATTTTTCTAGATATCTTAAGACTCTCGGTAGCCCATATTTTTATCATCCCTCTCCATGAGGTAGGGCAAGGGTACTTATTATCCCTATTTCACAAGAGAACTATGTCCTAGAAAATTAAAAGACTTGTCTAAGCTCTAAACTGGTAACAAGGTAGAGACATGAATTTGGGTCTCCAAACTCTCTGCTAACTAAATAATGGCCCAGAAGAGACATACAAAAGTCAACACAAACAGAGTGCCAGCTGTTATTTACACTGCCTACAATAAATGTTTGTTCCAGAAAAAATAGTTCAAACAAGATGAGAAATAGTTTAAACACAAAAGGCTGAAGGGTTCAATATAGGAGAAAAAAATATGTTTGCTTTTAATACAGTGGAGGAACTGTTCAGGAACAGTTTGCTCTTCTGTAAAGGCTGGCCTTGTACTGCCGAAGGCCGCAAGATCACAAGCTACGTGGAATTGAGACGCCAGCTCGCTTCGGCACAACTAACTTCTCTCTTAATGCTCTAAGTTCCTGTCTTCTTCATAGCTTTGACCTGAACCATGAGTGATCTTTTTGACAAACAAAATTTAAATGTGTGTTATAAACAGGGAGCAAGTGTCCTAATTTTGATACAGGGTGCTAAGAAATACAGAGAACAAAGGAAATTAACTGGGAGATCCAGGGAGGCTAAGAAACAATCTGCCACTGGGAGAAACAGCCATAGCTTCTGATGAGCTAGGAAGATTTTGTGGTTGATATCACAGCTGTTTGTTGAGGCTGTGGTGGGATTTCTTTTTCAAGAGGGTGAAGGGAGATTTGAACTTGGCGCCTGACACAATTATCCTAAAGTAGGAAAGCCTCGGTTGGAAGAGGATGAGTTTCTTTAAATAGCCCAAAGGCTTCATGCGTAAAAAAGGACTTGACTTATTCTGGATAGCTCCAGAGGGCAAAACTAGTAAGTGGCCAGCAGGAACACACATACTCAGAGTAGAGCAGAGCTTGCTAATAATTAGGACTGCCTCATCCATAGCAAGGAACACTCAGAGGCTCATCTCCTCTGAACTACTTCCAGCTGGGACTCCCGACGCCCACCATCAAGGATGCTGGGAGGGAAATCCCACATTAGTAAAGACAATGGACAAGATAAACGCTAGGGTTCTTTCAACTGTTAGGATTTGAGGGTGATTTTCAAGGTCCCCATGACAGTCACTTCCAGACTATGAGGTGGAGAGTCACACAGAACTGAGTCCCAACCTCAGTTCTATCACTTTGGGTATTTTTTTCTCCTTAGATGGTAACCAAACCTTGTATTTTTTAAGTTTTCTTTGAAGTTCAGGGGTACATGTGCAGGTCTGTTATACAGTAAACTTGTATCATGGGGGTGTGTTGAACAGATTATCTTGTCACCCAGGTGTTAAGCCTAGTACTCTCTAGTTATTTTTATCCTCTCCCTCCTCCCAACCTCCACCCTCCAACAGGCCACTAAAAGAACAAGATCATGCCCTTTGCAGGAACATGGATGGATTTCTATCATTTTTTTTAACTGTGTGATACTGAGTGGCTCTTCCACCCAAGTGTGACCTCCAAATCAAGGTGTTTATTAGAATCAAATGGGGAAACTACTTAACTCTAAAGATAATCAGATCTATACCCCAGAACTTCAAAATCTTACCCTCCAGAGGGGGGTCCAGGAATGTCCATTTTTTCCCATGAGTTGCTAGCAGTCCAATTTTGGAAACCACCAATAAACATTTTTAGCCTATGAATTCATTTGTAAAATAGGAAACATGATAGTTTTTGCCTAAATGAGTCATGGAGATATTTAAATAACACGTAAAATACCTAGTATGATGCTTTTACCTAGAAAACAGTCATAGTCCCTTTAAAAAACATTTTCTGCAATATATGATCAAGCTTAAGAGCATTCACTGATTAAAAATGAGGACAGAATGGCTTACATAGAGTTAATGTTTAGCCATCTCCTATTTTCTTGCCTGTTTCTTAATCCTGTCTTGTTCTTCAAGCAACACAAAATCAGAAAGAAATTTGATACGATATAATTTGAATCAGTTTAATCAAATGCCTTATCTATGTGAATAATGCCTTAAAATTAATGTATCATTAACACGCATTTAAAAGTTGAATACAGTAATAGAAAGCCTATGATTTTTTGCTCTTTTATAATAATCAGAAGCTCCAGATATAAACTCCTCACTCAAAAAAGTTTAAAATTCATACATATCTCCCCATTCTCAGGTAAAGATAAAAGATCCCATGTCTCTTCTCCTCTGTATCACGCAGTTACACTCACTCCTTTAAAATCCTGCAAGGTATTGAAGTGGAAGAATCATCCTGTCCTGACATTTATATCTCCACAAATGGCTTCAGTTCTTTAATTGTGAAGTTGCTTCTACACATTAGGGTGAGTGTTAAGATACTCCCAGACAGAAAGGAAGAGGGAAGGTAATTGGAGTAATTTGTATCAAGTGAAAAAAGTGTCTCCTGGATTTCTGTATTCCTAGTTGCAAGTTATTAGACTGTTTCTGTTTGGGTGGTTTTATACAAAAAAAACTGTAAAACGTGGTTGCGTAAGCACATCTAAAGGTTAAACTCCAAGCAGCTAATCTGCATGTGAGAACAAGTAACTGTCAAACATTTAACCTTTTGCAGATTAAAACCGTCTGACTAACAGATGTGAAACCATCGTTGCTGTAATTGTTAGAAGTAGATATCTGAGCATTTTTAGAAGATACAACACTTTTTGGAGCAGTCATGTTTATGCTCCAGGTCAACTTTCCTGTTCATGACTGAGATACAATCACAGCCTTTCATTTATTTTCACACTGTGATTCTCCTGAATTATTATACGATGTTCATAGTTTATTCTACAGACATGCTCTTAGAAAGTTATAAGTTGAATTCTAATCATCAGTTATATTTGCACACCGTTTCATACATGATAATTTTTTTTCCATTAAAACACTTAGTTTTCTTAACAGTACATGATAATTTTAGGAAGGCATTAGCTTCATTTCCAACTGATCCAAACTGGCCATGGCTCCTGAAGATTCTCTCTTCCCTTCCATTTCTCTACGCTCATTTCTGTCACATAATTACAAGTGTCAGCTCATGGTAGATGCTCAACCAAGATTTGTTGAATGAAGTAATTATCTTTAACACCTAAAAGATCTACTCCCTGAAGACATTTTTTTCATGAAAGCCTTTTTTGTATTGCAAATTGCCATCTCTAGTGAACTTGCGTGATAATTTTTAATTTTAATAAATGAGATTTTTCTTATAATAGGATATATTGTTTCTGGTTTTCAGTATTAAAATTGCTGATAGGAATGAACATTTTGTAATATATAAAAGGACGTGACAGAATAATACTGTAGCTAAATACTTATCCAGCACAGTGTAGATACTCAAATATTTGTTTAAAATTACTCTACATTTCAGAAGTTGTGGCATTAAAACATTTGACTTGAAACACACTGCAATTTAATGCTACATTTCTTCTTGTCAACCAGGGTCTAACAGTATATGACCTGTTTCTAAGAAGAAATAGAATGTATGCAAAAGCTTTTAATTCTGGAAATGTCATCATATACAATAGAGAAAAAATTTTAAAATAAAAATGTCTAATACTAGAAAAAATCTGAGGTACCTTTTACACGAAAGTATAAAAGCGACAGGAGGGGTTCAAGTCTCCGAATTCTGAGCTTTTTATGTGAATAGCATATAAAACATGAATTGTGAAATATACAGTAGACCATCTGTGAGTGAGATGACTCCATGATGCCATACTTGACAAACACGGACTTAGATCTGAAAAACACACAAAGCAAGCATCCACTTTACCCACGAAACACGTCGGGAGAGAGGAAGTGTGGTTCTGTGAGGCCCCTGGTCTGTAGAAAGAAACCACCACGCTCTGGCTCCTGCCTGAAGCTGCACAAATGAGCTGGCTCAGTATTAGTGTCTTCTTTTAAAGGTTAGCACCTTTAAATTGCTGGCATGGCGAATGGCGGGAGCTAGAAGGGGTACCCCTAAAAATTCTTCGAGCAAAACCGTAAATACCAAATTACGACATAAAGGGGCTGCTACTTTCTTTACAAAACCTCGGCTGTGGCTTGTTTCTCCTCCGTGAATCAACTGTCTTTTTCCAACAAAGACACCCACTTCAGGGTTTCAAGGGATATCTATTCAAGGCACGTACTGTACAGCATATGTGGTTATCTACAGGTAGTACAGCCTGTAAACCTAGTTTGCTCAACTAAATAGCATTTATCATGTATTTTTATGCCTTCTGACATCTGCTACTAAATACAAACAATGAAAGCATCTCCAAAAACTAGAGATTTCTACTCTAGGAGATGTGGTGGCTGGTAAAATCACCTGCACTTTAACCACGGAACAAGACATTTCCCCTCCCCATGTCCAGCCCATGCCCAGACTGTCCTCTAAATCAGGGGTCCCCAACCCCCAGACCATAACAGTCCATGGCCTGTTAGGAACTGGGCCGCACAGCAGGAGGTGAGTGGAGGGTGAGTGAGCCTGAGCTCCACCTCCTGTCAGATCACCGGCGGCATTAGATTCTCATAGGAGAGTAAACCCTATTGTGAACTGTGCATGCGAGGAATCTGGGTTGTGCTCTCTTTATGAAAATCTAACTAATGCCTGAGGATATGAGGTGGTACAGTTTCATCCTGAAACCATCCCCACCCCCACCTCCTCGTCCATGGAACAACTGTCTTCCACAAAACCGGTCCCTGGTGCCAAAAAGGTTGGGGATTACTGCTTTAAATGAACCCTTGGCCTTTAAGGGCACATGCTGCACACCTGGAGCTGGACCCATGGAGAGCTGATCCTGAGTTGGGCTGGGGCAGGCTTGCTGGCCGGGCTATACCATGAGCTAGCTGCCCGTCCTACTGGTAAAGCCTGCAACTCCAGAGAAAGTGCCCATTTTCAGACCAAGAAGGGAGGTGCTCACAACAAACGGAAACATCTCTGCAGTCACACCAAGAGCTGCACCCTTGTTCCTCATGTGTATTAAGTGCAGGATTAATGCCGTGAATGCTAGGAATCCACCATATCACAAACACTGACCTGTTGGGTCAACCAGTTTCCAAAATAACCTCATTGCTGTTTCTTCTCGTTTGTATTTTATCTTTGCCTTTTCACCTTCATTTCCCCCTTTCCTGCCATTCCTTTTACCTTAACTGAGTTCTTTTGTTTCCTATTTCTGTTCCCATATCAAATGACTTGGCTAGTTCACTCGTTGATTAAAATATGAAGAAGTTATTGTTGGACTGAGACATTGTTCACTGCAATGTCTTTTTTCGATGGAGAACAAGGTAAAGGCCAACACTGTGAGTGTGAATGTTGAGGACAGGTTCCCTAACTTCAGCCTCAGAGGATCTTCCCATGCTGTAGTCTAACATGCTGTTACGGGTTGAATTGTGTCCCTGCAGACCCCACAATATTCAGATGCTGACATCCTAATCTCCAATGCTTCAGAATGTGACTTTATTTGAAAATGAGGTTGTTGCAGACCTAGTTAAGATGAGGTCACTCTGGAGTAGGGTGGGCACCACAACCCTGTGTGACTGGTGTCCTCATGAAAAGGGGACACGTGGACACAGGCATGCACACAGGCAGAATGCCCAGCGAACATGAAGGTGTCGGGTGATACATCCACAAGCCAAAGAACGCCAAAGATCACCAGCATCCACCAGAAGCTGGAAAGGCATGAAGGGATTCTCCCTCACCACCCTCAGAGGGAACCAGCCTTGCCAACACCTTCCTCTCAGCCTTCCGGCCCCCAGGACTGCCAGGTGACACACACCTGCTGTTGAGGCTGTCCAGGCTGTGGGACTTTATAGGGCAGCTTCATCAAATTAATACACATGCCATGCATTTTCTCTGTCTACCCTGAAATTCAACAAAATGTGTTATTTGGTCAAATAAAATGAAACACAGAGCACCAAATAACTAAGACACTAACCTCTTTCTCAAATAAAGGCAAGTTCATATATCATAGAAGTTAAAAATTAAAAGAACAATTGTCGTTGTCTATAATTCAAAGGTTGCTGTCAAGGGCTTTTCAGATGACCTCTTCATAGGAATCCTGTTTATTCTTTGCCTGTGAAAATTTTGTGTTGCACCTAAGTTTAAAATTGTAAATAAGGAACCTAATGTGCAAAATGCAACACTTTACTTCATCCATGACTTTACGGACCTGAATAAGAGACTAATGAAATGAGAAATTGTTAAATTACAAAAAACAAGAACACGTGATCTGTATAATAGGGTACTATAAACACAGTCATATCAGAGGAACTAATCCCTCACAAGTCAGAAGGAGACTGAGTAGAAAACTGCAGAACGACCACCACCCCTGGTCTCTTGTTGTAACTCAGCCACGGACCCAATGCTGAATCGCTGCAAGCCTTGGTTTCCTTGTGTGCATCCGTCAGGTGTCTCAGGCAAGGCTGCCCACTCCACTGTCTCCCAATCTAACGGAGCTCAATGACTTTGCTGCGTTTTACTCTGCTGAACCCTCACTCCTTGGAATTTCCCACTTCCTGAGTTCCTGGACTCTTCTGCCTCCTGGCCCTCCTCCTGCTCTGTTCCTCCTCCACCTGTCCAAAGTATTCCTCAGTACCCTCTTGTTCTTGCCACTCTCTGTGTTCTCCCAAAAGGAGCTATTTCCCTGCCTGCATGTCCAACCCTGACCTCTCGCCTACCAAGAGCAGTCTCTAGGACAGCAGCTATGTTAATAATCATGATAATATGCTTGCACTTACGTATATTTATACTGTGCTGAACACTACGATTTTACAGTGGATCCACACAGCATGAAGCAATAAGGTGACTTAAAAAATGGTTTGTTAATAGATCAGTTTCTTTAAAAAGGTCAACATATCCCAGCACTGTTTACAGAATTCTTTGGTTTAACAAGGGCTTTTATCTCATTTTACTTGGTGAAAAGTTAAAGCCCAGTTTGTCTCTGAATTCTAAATTAGACGGTACACAATAGGCAAAGTGCTTTCAATTGCATCCAAGGTGAGGATGTGCAGGTCCTTCCTAAGACTCAACACCCAGTTAGAGATAATGGACAAAGCCCCAGCCAAGGGCTTATTGACCTTATTTATGCCAATCACACAAACTCTGACTCTGGAGAATTAAGGGATGTTGGAAACAGTCACTGCCACTTGGAGGTCAATTAAAGTCCTCCTTTGAGCACTGGTGGAGAGGAGGCAGGAAGCCTGCAGAGGTAAAAGTATCCTAATTTAAATGCTAAAAGGACCATTATAGGATCTTAATTCCTTCTAGCAAACAGAGCACGTACTTAGATGACAATGAGTATAAATACAACCACTCTAGAAAGAAAAGACAGGAGCTCTCTGCTCCAAAGAGTATTACAGCTTTCACAAGAAGGACCTGAGCTAACTTCTCATGTTTGTAGGTAGGCGATGGGATAAGTTTGCAGAAGACCCATTTATGGGGACCATGGGCAAACAGAAGCAGACCATGAACTAAGTTAAAATTCAAGGCCCCCAGGTAAACCAGGGCAAACATCCCTGACTCCCCAGTCCACCTCTTCTAAAACTCTCTTAAGAAACACCATGATCAGTGTCTTCATTTAGCAAAGACGTCTTCAAGAACCACAGCTCGTGTTTGGGGCGATCATTTTGCCCCCTCTAGTGAGGGGGCATTTCTTTATATTAAAGCCCTGAGAATTAAAGAAAAACAATATGCAGAAAGTGCAACAAATTATTGTCCAGGCTGTGTGCTTCTCTTTCTCGGAACATTCTATTAAGATTCTTCACTAAAGAATGCCCTTCCACAGAACACCACCAGACAAGAGCTTGGAGAATAAGTACTTATATTTCCTAGAAACTGTCAGACCAGAATAATCCCATTTCTAGAAACGGCAACAACAGTGGCCAAAAAAACTGTTTATTAGGGAAATAATTATGGAAATTTCACTATAATTAGGGAAAATCTCAAATTCTGTATTTTATGTTTCCAGCTTTTACTTTTTCTGATAGGTTCTGGCCAAATTCCCAGAATGCATTTATCTGATGATGTCTCAAGTGATGGCAAACACAGAATATTATATTTCAGTTGTTTGCACTGCTTGTTTCTCCATAGTTCCCACCCTCGATGAGATGTTTTGTGCCTTTGGAGGCATAGTGCTGTCCAAATGCTTTGGGGCCCCATAGGATGGAGCTTGGTGTGACCTGGCTACTTAAGACACAGCCACACCCAAAGGCAGCTCAGATTCTCCTTTAAGACCCTGGCCAGTGTCTCTCTGCCATTCCAGGTAGTGTTAAATCTGGTTTGTGGACAGGTTAGCATGCAAAGCAAATTAGAATACAAAAATGGGCTGCAGACATGTAAATGTCTCAGGAACCAAGTGAGTTTCCTCTGATGACATGAATGTCTACGTCAAATCAGGGTATGGATGCAGAGCAGCTGGTGTTCATGGTGAAAAAGATGTGACTCAAGTGCCACTGACTGCTTCTCCCGAATTCTGCCTTATCCTCAATTATGTCTAACTACAAACCGAGATATCTTCTTATCTAATGCAGTGACAATTAAAATGTCACCCTTGAGATAGTAAGAGTAGGGCTTCTGCTGCAGAGAACTCTAAAGACAGTCAGTATCACATTCAGACTGTGTGCAGGAATTTCTTCCCCACAGAGGATGTGACAACTTCCCAGGGCTTTAAAAAAGCCTCGATACCTGAAAGTAAATACACGTCACCCCAACATGGAAGGCAATGTGGCCATTGCAGGTGAACTCTCAAAATGTAAAACCTGATACCTCACCAAGTTGCCTAAGAGACAGGTCTCAAAACACCTATGGCTCCAGCCCCGGGAACCCATTTGCCTTTTCCTCTGCACCACTGAGTCCAAGTAAACAGCACACTCTGCTTCTGAGGACACTGAGGTTGACTCCATTTGAGCTGATAAAACTGCCTCCCCAACATGTAGTTCTTTTCCCATTTTCTCCCCTTTTTCCTTTTAATAAATTTCCTGCTGTGGTACAAGGGACCGGAACAGTAAAGCTGAAAGTCTCTCATTAATGATAAAAATGATTTAATCTGCTGGAAACATTTATTTCCAGAGAGGGAAGTGTGGTGTCCCAGCTCCGTAATGCTATCAACGTTATGTATGTGCAGTAAGTAGAAGAATGGCTCCCCCAAAGATGCCCACCTCCTAATGCCTGGAATCTCTGAATGTGTTCCCTTCTATGACTTAAGAGACTGTGCAGATATAAGTTAAAGATCAGGCCTGGCCAGGCACAGTGGCTCACACCTGTAATCCTAGCACTTTGGAAGGTCAAGGCAGGTGGATCACTTGAGGCCAGGAGCTGGAGACCAGCCTGGCGAACACAGTGAAACCCTGTCTCTACTAAAAATTCAAAACGTAGCCGGGCATGGTGGCAGGCACCTGTAATCCCAGCTACTCAGGGGGCTGTGGCAGGAGAATTGCTAGAACCCAGGAGGCAGAGGTTGCAATGAGCCGAGATCATACCATTGCACTCCAGCCTGGGCGACAGTGAGACTGTCTCAAACGAAAATAAAACAATTAAAATTAATCTTAAAAATAATAAGATCAGGCCCAAGGTAGTCGCTAAGGTCCTTCTAAGCAAAAGAGGGAGCAGGAAGGTTAGACAAGTGAGGGCCAGAGTGAGGAGGTTGTTGGCTTTGAGGATGGAGGATGGGGCCGTGAGTCAGAATGTGGAGCTCCTCTAGAAGCTGGCAATAGCAAGGAAACAGATTCTCCCCTAGATCCTCCAGAAGGAGCACAGGCCTGCCAACACCTTGATGTTAGCCCAGTGAAACCCACTGTGGACTTCTGATTTTCAGCACTCTAAGATAATAAATGTGTGCTGTTTTAAGCTGCTAAATTTGTGGTAACTTGTTATAGCAGCAATGGGAAACTACAGTATCTTTTACTTCCTCCTTCCTGATCTAATCCAATCCAGGAGTTTGGGGAAGTGGAGGGGGGAAATCTAGCTAATACCCAAATTCTCTTTCTCTACTATTTCCACTACCAAGTATCTGTTCCATTATCAGAAACTAACCAAGTGATGGTTTATTTATCTGGAAACCACTCAGCATCATAGAGTTTTTAAGGCTGGATAAACTAGAGGCCATTTAAGCCAAGCCTCTAATTTTATCCAAGAGGGAAAGAAAAAAAAGAAAAAAGGACAAAGAACGGTTCAAGGAATGCCCTTGGACACCAGTTAATGGGTGAATTTTGCTGGCTTTCTAATCCAGTTCTCTAAATTTCTCATCTCTTGCTAGTATTGTTGACAACTCACTCCTTCAGAAGCATTCTTCCTGCCCTAAGCCAGTTCCCTTGGCAAATTTTCCTTTAAAATGAATATTTCAATTAGTAAACTATGCATATTTTGCATATTCCAACTAGAAAGTAGCACAGACTGGCCAGCAAATTCATGCCAAGCTAGACTGGCTCAAAGAGCTTCAGTTCATATGACAACATCCGTTCACAGGCTCAGCCCAGGTACCACATTATCAAAGATTGAAATTTTGAAACCTGGTGAATTCAGCTTCTGCTGAAATGCAGAAGATACTGTAAGCAAATATACAGGTTTGTCAAGGTCTATGAATTTCATCCAAAATACTAAGGAGAGTTTTTACTACCCTAAACTCACAGCTTTTACAGGGCTTGTTTTTATTTATTTATTTATTTGAACCAAAATCATAGATTTAGAGTTGGAAGTGACCTTTGTGATCATTATTTCAATCCTTTCAGAGAATTCTCTCTGCAGGAATATCTATGTAGGACTTGGACTTGACCCAAGTACATACAATGTCTCAGAGGGCTCTCTGCTCCTGGCCAAGAGCATCAGGTCTTGTTTTTAATATAATCAGTGTTGTAAATTATGGCACAGAGAACAGGCTCATTCAGCTGTGGAATGAACTGAGTTAAATGGACTTGTAAACATCCCTAAATGAAAGAATTAAAAAGTCAAATGAGGAATTATACAGCCGTCCCTTGGTATCCTCAAGGGATTGGTTCTAGGACCCCTGAGGATACCAAAATCCTAGGATGCTAAAGTCCCTGATATAAAACGGCATAGTATTTCAATATAATCTAAGCACATGCTCCCATATACCTGAAAGCATCGCTATAGATTACTTATAATACTTAATACAATGTAAATGCTATGTAAATAGCTGTTATACTATAGTTTATTTGTATTATTTTTTATTGGGGCTCCTTTGCTGAATATTTTCTTTTTTTTTTTTTTGAGACAGAGTCTCGCTCTGTTGCCCAGGCTGGATGGAGTGCAGTGGTGTGATCTCAGTTCACTGCAAGCTCCGCCTCCCAGGTTCACGCCATTCTCCTGCCTCAGCCTCCCGAGTAGCTGAGACTACAGGTGCTCACCACCATGCCCGGCTAATTTTTTTGTATTTTTAGTAGAGACGGGGTTTCACCGTATTAGCCAAGATGGTCTTGATCTCCTGACCTCGTGATTCGCCTGCCTCAGCCTCCCAAAGTGCTGGGATTACAGGCATGAGCCACAGTGCCTGGCCTTTTGCTGAATATTTTCAATCCAAGTTTGGTTGAATCCACAGATGTGGAAACCGCAGATATGGAGGGCCAACTGTATCATGTCAAATGTAATTAAGTTTTACTTACACAGTAGTATCCTGAATCTAAAATTAATTAATTAATTAATTAGAGCCAACTAGAAACTAGCAAACTAGAAAACAGATTTCAAGATTCTCAACTAGGTTACAAACTCCTTGAGGGCAGATGCTGTCTAAACATACTTCTCTCTCTTGCCTGCTGCACCTTATTTAACCACAGGTGCACAATCAGCATGGGCTGAATTCAACTGGTATACACAGTTCCTGCTTAGCTCCCAGAAATGAATCTAGAATACATTTCCTAGGAATCTAGAAATATGAAGCAATATGATGAACTGTACTTTCTTGTGGCCCCCCCCAACAGAACTCACGCTTCCCTAGCTCATAACCACTTGCAGACATAATTTAAATTTGTCCTAATGGCCCAGATTCCTGTACAAACACCAGATTCCTATACTAGTGTTTGCTCCTTGGTCTGAAGCTTATTTTTCTCAGGGTACAAGAAAGGTCTGATGCCGCAGATGCTATATCTGCGTTCTGGGTCAAGACTCACCACACAAAAAGAAGAGTAACTTAGCCTCCTTGACGTCTGATGTTCCTCAAGCGCCTGGCCATGAAGACAGAACTTCCTGATCTTATTTTCCTTGCTCTTAACTCACTATGTATTTCACTGTGACTCTTGTCACTATCACTTCAGCAGAGTTCATCACACAGCAGCACTCCAGTGGCCTAGCTCAGACACTGCAAACCAACCAAGAATAAGAACCAGAATTTACAGTTTTTTAAGAGAACTGTACTATCCTTTAGAATAGCCAGAGCCAGAGTGAACACCTGCTTTGCTGCAAATCAGAATGGCATGGTAGAATGACATCAAGTCGGATGTCAAATTCAGGCTGAAACCTAACTATGCCTTGGTTTCCTTGTATGTTCAATAGAGGCACTGTGTCTGCTGCATTAGGTTATTATGAGGACTAGAGAGAATATAGGTAAAGATGCTATTATTAGTAGTTAGATGTTTATTGTAATTTTGTTTAGCTCTGTCAAAGAATATTACTTTTAATTAAAACGTTAATATAGTTCATCTTGAAGATTTTCTTTTTCCTTACATTTTTATCTGGGGCCTTAGCTGAAACTAAAAACAAACAAAAAACAAACAAACAAACAAAAAACTCTATGCAGATTTGTCACATCTCTTATAAATCATTTTCATTTTCCTGAAACCTGGAGACAAGAGGCAAAATGAAACCTACCATCTCTTCTAAAGGGAGGGAGGGAGGAAAGGACAGTCTGTGTATTAGCAATATATATATATATATATATATATATTAAGGCAAGACTCCAGAAAAAGAAAAAACACAGGCATGAACCAAGCACTAACCAGTGTGCCTCAATGTTTTACTTGAGGGAAATGATCTGTATGTTGCCCCCACCCCCGGCCAGGATGCTGCCAAAGGACCTGGATAGTGAACTCTGCACTTCTCTAAAAAAGATGGCTCTCAAGAAGGTGGAAACCTAGGATGACAGCCAGGAAAAGGTTGGAACCAGAGGTGGGGTCTTTATTGGGCTGGGAGCAGACTAAGTTGTACCCAGTAGCTGGCAATCAGGATCAAGGAAGAGGCTACAAAGTCAGATCACAGTAGAGATCTGGGATACACACAGAGGTCAAGGAAAAGCAAGGTTCAGAAACCAGCAATGCAGCCTGAACCACAGGCAGAAAGCCACAGCAACACTAAGATCTGATGCTTCTAAGTTTTCTGCTGGGGGCTGGAGCCATCCACAAGGTAAGCCAAGCCCACAGTCCACAGGTGGAATCAGGTCACTGTCCTCAGGAAGTAGGACGACAAGGGTTAGGAATTACTCACTGGGTACAATGTCTGTCACTCAGGTGATGGAAACCCTAAAATCCCTGACTTCACCACTATGCAATCTAAGCAAGTTACAAAATTACACTTGTACTCCATACATTTATACAAATATTTTAAAAAAGAAAAAGTCTTGATACAGAGGCCCATTTTCTCTAACCAGGAAGGAGTTTCCAAACTACAAGTCAATTCTTTCTAAAAGCACCTCTCTCTCCCTCACTCAGATCTGGAGACAGAAGAGGATGCCTCTGGGCAGCCAACCCAAGCAGAGCTGGGCAAGCAAGAAAATCGCCACCATGTCAGTGACCACCTGCTCACCCAGGCACTTCCTCCAACAGAAGACCTTCTGTTGAGCCTCCACCCTGCATCCGGCCTTCCTGAACGTCCCCTGACCTGCACCCCCTCATCATCTGGCTTAGGAACCATTTGGCCTCTGACCCACCCATGTTCTATATTCACAGACAAAAGAATAGGGAGACTGTGGATTAGGATCACAGGGCCTCTATAATTAATTCTGATTCACCCTTCACACTTTCTGACACACAGAATCATTGGGGGAAAACTCTTCTGATTTATTGAGGGTTGAGTGTAAGGTACTGTCATAGGTTAGCTGTGAAAATTCATTTAATTCTCACACAACCCCATGAGTTAGACAGGATAGTGTCCCCATCCTCACTTTATAGACATGAAAATAAAAAAATCAGATTCCAGTGAGTGGCATGGTCAGAAGTAAACTCACATTTGGCCTCTGGTTGATCAACAGTTCTCAGTAGGCAGCCTCTGTAGAGGAATTATGTCTCTTAGGGATAAAACTGAGATGTAATCTCACAGAAAGCTCTTGTGTGTTTTTTAAATTCCTTTAAAGAAAAATTTGTATTGATAGTTCTTCCCTTGATTTAGGGATTTTTTTAATATCTGGTTTCTTGGAAAGCTTTTTAAGAGGATCTGCCAAATTACATAAGCATTTCTAGTTTTTCTTAATTTTAATTCTCATTATGAGATTTTCTCATCAAAAATAATTCAGATAGTTCTAAAAATGTCCTGTAAGTAAACAATGTCAGGAAAAAGTGAGATATGTTGAAATACGAACAAACGAATGAATGAATGGACAAACTTCAGAACAAACTATCTAACTGCAGCAAGAACTGGGACTGGAAACACCTAACCAATGACAGCCCCATAGTGGTTTCTGGATGCTAAATATAGACAAGGTCCAAATTCCCAAAGTCTAACTCTGGCTTTATCACACATACTTGGCAAAAGAATGTTATCCTGATAAAGCCCTCCTGTCTGGCCATGCTTAAGTAAATGTCCCAACATGGACTGTCTTCCACCTAGCTGCCAGGGGAAAATGGATCACTTCTGTACTCTTGGTGTCTAGCCAGACTATATTAAAAAGTCCTTCATCCTGCCTCAGCAACAAAAAGTGCACTGCCATCAGTTACGTTAAAGCTGTTGTGTGATAAATTTGAATATTGCATAATGGAGGGGAAAAAATCAAGGACTTACACTACAGCTATAAAAGGGATATGTGAAGCTATTTAGTCATGATTTTGTCATGGAGTAGTGACCTAGACAACTCAAATTCCACTTAATACTTGAAAAGCCCTTGGGACATAGTGTGATATGCATTCTTATAAAATGGCTCTTGGCTGGGCTTGGTGGCTCATGCCTGTAATCCTAGAACTTTGGGAGGCCAAGGCAGGGAGATCACCTGTGGTTGGGAGTTCAAGACCAGCCTGACCAACATGGAAAAACCCCGTCTCTACTAAAAATACAAAATTAGCTGGGCATGGTGATGCATCCCTGTAATCCCAGCTACTCAGGAGGCTAAGGCAGGAGAATCACTTGAACCCGGGAGGCGGAGGTTGTGGTGAGCCAAGATCGTGCCAGATTGTGCCATTGCACTCCAGCCTGGGCAACAAGAGCAAAACTCCATCTCAAAAAAAAGATAAAATAAAATAAAGTGAAATAAAACGGCTCTTAAAATAATGCATTTGAATTCCTAAGTATTTATATACAACACTGCCCCCTTAATTTTATTTTAAGCAAAGAACAATGGTATTTTTCATTTAGCAGTTGTGCCTCGCTATGAGAAAGCCTATGTCAATCAGCCAGTTTGCAGTTCAGGCAAATCTAAGCTACCTGACTCCACTGTGCCATGAGGAAATGACAGACAAGAGAACGCCCTACAGGTACTGAGGTTTTCCTGGAGTACCTTCCAAACCATGGCCTGCATTGTGCTTATGACCTGGCCAGGTCACCGCAAGCCCCTGCTGGTCCAGGCAGTCAAGAAGGGACTCCACAGTGTCTTCACAATCACTGCACTTCTGCCTGGCACAATGGCTTTGCCAAGCTACCCTCTTCGTGCCCACCGTTTCCTCTGCTGCTAGAAACACTCACAAAGGAATAGAGTTCTTACAGTTCTCTGAGCTCCACCTCAGCGTCTGCTCATAATGGAAAACGGCTGCTGCCAGAGCCACTTCCACCCTCACGGAAGCGGGGTCACGGCTGCCTTTGGGAGTCTGATGAAAGCTGTAGGCTCTCTTCTCAGGAAAGACAAAAATGAAAGAAAGGAACAGAAATGCAGAGACGATGAGAGGGATTCCCTGACCTCCAGGTTAAGGATCCTCAGCTTTACAAGGCTAAGGGAGGAAGAATGGAAGGGGTGGTGGAAGTAGAGGCAGAGAGGGAGAGAAGGGAGTACGGAGTGAGCCAGCTCCAGGGACCAGCCACTGAACAAAGTGCTGCCCTTGTCTCAGCCTGGAATCAGACAGTATGGGTTCTGGCTCAGGCTCCAGATTCCCAGTGAAAGCCACAAAGTTCTATGACTTCATCAAAAATGCTCCCTTGCCCACAGTGCCATTAGCTATTCCACGTGACCACACCAATCTTTTTGACCAAATATTCTCTCTCATTGATTAAACTATTCTACTACAAATTGTTGATGCCTTTGGGCATATACAGGATGGAAATAGCTTAGAAAAAAAAAGTATTCTATTTAACAAAACTTTACAGTAATCGGTACAGTCCCTCATTTAGTCAATAAACACTCGGCGACCACATGCTATGTGTCAGGTCATATGCCAGGTACAATTAATAACAACATAAAAAGTAATCATAGCTAAACACATTGTGCACTTAACTGTGTGTGAGGCACTGTACTAAACACTTTACGCATATTAGCTCATTTAATCCTCACATTAATCCTTTGAGGTAGGTATTATTCTTTCTTTTCCACTATTCACAATAGACAAAATAGAGCTATCCACAGCTAGCTGGTGGCAGAGCAGGGGATCAGAACTCAGACTGTCTGGTTCACAGTCTGTGTTCTTAATCATTACGGTTCCTGCCTTCAACCAACCCACACAACAAGGAGAAATGTAACAGTACCAAAAAGCACTGCTTGTGTTTGACAGTTCGACAGTGAAATGAACACAACCAGACTTGATCATTACACGTCGTATGCATGTAACAAAATATTATATTATACGTACCCTATAAAAATGTGCACGTATTATGCATTGTTTAAAAATAAGTTAAATCATAGAGTTAAATTTCTTAGAAAAAGAAAATGAACACAACCATAAAATATGCATAGGTATAAAATAGTTTTTTCATAAAAGGGGAATTCTGTTTGATGTCTTATTATACACATTGGAGAAATAAAATTTATTATGAAGGATTTATATAGATTGTCCAATTTCGTGTATCTTTATAATATCAAAAGTTCCATAAAGAGAATTCACTTTGAGAATAAAATTATTTTCAAAAAGAATAGCTTATAGATGTTAAGTGTTTTCATTGGTTGTCCATAGTACACCTCTTTATCCAAATATATTAGCATATTGCATATAAATTACTTTATTATCAAGAAATTCGGAAACTGAGTATACAAAATTATCAGTTTCTGTCTCAGCTATTTTGAGATGGCAGTGAACAGACTAACTATGATTTGATGATAAACTAAAGAAAAAAAATCACGCTTTGTTGAATAGAATCAATTTGGAATTGAAGAATTAATTGTGATGCAATTACATACTTTCTTAAAACTAAAAAAAAAGTCAAATTGACTATCAAAATGTCTTTAGCAGAAACATACTCACAGCTCTTTTTCAAAGCAAATGTACAAAATCTCCTACAGCCCCTTGCTGTCGAAGAGAGTCACGTGACGTAAAACATCTTCCTCATCACCTCGGCCACACCAGTTCCCAATTCCATATGCTCACCTAACTGCACCCCTGTCCCCAAAGGCTCCAGTCTCCCTCGATCTTACCTGCCCTTTATGCAACATCATCTCCTCCCTGAGGCTCTTTCTTGGTCTTTCACTGAGCTCCCAAAATCCTAGATTCCAAAACCACTCTCAGCCTGTTACCATTCCCAAATCCAATAAGCAAACTATAGGACTTATGAACTCCAAAATAAATACCTGGGTCCCTACCCCAGGCACTCTGGATCCCCAGCTGATTCTGGGAAGCAGCTAAATTTGATAAGCCCTGGACTACACCATAGAAATAAGCATTTCGTTATAGGCATCACTTTCTCGGCTGTACACTGAGGGAGGTGGGCTGGAAAGATGATCTCTAAGGTTCCTTCCAGACAGATCTAACAGTCCAAGAGTCCAGACTCTACAGCTATTTCATGGATACTGGTTTCTCTCCACACAGACTCCATGCTTCTTCAGAGCAGGGGCCACATTACTTTTTCACTGTCCCCAAGCCAGCATGGTGTGTTATGCATAGAAGGAGCTCAATAAACTTGTGACTCGTGGGTTTCTATGACTGTGCCCGCTGACTAAGGGTAACTAGTAAGCTGAGCCAGGCACTGCTGTGGCAGGGCTACTTGGCAGATCTTGTGCAGACACTGAGTTACATCTTGCTCCAAAGGAACCTCCCACAAAGGCATCAAGATGTCAACACTGGATTTACTGTGGTCAGGAAACTGTAGAAATCAAACTCTTTCAAATTCTAGTATACCAAGATACAAAAAGTTCTGACTTTCTGTTTATATGTTAAGGAAACCACAGAAAGCTCTCAGAGATAATGTATCTGGTTTGTAAGAATTATGATGCATACTGCCATAGTGTCATAAGAATTCCCATATCTGGCAGGGCGCCATGGCTCATGCCTGTAATCCCAGCACTTTGGGAGGCCGAGGTGGGCAGATCACAAGGTCAGGAGACTGAGACCATCCTGGCCAACAGGGTGAAACCCAGTCTCTACTAAATATACAAAAATTAGCTGGGTGTGGTGGCACAAGCCTGTAATCCCAGCTATTTGGGAGGCTGAGGCAGGAGAATCACTTGAACCTGGGAGGCAGAGGTTGCAGTGAGCCAAGATCACACCACTAAACTCCGGCCTGGCGACAGAGTGAGACTCCATCTCAAAAAAAAAGAGAGAGAGAAAAGAAAAAAAGAATTCCCATATCTAAGAGAACCTAATGGTGAGAAGAACATATCATGGATCTTTTTGCTGGAATGACAGTGGGGTGATCCAGGTAACAATTCAAGTCCAGGAAGTATATTAAATGGGCTTGAATCTATTACCAAGGTTATTCTACTATTGAAAAAAGATGTTTCTAGCTGGTCTTCCGGAGTTGTCCAATGCCTGGCTACTAAACCTTCTTAACAAGAAAATCACCTTTGTTGAGATAACAGAAAAGCTAAGATTTATACAGAGAAACAACATTCCACACATTTATAAAGGACTTAATAGTTTGAATCATTTTTATCTGTTATGCCATTTAAACCTCTCACAACAGCCCTTAGAGTTAGGCAAGACACACATTATCTGCATTTTACAAATGAGAAAATGAAGCTTTGGAGAAGGTAAAAACCTACCCCACAGTGGAGCTGAAGCTCAACCCTAGGGCCTTAAACTTCATCAGTGACCCCCTGAATGAGGGATTCTACAGAGGCAGATGTATGATGTCTGGCCAAGAAAGTACAGGTGTGGGTGTGTGTTGTTTACTGTATTTTGCTTGTTTTGCTTTTCATCTGAATGTATTGAAGCAAGGTAGTAGAGCTTCAAATGGACCACAAGCCCCATCACATCCAACTGTGATACTGTTTCAGACATTTATTTGGTCTACTTGGCCCTGAAGGTATTTGAATTTTTGACCCCTATGCTAAATAATTATACTTACATACTTATATAATTCTATCTTCCCATCATGTAACATCTTATGAGCATATTCACTGCATATTTTATTTCTTCCTTATAATCCTGTTTACTCATTAGAGGACTAAGCTAAAAAACATTGAATGACTTGCACAAGATCAGGACCTAAAATCTAAATGTGTCATATAAGAAATTACATTATGTGAGAATTTCTTAAGCAGGTGTCAAGTTAAAGTTCTTCAGAAAATCATTACGTAAAAGTTTCTGAACTTGAGTACTCAAGTACTCAAATCTCTTTTGAGATTTGATTATTCTTACTTACAGGACTATCATTCAGAGAATATGCAGAAACAATGCTTTCATGTTTCCATGGGCATGTCCTGAGAAAGTCATATTCCTTTATTTTTATCTCAAGTGTTCATGAACTTTCATTATCAAAGAAGAAAATAGGCAACTGTTTCTGAAAAAGGAAGTCATTCAAAAAAATACTAGCAAAACAAATCCAGTGATATATAAAAGGATTATATACCATAACCAAGTGACAAAGTCCAGGAATGCAAGGTTGGTTCAACATATAAAAATCAGTCAATGTATTAAAGTATATAAAAGTATATTAATAGATTAAAGTATATTAAAGTATATTAAAGTATTAATAGATTAAAACCCATATGACCATCTCAATACATGTAGAAAAGGCTTTGACAAAAATCACACATCCTTTTGTGCTTAAAAACACTCAACAAACTAGGAACAGAAGGAAACTTCCTTAACCTGATAAAGGGCATCTATGAAAAACCAACAGATAATATCATACTCAACAGCGAATGACAAAGCTTTCCTTTCAAGATGAGAAACAAACCAAAGATGTCTACTCACTCCACTACTATTTAACATTCTCCTGGAGGTCCTAGCCAGGCCAATCGGGCAAGAAAAAAAAATTAAAAGCAACCAGATTGGAAAGGAAAAAGCAAAACTATCTCTATTCACAGATGACATAATGATGTGTATATATATAAAATCCTAAGAAATACACACACAACTATTAGAACTCATGAATACACTCAGTGAGGTCACAGGATACAAAATCAATATACAAAAAAGAAAGTAAAAATATCAGTGATCCATGTTACCATCACTAAATAATCACTGGCACCTAACAAGCTTCCTCTTTTAGTTTTATTACTCTCAACCTGGGATATAGAAATCTAAAATCCAGAGTTTACTTTAGCTTTTAAAACTATCTATGATATCAGGTTAAAAGAAACATTTCCTGGCAGATGCACAGCTCTGGAAAATTTTGTTTTCCAAACGTCTGGAAAACAAAAGGAAAGCTTCCTTTGTTTACATAGCCAAGAAGGTTGAGTGATGAGAATCAGAAAAGATTTTGAAGCAACACAAGATCTTCTCCTAGGGCCATTAGAGATCAGCTAATCTGTTCAAGTTTTAATTCTCTTCTAATGGGTTTCCTCAAAGTACTTTACAGCAGTTGCAATCAGTTCCAAATATTGCATCGTGATACTCACATAAACTGGAAAGTAACGGCTACATTTCCATTTATTTCATTTATATTTTTACTTTGGCCCAGTCTCGTAGAGATTTTAAATACCATTAAGTACTTCACAATATTGGTGGGGACTGTTTCCTTCTTCATTTTCATTAGAATAAACACAGAAGTGGTATCTATCCTAATAATACAAAACATGCTTCTTAGGTAATATAAACCAAACACAAATAGAAAGAAGCATTGTTATACATTTCAAAAAAGCGTTACACTTATTTTTCTGCAGGCCTGAATACAGACCCTGCCTACTCTAAAAGTCACGAGGTATAAAGTGTGAACCTATGCTCTGGGGGCTCCTGATAAGTTCCAGGAAACTCCCTTCACAGCCTCTATATCTCAGGGCCACATCAAATACATGTTCACTCATTGGCCTCAACAGTCGATTATCACTCCCTATTTATTTGTAGGTTCACATATTTTTGCCATTTAAATTTTTTCAAAAATTAAAACCTGGCTCAAGTTACAAGTAAAGCTTGGGTTAAGGAAAGCATTCACGAAACACTTTGTTTTCTGTAAATCAGATAGTTTATTGCCTGGTTCCCTTCCAATATATATGTGGGCTTTACTCTCCATTCAGAATTTGATTCTAATTTTTAAGTGGCAAGCAAAGTCGAATTATTAATTAAAGAATCAAGACATATAAGTATACCTTACTCTCTACATGGTGAAGGCAAACACTTTCAAAGACAATTTCCCTAATATTTTAAACCTATCACATGAAAACTTTAGCCCTTTGGATGGAAACATTTCACTGACTTTCTTCATCAGTCCCCCTTTTTTGCCATAAAAATTCACGAGATAATAAATTACAGTAAAAAGAAAACCACACAGTAAGGCACAGATCTTTGATAGTATAAAAGAACATTATCTAATTTAATCCCCATAACAAATCAGTGACAGTATTATCTCATTTATATATAAGGAACCTGAAGCTCAGAGATGCTGAGTTACTAAAGATGGCACAGCTAGTAAATGGCATGTCAGAATCTGAACCCATTGCTGGATGGCTCTGAACACTTTGCCCTTCCCAACATTAATTCATGCCTTTCTGGAATTTTGCCAGCCAAGTGGATTTTTTTTTAACCTAACTTAAAATATTCAAAAATAACTAACGTTATTTAACACCTTATTCCCTAAGATTTTTTTAAAAGACATTTAAAGTTATTTTTGTCATCTGTTTTAATATGTCCCAATCCCTTAAGCTAAGAATCTATCATTTTTACTTTACCCAACTATCTCGTGATATAAATTAAGCCTGTTTACTCTTTCCAGGTCACTGAAGCAATGCTTCTTTCTAGAATTAGAGTCATACAACTAGAAGAGATGGTCTGACTTTGTACAGACCATTTGTACACCATGTGTAGCTCCATTTCTAAGAAGAAACAGCAAAATGATCTACATGAAAAAAAAATCATCTTACAATTTCAGAGGACTTTCATGAAGTAGTTTTATAAATTGTATTGCTGTACCATCATTATTGTTATTAATGAAGTTACATTTAGGTGTTATGGTAGATTTGACCAGATGTGGCAAACAGTTGTTACCATTGTCTTCATCCATAAAATTTGTCAAATTAGAGGTTTTATGGAGTATACAACTAATTGCAAGAAAATATATAGGCAGTGTATTTTTAACATTTTAAATACTAACAAAAAGAGCAGGACTTAATGACAGTGAACTACAGACAATCCATGCACAGTGAAGCCTGTTTAATTAGAATTCCACTAGTCTAAAATCTGTAATAGCTTGAACACAATATACTATTCATTCTGAGTTTGAAAGTTCAAAATAAATCTCAAGATGTTTTTCCATATATACCTCACTGTACCTGCTGGAGACCATTTACATACATATATATATATATGTTTGTTTTTAAGAAGGAGTCTCGCTGTGACACCCAGGCTGGAGTGCAATGGCGCGATCTAGGCTCACTGCAACCTCTGCCTCCCAGGTTCAAGTGATTCTCCTGCCTCAGCATCCCGAGGAGCTGGGATTACAGGCGTCCACCACCACGCCTAGCTAATTTTTGTATTTTTTAATTTTGTATTTTTAGTAGGCAGGGTTTCACCACATTGGCCAGGCTGGTCTGGAACTCCTGACCTCAGGTGATCCACCCACCTCGGCCTCCCAAAGTGCTGGGATTACAGGCGTGAGCCACCACGCCCAGCCTATATCACATATATTTTAAGGTCGCATGGGACCTCAGTACTCATGCCCTCTGATTCTGTCATTAAGAGATACATATTACAGGATAGTGGTGACGTGTAGGGGCTCTGGAGCCAGGCTACCTGCATTAAATTCCCAGCTCTGCCTTACTAACTATGGGACCTTGGGCAAGTTACCTTGTGCCTTTGTTTCCTTCTCTATAAAATGGGGAATAGTAGAATCCACCCTACAGGTAATGAAGATTAAAAGAGATAATACATACCTGTGAAAGGCTCAGGACACTTCTTATGTGTAAGAAACACAACACCCTGAGGCCAGCTGGCCTAGGTGCCTTTCCAAGGAAAATCTGCCATCAAATGTTAGGACAACATCGTGGGACTCCTGTCTTTTCTATTTGAAAATAGTTTTTAAAAATCCATTTAAGACAGCCCACAATTAGACAAGCTCACTAATTTTTCCTGGCTATGTACCTTCACCAAATTACTTCTCAATCAAAATTACTTTAAATTACAGATAGTATGACATAGATGTATGCCAAAGGGGCTTATGCGGACTTTTAAGTCATATATTCAAAAATAACTAGGAAGAACCTACTAGTTTCCCTTTACAATCTGATGTTTCATATTACCCTCTTCTTTGTAGTTCCATTCTGTGAAACTTCCATTTCTCATAGGTATTTTGTTAAATATCACCCCTACCCACAAGGTTTATCCCAAAGTATCTACACAGATTCCACCCTCGCGTTCTTCCTCTGATTCTGGGCCTGGCCTGCCCACATCTCCTCTGAGGCCTTCCTCCATCAGTTTGCCCATCTTTCCCCTCAAGAGTGGGAACACGCACAGCCGCCCTCCCACCTCCCATCCATTCTTTCACCCCCACTGCCAACTCCAAAAAGCAGCTGGTCACAGACCCCACTGGCTCATGGCCTCGCCCTGGCTGATCTTTCCTTTTCAACCCTCTTCACCGGCTGCTTTCCCTCCCACTACACCGTGGTGCCTGCAGCCTACTTCTCATTCTCTCCTCCTCCACCCTAGACAATCTTGTCCAATCTCAAGGCTTTCACCAGCACCTGTATGCTGATAACGCCCACTTATTTCCATCCTGACCTTTTCCCTAAATGTCAGGATCTTTAGTAAACTTCCTAGAGACAATTTTATCTTCATGGTCCAAGGGCATTTACATGCAATACATTTAAATCCAAAGGGTTCCTCTTTCCCCACTCAGCTTGCTCTTCCTCCTACTTTCCCTATCTCATCACACAAGCTAGATAGCCTCAAAGCACCCTCATCCCCTTCTACCCAGAAAATGAGTGAATACTGTCTGTGTCATGCCCCCCCAACAGCTCTCTACTCCCTCTCCTCCTCTCCATCCTCACCGGCCCAGGCTAGTCAGCCCTCACTCCTCACTGACCTCCTGACCTTCAGACATGGCCTCTCACAGCCACCAGACTCATCCATCTATAGTGCCTTCTAGAAATAATAAAAAAAATGCAAACGTGACCATTTTGCTCCCCTGCTTAAAGCCCTCATGCAGGCCATCACCTACTGGAAAATGTTTGAGCTCCTTAGAAAGCCATGCAAGGCCCTCTGAGAGCTGCTCCCAGCTCCACTGCCCAACCTC
Source organism: Pan troglodytes (assembly GCF_028858775.2). Taxonomy (NCBI): domain Eukaryota; kingdom Metazoa; phylum Chordata; class Mammalia; order Primates; family Hominidae; genus Pan; species Pan troglodytes. The sequence goes on along the minus strand of NC_072410.2, from coordinate 22,842,694 downwards.
CCATCCTGCCATTCCCAACCTGAATGCCAGGGACCTGAAACTGACCTGCACTGGTCACTGCTACTGTTCACAACTTGCTAATTTTCACCTCTTTGCCTTTCCTTACATTATCGTACCTGCCATATCCCTACCCCGCTCCCAGCCTGGCTAACTCTTATCCTTCCTTTAAGACTGCAATCAGATGTCACTTTCTCTAGGAAATCATCCCTAAAATACCATGCTGAGTAGGGTACCCCCATACATACTCCACAGGATTTGGGGCAGGTAAAAAGTCTACTTAGACTAACGAAATGATCTGTTCTTATTACCAGGCTAAAATACAAACATATCAAGGGCTAGAAATGTGGTCTCTTCACTTCTGTGTCTGGCTCAATAAAAGGATGCTCATCTCAACCCAGACACCTAGAAATCCAGAGGAAGAAAGTTACAAACAGCAGCTTCAAGCCCTCTATACTGTAGACGGATTGCGTTACATTATTATATATTTTAGGGCTCTAAAACATTACCTTTTTTTTCTTTCTGAGACAAGGTCTCTCTCTGCCATCCAGACTGGAGTGCAGTGGTGCAATCATGGCTCATTGCAGCCTTGACCTTCCAGGCTCAAGCAATCCTCCCACATCAGCCTCCCAAGTAGCTGGAACCACAGGCATGCACCACGATGGCCAGCTAATATTTCTGTAGAGATGGGGTCTCCCTATGTTGCCCAGGCTGGTCTCAAACTCCTAGGCTCAAGTCATCCTCCTTCCTCGGCCTCCCAAAATGCTGGGATTACAGGTGTGATCAGCCTGTACCACCATGCCTTGTCTAAAATATTACTTTTGTCCTGCTGAGGAATAAAAGTAAGGAAAAGAAATCAATTTATGTAACTAATTATTTACCTAACTATTAGAAACCAACATACCCTACTTCCTTTCAGACTCCAAAGAATTTTCTCAGGTGTTCCGTTCATATTCAAAGATTAAACTCTACTTATTGAAAAAAATTAAAGGAAGTCACTTACAAGGATTGGTTCTCAAAAGCAGCTATGCCATGTTCTGGGGAAGGAACTACCTTCAATGAAAGGAACACAAATAAGAGAGTCCTGGTGTTACCCGCTGAGCTGTCCTCTCCTGCACGTAGACATGCTTCTGCGAAAAACTCAGCAGGCTCCAAGTCAAACTCTGTCCTGGGCTCTACAATATGCCGCCACACGTGATGATCACTGGTGCTCAGGCAGAACGGACTTTATCCACATCACTGTAACTTGAGTCCAGACTTCATCCTAGACAGTCACACAGCTAGGGCCACAGGTGGCACACCATGGTAAAAACGTGAGACCATCTGATTATCCATCAAAACAGAGGGCCTACTGCACACAGACATAGATGTGAGTTGGAGTAGTGTGGTCTTCCCATTTCTGATGTTGCCATCTATTTCCTCGAGATGACAGCCAGCTCACATATTTTGCTCAAAGGGTTGCTAGAGCTGTACCCTCCTTTAAGGTGAATCCTCATTTCTACTCCCACAACAGAAGTGGTCCTCAACCTCTTTGGCACCAGGGACCAGTTTTGTAGACGACTTTTTTTCCATGGACCAGGGGTGGAGAGATGGTTTCAGGATGGTTCAAGTGCATTACATTTATTGTAGACTTTATTTCTATTATTACATTGTAATCTATAATAAAATAATTATACAACTCACCATAATGTAGAATCAGTGGGAGCCCTGAGTTTGTTTTCCTGCAACTAGAGAGTCCCATCTGGGGGTGATGGGAGACAGTTACAGATCATCAGGCATTAGATTCTCATAAGGAGAAACCTAGATCCCACACATGCTCGGTTCACAATAGGGTTCATGCTTCTGTGAGAATATAATGCCAGTGCTAATCTGACGGGAGGCGGAGATCAGGCAGTAATGTTAGCAATGGGGAGCAGCTGTAAATACAGATGAAGCTTCTCTTGCTCGCCATCCACTCACCTCCCACTGGGCAGCCCAGTTCCTAACAGGCCCTGGACCAATATTGATCCACAGCCCGGGGGCTGGGGACCCCTGCACTCCTTAACAGAAGAGGGGCCTGGCAGGATGTTTCAGAAAGTGGAAGGAAGTAAACATTTGAATCTTCAGCACACTGAGAAGGTCTGGCAAGGAAAGTCTACCTGCTTCTTCCCAGGATGCTCTGAGCTTCTATTTTAGTAAACTACAGAGTCTATGGCCAGTGAAGATACCTACTTCACAGCCTGAGATAAAGTCCTCGGCCTCCAACTGTAGTTTCTACCTCAGCAGTTCTGAGAAAGGACACTAGAAGCCTCCCTGCCATGGAATATGATTGGTGGGACAAGAAGCAAGTGGGCCATGTGGGCAACCTATCTTCTCAACCAAGGCAGGGTCCCAGGGCAAAAGCCCAAACAATGCATCTAAAGGTCAGAACCTACCTGATCATCATCAGTAGCTTTTTCTATTCTTAAGGAACTCCTGAATGTCGCTTCTTGGGACCCAACAGAGTAAACCTCTGAGTCTGACAGTCTTTTTTTTTTTGGTGTGTGGTGGGGGGCGGGTTGTCTGAATCACCTGTTATTTGTACTATTTATTGATAGTAAACTGTATTTTCTTAAATGTAAAAGAAACTGTATTAATTTGATGACACTAGTACTGAAGCAATAATCAAATACTTGCTTATCTTACTATGGGCCTGACCTACCTTCAGGCTTGAGGGCAACTGTTTTCCTCTCTCCTCCCCCACAATCTGAAGGAAGAGTTAGAACAGTGGAAAGTAATGTTGCATATTACAAGAAATGGTTAAACACAATTAGTCAGATCATATAATGGACTATGACGTATTAAGGCAGTATCACGGCTACCAGGAGTATAGATACCAACTATGGCCCCAAATAATGCTAAACACTATTGCAAGAACTTCATCCACCAGTTCGCGTGTCTCAAGACTGCAAGATTTAAATTTGCCCTACTATTCATGAAAACTCACCTTTCTTTTCCAAATCTGGAATACCCCCCATTGTTTAAATCCAGTCTGGGTTTCTCTTGTCAGTAGCAGTCTTCAATGCCTACTTCAGAGAATGAAAATGTGTGTATGTGCACTCATGTGCTTATGTGCACGCACACACCCTCCTTAGAAAGATAAAGTCAATAAACTTCCTGTCAGTATCACAGAACATGCAAAGTCAATTGTGCAATATTTCCTTGCATTATCCATCCTATATGCAAACATTCTAATGAAATAGAACTGGAAATTACACATGGAAACTGCAGCTAAGTTTGGCCACCTAATGGACTCAGGGTACTCCGGTAATGGCGCAGAGAGAAGAAGGTTGGCCGAGCGGGGATGCAAATGCAAGGTCCCCAACTGAAGTATCTGAAACCTACTATGGGTTCCACGTAGAGTCTTCAGTTGTGATTTCTCGTAGGACACTAGGAAAGTTGCAATTTGCAGCTATGGCCACAGGGTAGTGCAATAATTCTGCAAATAGCTGACCCCACCCCCAACACTCCTATCCCCCCAACCCCAACCCTCCCAAAGACAGAATGGCTAGGAGAGAATGGGGACATTTGGTCTGAATCCTGGGCATCCACAGGGGTTACTGAGAGATTCTCCACAAATCCAAAAGTGTCTGTAAGACTATCCAGTTACTCTCAGCATTCGAGCCCGATACAACAGAAGGTCCTGGGCTTTGAAGGAATGATGAGAACTGAGAGGCTATAAAAAGTGATTAGCCTATTTATTACAAATTGTGTTTACTTAGGTTTTTATGTTTACTTCCCACCATACTCCACCAGAATACAATTAACCACCCCCTCACTCATCAGAATTGTATTAGAAAGACTCACAAAAATAAAATAAATACTGCATCTAAACGCAACCGTCAAGCTTTATGGAACTGTACTGTTATTACACAAAGGTGTCCCCAAAACAGGGAGAAGGAAATGCAAATTTTGAAAGGGCTTCTTTTCAAAGGAAATTTTTGTCCATTTAGTCCTTACAAGTCAAAGTTTGGTCTGTGGACCAAAACTAATACTTGGGAGCCAGTTAGAAATGTGGACTCCTGGTTCTATTAGATTAGAATGTGTATTTTAACAAGGCCTCTAGATTATTTGGATGCACATGGAAGTTTGAGAGGCATTCCCCGAGTAAGAGCTAAGCATACTGACCTATGCTCTCAAAACTATTTTCTACACCCTGGGTCTTTTCTTCTTCTACAAGCATTCTACGTGAAAACAAATATATTTTGAAATTTTAAAACAAAAACAGATTATTTCCCAGAACTGGTGGTGATCCACTACAGTAAAGCCTCTTCCTATCTAAATTGCCAGGTAACTAATTAACATGTCAATGAACACTGGCTGAAATTCTGTTCTGTCACTTCATAACGCAGGTAAACAGTACAGATATGAGAAGAAAAATTTAAGACCAACAGACTCACATCATGGTCCTCTAGGGGATTTTCGAAACTAATTTCCTGCCCATATAAAAGGAAAAATAAAATTATTTCCAGTATCAAGTTAAGCACATAACTCTCTAAATGGAGTTGCTATGTTAAAGTGGTCTCCAAATTACAGTCATTTTTGTTTACCTCCGCTAACAATGAGCCTCCTGGGAAGAAATTATGTGAAGAAGTTTAAGTACCCTCTATGCCTTTCTCCACAGGTGAGTGGGGAAATTGCAGAGGAAAAATACACAAGTGAATACAATTAATGACTTCTGCACTCTTTGATTCCTGCTACCCTGTGAGGGGAATGATCATAGAATTTTGAAGCTGGAAGGAATCTCGGAGATAGCCTATTGCTGCCGCTCTGCCTACCCAGGAATGTCTTTCTACAAAGTCAGGTAATTGTTACCCTTTGAGACAGCCCACATCACATCACTGTTAAATGCTCTCACACCCACTGATCTTACTCGTGCCCTTGAGCAACCCAGAACAACTCTATTCCCACTTCCCAGCTAAATGCCTTCAAACACTTAAGGCCCCTATCATATCCCGGGTGGTAGTTCCCTTAGATTCAACCCATTTAGTTCCTTGGATTGGGTGGTGTCCTCTTACTCTGATATAAACACTGTGTATTTTGTTTCCAGTGAAACTAAATTATGATTAGCCTGACATAATTTAATGAGACCCACAGTGCCAAATGAAGTCATTCGATGTAATGGTTGGTAATGCAATACATTCTCAGTGAAACATAAAAGATTATGTAATGGTTAATAGATCTACATATGTGAGTAGTACCACCGTAAGTAAGAGCATATTTGTCTGCTGGACTATGATGCACGACTAAGAAAAGCTACCAACCTCTACTCAAAACCATCCCAGGGTCCTGTTGCCAGGGACAGAACGCTGCACCGCATGGACTGCTGAATCTGACCTTATGCGGCCTTTCTGTATTCTTCCTTGTTTATGAAAAAGAGACATTTTTAAGAAAGCAAAGGGTATAGAAGAGCTACATTTGGCATTCAGAGCAATTGACACTTTTATTACTTAACGTCACAACCTTATGAGGTAGGCCAGTCTAAGTGCTGTCATTTTATAAGTGATTAAACCAAGACTGAGAATAGGAAATGAGAAAAATCATGAGCTGCCCAGGGCCAAACAGAAAGCAAGGTTGGGGCCAGCTGAATTCAGAAACCTCAATTAAATTCCAAGACAAAAGGGAACAGCCAACATTGAAAATAAGTTTTATGGATTTCACTTTGAAATAAAACAACAAAAAAAAAATTATGTTACCATTAAATGATATTAAAATCGTCTTTTATGGGGCCTCGATTTTAGCCTTGGGCTTTATTCCCAAAAATTAAAATAAAAAAAAATCAAACAGGCAAATCTATTCCAAGTTAAAAATTCCACTTACACACAAAATCTTGCATTCCATATTGAGAGGTTTTTTTTCTTAATTTGCCTATTAATCTGTATTAAGCCAAAGGTCTTCGTTCAAGTTGCTCAAGTGTCATTGATTAGACCCATTGTGGTTAACAAGGACATTCTCCCAAAATAGATTCTTAGCATTTTAAAACCTTCCTACATTTTCACAAAAGAGAATCCGGAACACAGGAAGGAATCATTTCCCCACACACAATACTCATCTTCATCGTCATCAAGATACATTTGGTTAAAAACCTATCCACACATTAAGGTGCACACTCCCTGGGTTCCTCCTCCCTGGTATCCTCTGGGGCCCCAGCCCAGCTGGAGTCCCCAAGTTCTCGGAGCCCTGAACTAACCAGTCTCTCCACCCAGCTTTCTCCAAAACACGCCCCACACAAGGGCTGAGCTCCTCCACAGCGGATGCAACACTCCACTGCTTCCCATCGAGGCCCCCTGCCTCCTCCAGGCTGATGAGCAGCCCCTTCCCCACTGCTGCCCACAGCCCTAGCCCTGGAAGCCACTCTTCTGAGAAGGCTTTGCCTCCTCGTACCTGCCGAGGCCCCTCCAGGCCCATGCTGAGGGCCAATGAGAGCCACGCAGTCAACTACACGGTGACCTTCGGCCAGTGTGAGTACACGCAGCTCTGCAGAGCTGCTGTCTACCAATCAGCTCCAGGACACCTGGGGCTCAGACAGGTGCACTCTCCTTCTGCCCTTTCTTTGTACTCTGTTTTGACCCATAAGGACTGACCAAAAGGATAGGAATAGGCCTTAAAATGTTTGCTTTACTGCAGCTGGAGGAAAGGGTAGAGGCACCTGAAGGTCAAGATCAGGGATCTGTAGCATTTTCTGGCACTATGAAGTAAAGTCTAAAAAGGCCTGGAGGAAGCCGCCCACTGGCCTGCCCCTGTCCCCTGGCAGTTGATTTGAAGACAAGCAAAAGCATCAGCGGGCACTACTGGGCAGCATCCTTAGGGAGACTAAACTGCTAGTGCCTCTGCATCCCACCCTGCCTGTATTAGCCTACCTTCACCAAACAAGATCCACACTTTATTCCCTCCATGTTTCTATTCACAGTCTTCCCACCACGTGGTTTTCCTCCTTTCCATTTCCTCCTGAAATTCTACTCCAGGACCCATTTCAAATGCCACCCCACCATGAACATCTTACTTTCAACAGGATGTGCCCATGCCCCCTCAAGAAGGCAGTGTCAGCCTTGGATTGCAGGTATTTATGGGTATGGCTTATTCTCCTATTAAGTTCCCAAAAAACACACTGTCCTTTGCATCCTGTACAGCAGGGTTTCCTAAACTGCAGGTTTCAGCCTATGAATGGGAAATTTTAAAAAAAAGAAAAAAGAGAAAGAAAGAGGACAGGAAATATCCAAGTGTATCACACATAGTAATAAGCGTTATTTCATGATGCTCTTGTTTCACTTACGTGTATGCATGTTCAAGGGGTGGTGGGCGGCAGTGTTAAATGTGTATTTGTTACTGGGGGTCATGGTCTGAAGCATTTGAAAGTCACTGCCCTGATGGTACCTCTCCTCTGTCTAATATTCTGTGAATGCTTATTGAATTGAACAGGTTGATGAGTATGAAATGATCCATGTATTATAACTTCAAAGGCTCCAACTTAAAGGAATATAAAGAATAATGCCTATCTGAACAAAAGTGTGTGGATTCTGGCTTATATGAAGCTGTGGAGGAATGGGGTGAGTGGTAGGGAAGATCAGAATATTTATTATACTATTGTATGTTGATAGACTTTCTCTCCAATGATTAAAATGTGTTAACATTTAAGGAAGATGAAATACAAGTTCATTTTGGAAAACTTTTCTCATTCACTGAAACTACCTCATGACTACAAAGTTCTGCATCTTTAAAAGAGACAGTATAGGTAATTCCACCATGATGCATAAAATGATCTTTTAGAGACACCATGAAAGCCCTTGTTCCAGTTTTCTTTGCCCAAGATGTCTCCATGTACTCTCAATACCCCCACCCACACCATCTGTCTTCCAAGACTTAGTTCAAAGGCCACCTATTTCATGGAAGCCTTTTTTTGTTTTTTAACTCAATTTTTCCTCTTTCCATCCTCCACCCAAGTCCCAAATATGGTCTCTTTTCTGACTCACCAGTGTTGAAAACTTCCTTTTTCATGTGTGTTCTTGTCTTCATTTCCTCACTTGACAATAACACTAATATGTACAACCTACGCCTTACTCATCCTTGCATCTCCCACAGAAACCAGCACAAGGTCTTCTACTTAAGAGATGATCAATAAATATTTGTTAAACGAATTAAATGAAAGCAACAGTTAGCCTGTTAAAAGGGATGGTCATTATTTTAAAGGCCCTGAGGAATGGCTTATATGTCTAGCACCTAATCAAAAGCTGGTGGACCACAGAAGGAAGACCAGGGAGTGGAGGGGGCAGCCTTGCGCCTCTGCATATCTGCTGCCCCTGTAAACTCACGGAATGCCCAACTCTTCAAGACTCTACAGAACAAAGCTACAGTGTCGGGTGCTGAATGAACACCTTCACCTTTTTCCAAGTTCTCCAGTCTTGCTTCAAACCAGGAATTAGAGGTGGAAATTAGGGCCATCCTTTTCAACTTTAAGGTATGGCTGAAAAAGTTGAAACAGCCATCTGGATAATTCAGGCTCAAAAAACCCATCCTGAAGAGTAAGTATGGATGTTTCTGAGTGGCAGGAAGAGTGTGCAAGAAGGCAAAGGAGGTAGTTGTGAATTATCAATTGATTGTGTATATTGATTATATTCAACAGAACTGAGCTTTTCCCTTTATATTTTCTATACAGTCATTTGAGGACACTCTCTGTGACTGCACGAATAAACTAGCTCAGATTCAAAGCCACAGTGACCACTAATAAATTCCAATTTGTTCAATTGGAAAATGATGTCCATCAATTAGAAAAAGTTCTTAGGGATTAAAATAAGATTCTCTTTTGCCATTAATCTGTATCTCCTCCTTCCTCCTTCAAAAAAGTTTTTCTATGATCAATCAAAGGAAGAAGCTTTCAATGGTCTTTAAAATGTATATTGCTCTAATACAATAATTCATAATTAACAGGTATACTTTCCTAACTATGGTAGTTTATTTTCAAATTTTTAATTTTAATACCATTTAGGGCTCTCTCTCTTTGTTATTTTAGTAGGACCTTAACTTCCAGTCCATCGAGGTTTTGTTTTGTAATTAATTTCAGAGCTGTCCTTATAAGCTGAGAGATATTTGAAGTACTCTAGAAAATGGCAATTGTCTGACTGGATTTGAAGTCAGATCACTGGGCTTTGAAGCTAATTTCTGGTTGAAATATGGCTGCCCCATTTTTAGATGTGTGACTCTGGGCAGGTTACCCTATCTTCCCATCTTCAATTTTCCTATCTGTAAAATGGAACTAATAACAGTACTTGCTTTATAATTAAATGAGCTAAAACATGTAATGTACCCAGAACAGTGTCTGATAAATAATACGTGTTCAGCAAATGCTGGTTTTAAAAAGTCTGCTGTCATCTGTTTTATGACCTCAGTAAAGTCATTTAACAGTTCAAAGCTTCTATTTCCTCATCTATAAAATGGAACTACTACCACTTACTTACCCTTTCCAGGATTAAGAGATTCAAATAAGAAAACAATGGATATGAAAATACTGGACACACAGAAAGTTCTCAAATATTAGTTATTTTGAACCATCTATAAGCTTAAAAGTAACCATAAACTTAAAAATTTACGTAAACCATAAAACTGAGAACATAGCATCCAAAAATTCATCTGTGAGAAAATGTCTAAACATATTAGAAATGCATACTCAAGCTTGGTTTTTCTTTAACTTATCAGAAACATATAAGCTTTTGTAAAATGTAATTCTACATCTGCAAAACTACAAACCCTCCCGGTCAAGCCAAACTGTCCTAGTATATTGTGATCAAGAAAGTCTACATGCCTTCATAAGCCAAAACTCGATGCACTGATTAAAATGTGATTGCACGTACATCAACTTTTTAAAAAACGTGTAAGTTTTTGTTTTTTTAAAAGTAATAAATGTACTGCTAATGTAAATTTCAAGTCAATTCAACAGATATTTATTCTGTGACACTGCTCCAGGGTAATTCAGCTGGGAACTAAGGATGCAAAAGGAAACAGAGCTCAGGTTCTGTGCAGGAAGACCCCACAAATTACGCTGATAATCTCAAAATATCACTTATGAAAGTCATAAGGGGGTTCGCTTTGAGTCAGCAAGCAGACAAGCAGCATAAAAATATACCGAAACAGTAAGTTCTTCCCTTTGACTGAAAAACTGCCTTTTAAAAGCAAACAGCATTTTAAAAGTACAGTTGCTATCTGGAAAGCTATTGAATTTGAGCCAGAAACCAACATTTCTAAATGTAAACCTATAAAATAATAGGTATCTGTAAATGAAAGGCTGAAATAACCCCAGGAGCAGCAACACAGTAATTAGCAACTTTTACACAGTCATAACATGTTTCATATTCTTTCTGCCCTGGCTCTTTGAAGTTTCCAGTGCAATACGTAAAAGTTTTATTACATTAGGGCCCGTCCTTGTGTGTTTTACAGGCACCCACATTATGCAGAGCAAGCTGTACTTACTCATCATAGGATCTTTTATAAGAAACCGTTCGATAATGTGCTAGCTTTGTGTCCAGTTTATTTTGTTACACCTGTCTTTAGGAAAATAAAAGTCACTGGAAACCTAAATCACAGAAAATACACACAGATCCACATATCATCTATATGAGTTATAAATCATAAAGCAGTTTAGCTTTAAAATTGTACATTGCATATTCATGTGCACGCCACTTGCAGTTTTAGACACATGTGAACTCTTTACTGAATTAAAGCAAAAGGAAAAAAAAAAAAAAGCTCAGCTCTACAATAAGCGATTACCAGAGGCAGAACAGAGTGCAGTTAATATGCTTGTTCCAGCAGATGTTCATCCCCGTAAATATTAAACATAACACAAGTTCCTCCAGGAATATGCAGGCAGTAATTTTACCACCTGAATAGTGCTGGTTGGAAACATTTAAGAGATAGTGGGGGGTTGGGGGGAGCAGAGAAAGAAGGGGGAATAAGACAGATACTAAAGCAGCCAACGGGATTTTTAAGACACCCGCAACTGGAATTAAACTGCTTCCAGCGGCGATTTACCTACAGCAGCTCCCCAGTGTGAGATCCCCGAGAAACGGAACCTGGAGTGCCCCCCGGGCTGCGAGCTGTGAGCGTGGCATAAAGGGATACCCGGGGCGCCCGCGTGGGGTGGGGAGGAGGAGTGCAACTGTGACGAGGTGTGAAGAAAGGGCCCAGAGGAACTGTGAACCCCGAGGAAAGGAGTCTCCCTGGGCTAAGGCCTCTGGAATACCGGCACGGAGAAACACTCGTTTCCTGCCCTGGATGTTCACTTTTCCATCTCGGTGGAAGTGGGTGGGAGAGACAGAAAGGATGCAGCCCAGACCGGGCGCAGGCGGGGAGGCTGGAGCATCCTCTAAGGGCACTTCGCAGCAGCACCAACTCCAGGGGGTCGCTGGTGCCAGCCAGAGGAGGGGGCGCAGTCGGAGGGAAAGGAAGTGAGAGGAGCAGGGGGCCGACGGGTGGATCCCCAGGCATTAGTGACACAGTCTTCAAATCGCTTCTTTTCCTCCCCACGGCTGCGCTCTGCCCCTGGCTACCTAGATCACCAGTCCCTGGGCTGGGGCGGGCCGCCGCGAGGGAGGGGAACAGGAGAGGGGGAAACCGACGGGCAGGCGGCCACGCATCCCACCCGGGGAGGCAGAAAAGGGCTGGCGAGGCAGGCGCCCCCGACCCACCCCACCCCCACGGCGGCCGGCCGCCCGGAGCCCCCGGCCCAGGTGAGGACGCGCGGGCCGCCGCGGCCGCCCCTCGCCGCTCCCGCCCGCCCGAAGCGGCCGGCACGGGGACTTACCACAGTGACTCGAGGTCCCATTCCTGGAGCAGGGCTAAGTCGAAGCTGTCCATGGTGGGAGGTGTCAGCGTCGCCGCCGCCGCTACCGCCGCCGCCGAGGCTCGGGCCGCCCGCGCGCTGCAACGAAAGGCGCCGCTCAAGGTGCATCCCAGCCGCGCCAGAGCGGCCGCCGCCCGCCCACCGCCCGCCCCCAGGTCGGGGCTCCCGACGCCCCCCGCCCCCGACTCCGGGCCGGCAGGGCTGGCTGCAGCGGCCGGCGCACTCACCCGCTCCCCGGCTTGCGCGCAGGCACACTCAAGAGAGAGCAGCGAGCTCGCCGCGCCGCCGCCGCCCCCCGCCCCCGGCCCTGCGCCCGCCCCTCCTCCCCTCCCTCGCGGCGGCCCGGCCCGCTGCTGCAGCCGCCGCCGCCGCGGTGCTCTGCGCCCGCCCGCCCGCCTCTTTCTCCTCCGGGAGGCGCGTGTGCGCGAGCGAGGCCGAGGCGCGCGCGCACCGTGAGCCCCGCGCCGCGCCCGCCCCGCGCGCCCCTGTACTCCCCGCGCCGCTCCTCGGGGTCCCGCGGCGCTCGCAGGCCGCGCCGCCCTGCCGCCCCTCTCTCGTGGCTTTTACGGCCCGCCCGCCCCTCAGCAGCCCTGGGGTGCCCGGGGCGGCCCTGCAAGCGGGAGAGAGCAGCGAGGCGGCGGCGCCGAGTGCGGGGGGATGCGGAGCCGTGCCCGGCCCTGTCGCATCCCTCGGCCGCCCGCCCGCGCCCGGCCCCGCCCGGCCTTGCCCGGGCTGCACGCACTTCTCCCGCGGCCCAGAATCCACTTGACCCTGCTGGGCGCTCCCGCGGGCGGCGGACCCGGGTGGGTGCGGGGGAATTCCCCGGCCGCCCAGGCGCGGGGAGAGTGAGCTCTGCCGCCCGCAGCAGCGCCCCAAACAAACCGTTTAAGGTCTCTGGAGCCCGCAAGTTCAGCGAAATAAAGCGGCGGCGCGGAGGAAACCTCTTCCACCTGGACCTGCTCTCCGTTGCGGTTTGGCCTCCAGTGGTGGTCCCACCCACCCTCTAGCTGGCCAGCCCTGGAAACCAACCTCCTTTCTTTTTATTTCTCACCGGGAAGGGGGACAAACTGGCCTCCGGGTGTCGACTTCAAACTTGCCGCCCGTCTCCGGTCTGGAAAGGCAGGTGATCAGCTAGAAGGGTGATAAGAGTATCATCGTGGCTCCTAAAGAGTAATAATAATCTCCCTCATTGTAAAGACAGCTCTTCCCCCTGGCTTACTTTTTTAGACATGCTGAGAAGCACATGTCTCCATCAGGGCCCTACCTCTGCTTCTCCACAGTTGGCCTAGAACCGGAAGCCCCTCCAAGGCCCCCTGACTCTCCTGACCTCTTGGCCACAGCTCCGGATTCTCACCAGGGATTCCCCAGAATTCCTAGAGAGCAGCTCAGAGCCCTGCAGTTGTGCCTCACCACGCGAACCAAACCTCGCACTCCCCGCCAAAAGGGAGTCCCTTCCAGCACTCTCCCCTTTGTTCCTTTTTCTGGGCAAGAACCGCTGACTGGGGCTGCCAGAAATGTAAACCCTGGGTGCAAGTGACGGGATCCCTCCAGCGTCAAGCCGAAGAGTCATCCTCTCACCTCACCCACCTCCGAATGAGGATTAACAAACTCAATTCAGGACACAGGTAGAAGACCAAAAGGCCAATGAGACTTCTTTCCTATTTGAGATCGGATTTCAGAATGCTCAGCCTGGCTCCCTTCTTCCCCCAGCTCTGAATCAATCCTTTCTTCATTAGCATCCATAACTAATGTGCAAAATGTAAAACGCTAAATTAAGGCAGAGTTGGCATCAACATAGTCTGAGAAAATGGAATTGTTATTTTACAAGCTGATAACTCTCAGCCCTCAAAAACCCCTCTCATTAGCTGAAGGTAGCAAGTAGCAAGAAGGTTAGGTAAAAACATAGAGAATATGAATATAGGAAAAAGTACAGGTGTGAAGGGCTGGCTGCCGAAATCCCAATGCACAGTGTATTTGGAAAAAGGAAAAAAAAGAAAAGAAAATCTGTCTTTCTAATATCCCCTTAGCATACGCCTTGTTGGAAATGTTTGCTTTGGCGAAAGTGAGATGGAGACATTGAGACAGCATTCCCAGGAACAAAGGCTGGGGGTGGAGGGTGGAGGAGGGAGCAGGAACAGCCCCTGTCTGGAAGAACTGCAAGTTCTGAGGCCTGAACAAGAAATGTGTCCTGTTCCCGTGCTCCTGGCTGCAGCTGGGAAGCTTCTTCAGAAAGGAGACCTCCCGGCCCTCACCGGGATCTGGCTTTCCTTCCCTTCCCACCACATCTGTTTATACAAAGGAGGGCCGCTGAAGGACAAACATAACCGTGTTTACTGCGAGTCCCATGCTGGGCTTGGAGCTCAGATACAGATTTGCCCTCACCATGGAGGCTGAAGATAAATAGATGATCCCAGAAAAGGAAAGAGGGAAGGCCCTGGGATGGTACAGAGCTGGTTGAGGGGTTTACTCATGAAAGGCCTCTCCCAAAAAGCCATGTAGTAACGGGCAGATTTACGTTTGAATTTAAACTCTGGTGCCTTGTGTTAATATATGAGAGTGTGTGCACCTAAAGCAATTGCAAGGCGGGTATTTAAAAATGTTTCTTTAGGAATAGCCATGATTTTCTGTTTGGGGCCTCTAACATGGGGATAGTTGGATTGATTATTTCCAGTGTTATGTTTTCATGTAATAGTGTCTTGGAGAATGAGGACTTTTGAGGAAACCCAAATAATAGTTGCAGATCCTGTTTTTTACTAAGCTGTCATGGAGATAAATTCAAAATAGTTTTTACAAGTAAAATGTAGAACAGTTAGTGAGAGCCTTTATGGGAGATCTTTATTATTTATCTGGTTTATGAAGATGTTCCTATTATCCTCCAGCCTCTGGGTATGCAAACCAAAACAAGCACTTAATCTAGTTGTCAAAATTTTAACTCCTTAATACAAAGCAAAAAAGGGGTTTGGACTTTTGGGGATTAGAATGTCAGAACTAAAAGGGAACTTCTTTATGTAAAAGAGAGACTCACAAAAAATAAAAATTTTAGAGTGATGTTTTCTATGAAGCTGCCTTAGCTTTTGCTCATCCTATAGTGCTTGTGACCTGAGGGTCTTTTCTCCCCACATGGATGCAAGCAACACCCCTGGGAGCTGAATCAAACCACCCAGCTACGGGGAGGGCTGCTGGGGGAAGCTGCTAAATGAGAGGAGCTGCTTGGCTTCCCGGGTCAGGCTGGTTGGTTGGTGTAGACTAAATGTACCAAAGAAAGGGACTAACAAATGAATCCTGCTCAGTCTGGGGCCCTACTCACATTCTGCCAACCTAGTGCTGGAAGCCTCCTAAATAAATCCAGAAGCAAACCTATAGCATCTAAGATCTCCCTTCAGATATGATTTGATAGAAGAGAAGCCTTTCATGGCTTTAATTCATGCCTTATCCTGAAGACGCAGCTGCAACTCAGAGGTCGTTTTTGTAACCAAGTGGGATTTTTTTTCTCTCTTTATAATCCCACCATTCCCCTAGAAAAATATGTCTGGCCAAAAGCTGGCTCTGCAGGTGGTACTGCTGGAAGGTGATAGGAGCATCATCAAGCTGCCTCAGCCCCTACAGCATCTCCTCCAGCTTTGTCCCTAAGGACACTACTCTCTCCTGTTCCAGCAAAGCTGCAGACGCATGACTCCATCTGCTTCTCCTTCCAGAGGCTTCTTGGGTGTTTGTAACTGTATCCAGGGATTGCAGGATAAACCTTCTAGGCTTTCTCCTTGCAAATTACATGCTAATATGTTGAACCCCAGGACAGTGTAGATTTTAGATTCACCCAGGAGTTCTTGTGTCTTCAGGCCTTTCCCTCTCTCTCCACAGGTATCTCTGAGTGGTTCTAACCTAGGATTCGAGGTGCCTTTCTTTCTGTATTTTTTCATCATTCACCAGGTCCCGAGCAGATGGTGTGGCTGTGCTGGCTGTCATCACTCCTCCTATGTTTCCATGGAAACATGGGGCATAGGGACCATCTCCGCCTTGGGCTCTCTGACAGTATCCTCTGGCGAAGAACTTCAGTACTTGTGCCCCTCCCCCCAGCCTGTCCGCTGTCCTAGGGAGTTGGAGACCTTTCTGGGGCCCTAGAAGCCAGGGTCATTTCAGAGATCATCTAAGGACATACTCCCTGCAAATGGTTGTGAACTGGCTGGGAAAAGGAGGGAGGGTAGAAAGGGGGCCAATACCCCGGTCGAGGGCTGAGAACTGTTTTAGAAGGCAACATATTTGGACTATCTGTCCCTGCAGCCAGCTTCCATAATAGCTGATTATTGCCCAGATGTCAAAAGAGCTGCTCCTAGGGTTCCGTCTGCTCATCAGACAACAGATATTTATTGAATGTAAGTAGTTGCTGAGGTTTTATGCTTCACTGACATTCTACCCCCTGGGAATGAGTGTTCCTGGGAATGTGCATTTCTTTCCTTTTTTTTTTTTTTTTTTTTTAACAAAACCAGGTTTTTCCCTAAGGAATGCACCTTCCCCAAAGTTTCCCGCATCCTCCTGCCTACATAATTCACTTATATAGTCACTATGACATTAATTAGATTCAGAAGTCTGTGGAAACAGCAGAGCTCGGCAGGGTCAGAGGGCAAGCAGGGCAGAGAAAAGAGAGGGGAAAATGAGCCCCGGGAGAGGGGAAGGAAGTGGAGGGAAGTTTTTCATGCCCTTCAAGTACCAAACAAAACAAAGATAATTTCAAAAGTGGTCAGCCACTATAACACTGCTTAGAGAATTAAAGTATTGACAAATTGAAGAGTGCTTTAAAATAAAGTGGATGGGGTATAAGCATGTATGTCTTGGTGTTAGTTGCTCCTTATACAGCCGGTACTAAAGGCTGGTGGGTGAAGCTTACCACATTTTAAAAAGAAAAAGGCAGGCACACATACTAAAGTTGAAAATGCAGGCAGGAAGGACATTTACTTTTCATAAAAGCGGATCAGAAAAGCATCTCCTATCACAGATCATGTATTTTATGCCATGCTGACCAATGTTGGGGGTTAATCTCATTATTTTGTGATATGAGAAGATCCTTTGATGCTGGTAGCAAGAACCAATCATCCTGACTTAAATCTTAATATCCCCACAGGTTCTTTGTCATGCTTCTTCAAGATGTGCCCTGGCCATTCATGCAAGTTTCAAGGACTCTGAATCTGTTGAGAATAGGACATAACTAATCGTATCATTAGCAAACATGTCTATATTACTATCAACTGGGTGCTGTTCTAAAGTATCAACTCCATTTAGTCCTCCCAAAAGCACATGAGGTATGTTGCCATTGTTTTTATTTTGCAGGTGAGTATGCTAAGGAACAGGTAAGTGTCACAAACCCAAGCATGGCAGATCAGGAATTGGTATGGTATTACTGGTAGCTGTGATACCATACTCCACCTCCCACAACTTTTGCCTTAATTATCTATAGCATTGGCGCATTCTCATGCTCACAGGCACTGAAATAATGAAAGTAATACAGTCCCAGTCGGAAGGCGAGAGAGAGCCCTCTACCCCTCTCTGCAATTCTCCTCCCACCCAGTTTTGCCCCTTGAGTTCTGCCATAACCGCCCCTGGAGTGAGGCGCTCCTTGTCTCTAGCCTCAGCGTCTTCCTTTGCAACATGAGAAGGCTGGATTGGGTGTTCTTTGTCTCTGTCAGTTTTTGTCTCTGACAGTTCTGAAATGTTAGAGGTCTGTTTTTTTCAGTTGTTCTTCCTGAGCACTGCCAGACAGGAATCCCTGGAGTATGTCAAGAGAGTCATAAACCTTTTCTTGTTTAAAGGTAGGACCTCCTTCTTGGCTTAAACAAATCTCAAGGTGTTGGTCTGCTTCAAACAGGAGTGCTGTGCTATCTGTGAAGTATTAGCAGACGGCAAGAGGAATGTGTTCAGGAAGAGGACACTTAGCTTAGGTCTGGCGGAAGCATGGGGAAGAAGTCACAACACAACTGTGGGTGTCAGGCTCTTTTCTCTGGGGCACCAGAGAGTAATCAAGCATGGATTGGTAGTCCCCATGGAGCCCTCGGAGGAAACCGAAGCTGCAAATGCAGCAGTTATGGCTTACAGCCTGAAAATGGTGACATTCCAAAATTGCATCTTAATGGGTAAAACATTGGTGGAGAAAGGGCAGCAGAAGATCCCCACAAGGTCCTTCAGGTACAGGCATCTCCCACTGCTCAGAGTCCTGCTGGGGGTCCCCAAGTCCCAAACAAGAAGAAACAGAGAGCAGAGTTCACCTCTTCAGGAGCTTAAGATAAACAAGTTCATGCAGCAGACACGGCTGGCTGCCCACCCAACATCCATCTGCACTTGTCCTTGATAGCAAAACCTGAGTCTGGTTTGGGGAAGTCACAAGCCCAGCTCACATAACTGTATTTTCTAGTCTCTCTTATTGCAAGAACTGGGCATATGACTTAGTTCTGGCCAATAAGACACCTGTTTATGTCAGTCAGGATTTCTCAGAATGTTTTGCTTCCCTGCAGTAGACACCACCCCTTCCTCTAGGTCACTTTCTTCTTCCTGTCCAGAAAGGTGGAGAAGCCATCATCAATTTTAGGAGCAAAAGCCACAGACTAAAGTTGGCAGGTCTGAAGTTAAAAGGAGGCTAGGTCCTTGATGACTGCTTCATATAACCCTACCATCTTTGGACCATCCTACCCAGATCTGGACTTTTAGGAACAAAATAAGACCCTATGTGGCTAAGCCACTCTAGCGGTGTTTTGAATATTGCAGCTAACCCATTAGAGAAGTCACAGTCCCTTAAATGTGCCCCGCACATTGCCGTGTATAGTCAGGTCTACCAGATATCCCAGCCTATATGCCCCAATGGGGGCAGCACTGCCAAAGAATTAAGTGTGATTTACAAAAACCTGTGATTACTTCCTTACATGTAATCTTCACTACTTCTGAGTTCACTCCAATTGTAAGCAAGTTAATTAATAAGAAACTCATGCTCAATTGTCTGAAGACTGATTAATCTGGCTCCAGCATTTTTTGAATATTCCATATTATTTGTTTCTTTATTTTCATGTTATTTGTTAACCTGGTTAAGTTGCTGTGACATCCTCACAGGGATACCAACAGATGGCATTTACGAAAAACAGTGTAGGAATAATAATAGTCAGCCTTTCTTGTGTCCTTGCCACATACACAAAAATATGTATGTTTCAGAGTTTGTCATTGTTTCTACCAATAAACTAATTATCACTGTATGAAGCTGATTTACTTCAGAAGAAGTTTAGGAAAACAACTAATTAAGTACAGTATGTTGAAATATAAACTGCATTACAGGGTTAGAACCCTATAATAAGATCGCAGAAGCTTGAAAGTTGGGAGAAGCCATCAAGTCTCTCTCTAGCTAACCTGCTACCCATTGCAGCAGTTCCCTCCATATCAACCCTGCTATGGGCAGTCTCCACATGAATGTTTCCAGTGGTGGGGAGTGCGCTCTCTGAAGAGCCTCCCTGTTTTACTTTTCAAGGGCTCAGCTCTAGCTGGAACAACATTCTTCCTTATATTCATGGATCCCAAATTGATTTCCCTGTACCTTCTTAACATATCACAGGCTCGCAGTAAGCATGCAATTAGAGCTCAGCTTTGCTGAACTTCTTCTATTGGTCCTCCATATATTGAGACTTACGGGCTCAAGTATTTCCTCAGCACTTTGGTAAGTGAAAGAGCAAAGAAAGAAGTCTTTGCTCAGTGGAATACCATACAGAGAGGGCGAGTCAGTCTCTTAAGAGGAGCACATGGCCATGGAGATGACAGAAACCCCACCTTCTTCTAATTTGTAGTTGGTTTCTTGGAAGAAGGGAGCTTCATAAAGAAGCTAGAGCTGGCCACAAGAAGGAAAATGCCCACAACAAGATAGGAGGCAGGAAACCCCTGGAAAAGAAAGATACCTACCTGTTAGTTCTCAGGGAAGAGGCTGGGCCAGGCATGGTGGCTCATGCCTGTAATCCCAGTACTTTGAGAGGCTGAGGCTGGAGGATCACTTAAGCCAGGAGTTCAAGACAAGCCTGGGTGACATGGTGAGACCCTGTCCCTACAAAAAATTAAAAATTAGCTGGCCATGGTGGCACACACTTGTAGTCCCAGCTACTCAAGAGGCTGAGGTGGGAGGATCACTTGAGCTCCAAAGTCAAGGCTGCAGTGAGCTGTGATCACACTGCTGCACTCCATCCTAGGTGAAAGAGTGAGACCCTGTCTCCAATGGAAGAAAAAAAGAAAGAAGCTGCACAATGGGAGGTAGAAAGCAGGAGCCCAAGGTCGTGAGAGGAAGAAAGTGAGTGAAGGAAGGGGCTCTGATTAGAGCTACAGGCCCGAGGGCCTGCCCTGCTCCACCACTATCTATAATGAGAGCAACTCTTTCCAGGGATGGCTCCCAGTGTTTTTCCAAAGCTCCTACTCACCTGTGATGCTTATTATAATTCCATATACTTGGCACAGACAGTTACAATTTTATGAATTTAGCATTGCTTTCTGTCACTCTCTAGACAACAATATGAGGTTTATTACAACATAAAGGGAAATTCATCCTCTTGGACTTGACTGAGTGTCAGCCCAAATCCCCATGCTGTCATCTCTGTCATCTTCCCTTGAAGAATGCAACCTCAAGTCAGGGCTGAAGTCATTGGGGATACATTCCCAAACCAGGGTCCTGGGGTCAGGCCTCAAGAGGATAATCTCAATGATCACATAAGTCATTTCAGATATCGATTTACTGAACAAACATTATTGAACACCTATTACATGCCAAGCAGTGAGCTAAGAAAGAAGATGAGAAAGAGAAGTTTGAAAGGCCAAAAAGCCCACTGTCTAGAAGATAATGCACACACATCTTAATGCACTTACTCATCCTTGAATTGAACAAATACTTCTTGATTCAGTTAGGTGCTTAGAACTATGCTAGGTACTGAGGTTATTGCCAAAGTGAAACAGACATGGTCTCATGAAACAGTCCATATACAATGTTGTTTTAATATGCTTAGTGCTATGATGAGAGAAGTGCAGGTACTCAGGGAGATCTTTCCAGAAAGAACGACTGATTTGCATTCCAAGTCAAGAACTGAATTATCAAGACTAAGTGAATAGGGGAGAATGGAATAGAACAAATGCCGTGTACTATAACGTATTACCTGCTATGACAGAAGCATGTCTGTGGAGCTAAAGGAGCAAAAGAAAGTGGATGATGACCAAGGCACTCCTAAAGGGCTTAATACAGCCCCTAACATTGGGTTGGGTCTAACGGAATGAAAGTCAAAGTGAGAGTGAGGTGGCAGTGATGGAAGAGCATTCCAGGCAGAGGGAAAACCACAGAATAGAGCACAGAGGCCAGAAGAAGCGTGCCATGTTCCCCTAGCAGAGAAGGTTCTATGTGGTCAAAGTGTTGCCTTGAGGTGGGGGGTTGTAGAAGTCAGTAGGTCAAATGGGGGTTGGGGGAAGAAGCAGAATGAAGGGAGATGGAAAAGGAGCCAAGGCCAGGGCAAGAGATTGGGGCCAGATGGTGAAGAGGCCTGTATTGATGTTGTAAAAACATTTTCAAGTAAGCAGGAAACCAAGATCAGAGATTCAGTAAAGCAGCTAGTGAACACCCAGCTGCCAAACCCAGGGGAACAACTGAGAGTTGAAAAGAGGAAATGTCTTCTGAGAAGCCAGAGAAAGTATTTCACAGAGGATTCAGCCCAGGGGTTTTTCTTTTCTTAGTTGTAAAATCCAGCAAGTCTGGAAACCCCTTCCCTCTGCACAGAGCTGGCCCAGAGCACAGTGAAAATGTGAAGTGCCTTGTTCATCAATTATTAAGAATTCAAAATGTTGACAGCAGAGCTTTAGACAAAGATAGCACCCTTCTAAGGGTACGGCCCTGTGTGACTGCACAGGTCACAGGCTCATGAAGCCAGCCCTGCACTGTGTTTTTCTGAGACAGAGTCTCGCTCTGCCACCCAGGCTAGAGTGCGGTGGTGTGATCTCAGCTCACTGCAACCTCTGCCTCCCAAGTTCAAGGGAGTCTCCTACCTCAGCCTCCCGAGTAGCTGGGATTACAGGGGCCTGCCACCATGCCTGGCTAATTTTGATATTTTTAGTAGAAACAGGGTTTCACCATGTTGGCCAGGCTGGTCTCGAACTCCTGACCTCAAGTGATCCGCCCACCTTGGCCTCCCAAAGTGTTGGGATTACAGGTGTGAGCCACCGCGCCTGGCCAGCCCTGCATTTTTGCACCATCAGGCATCCTTTCACTAACAGAATGCGTGGGTGCTGGCTCCCTGGAGCCTGGAGTCACAAGGACTAGTTGAGCAACACATTGAGAGCTCAACACTGAACTCATAACATCATGCAAGCCCCCGTGTTGAGTTCATTCCAAAATGAAAAGCTTCTTTTAGTTTCTGATCGTATTGATAATATACACACAGGAAGACAAATCAAGCCATGCACAGCCGTAAGTACGTGATTGGGGTGGAAATGTCAAATTATAGGTATGTATTTCAATTTTTTTCTCCCCTTTCTATGAGAGAGTCCTCAAAAAGACTTTTGTTTGTTATGCAAGGTGATGATCAAGATGAATCTTAGGGAAACTGAGAGGAGGAGGAAATGGTTGTACAAAATTAACATGTGGGATTTCCTGGTGATCTTCCTAAAATTGGCTCATAGCTCAATTGCATTGTAATCACAGAGCAGACTCTTTATCTATCATTTGGATACTTTAAGACTTGTTGAGATTTGCTCTGTGATCCCACCGATAGCTAATTTTGTAAGTTTCCATGCATGCTTAAAAATATGTGTATACCAGCCAGGAGTGGTGGCTCACACCTGTAATCCCAGCATTTTGGGAGGCTGAGGCGGGCAGATCACTTTGAGGCAGGAGTTCCAGACCAGTTTGGCCAACATGGTGAAACCTCGTTTCTACTAAAAATAGAAAAAATAGCTGGGCATGGTGATAGGCACCTGTAATTCCAGCTACTAGGTACTTGGGAGGCTGAGGCAGGAGAATCTCTTGAACCCAGGAGGTGGAGGCTCCAGTGGGTTGAGATCATGCACTGTACTCCAGCCTGGGTGACAGAGGGAGACTCTGTCTCAAAAAATAAAAATAAAAATAAGTGTATCCTGCTATTGTTGGTATGGTATTCCTTATTTGTTCATCCATTATATTTTCAGCTCATTTTTTTCAGATCTTTCCATTCTTACTGATATGATGTCTGATGTATTATGTCTATCTTATCTAAGAGGTTTGTCAAAATACCAGTATTTCCTATGTTTCCACTGGTGAAAAATTCTCTGTGTCTTTTAGTATGGGAATATCAACTTTTCTTTTGTTTCTTTCAGTCTGGAAATATCAATTTTATGTTTATAATTGAAGGGTATTTTTGCCAGGTTTAAAATGACAGATAAACAGTTCTTTTCCTTAAGTACTTTGAGTGCTGTCAATTTTATTGTTGTTCCTATGAGATGTTTGTCAACATTTTCCTCTATAATTGAAGGTTTTTAAAATTTCTTCTTATAATTTTTTTCAAGTTATTCTTTACATATTTGAAATCATGCTATTATGTGCCTAAGATTTAGAATAGTTACACCATCCTGTTGAACTGGCCCTGTTAACAATGATGAGTGGTCTCTCCTAATCTCTAATGATGATTTTTGCCTTAAAAATCTACATATCTCATACAGATATAACTGCATCAGCTTTCCTTGGGTTTATGTTTGTAGGAAAAGTATCTTTCCATACTTCTACTTTTTGCCTTTCTATATCCTTATGTTTTATATGTGTCATTTGTAAACAACATATAGCTCTATGTTTGCTTTTTTTTTTAACTCAGCCTGACAAACTTTGCCTTTTAATTAAAGAAATTAATCTATTTACAGTTAATGTAATTACATTTATATTGGTCTGTTAGTCTACCATTTGCAAGGAGCTATTTGTTCTGATTGTTCTGTTCCTTTGTCTATTTTTGTGCTGTCCTCATTTGGATTATTTGAGTATACTTTTATTGTCCTATGTTCCTTCTCTATTACCTTGGAACATACTTGGCTTTGTTTACTATTCTTTACTGTTGAACTTGAAAGTAAAACATGAATTCTTGACTTATCAAAGTCCAATATTAATTGTTATTTTTATTTTCTTCCAGGAAAATTCAAGGACCTTAGAACTTTTTAAATCCATTTACTCTTCTCTATATTTGTGTATCATTGTTGTCATGTACTTAATTTTCTATATATTAAACCCCCAAAGACATTATTATTTTATATAGTTAATTTTCATTAGCATTTTGCTTGCCCTTCATTCATTCCTGCGTCTCTGGTCTTCCATTTAGGATAATTTTTCTTCTCCTTAAAGAATACCAGTATTTCCTGTGTTTCCACTGGTGAACAATTCTCTGTTTCTTTTAGTACGGGAACATCAATTTTTCTTTGTTTCTTTCAGTCTGGAAATATCAATTTTACATTTATAATTGAAGAGTATTTTTGCCAGGTTTAAAATGACAGATTAACAGTTCTTTTCCTTAAGTACTTTGAGTGCTGTCAACTTTACTGTTGTTCCGATGAAAATAAAACCCCTTTTTCCTCTGTCTGCTTTTAAGATTTTCTTTTTGTCCTTGATTATCAGCAGTTTTACCATAATGTGCCTAGGTGTGGATTTCATTTTATTCATCTTATTTGGAATTCATAGGGCTTCTTATCTAAGTTTGATAGCTTCATCAGTTTGGGAAGTTCTTAGCCATTATCTCTTTAATTATTTATTTTGGCCCATTCATTCTCTTTCCTCTTCTTCTGAGACTTCAATTTTATGCATGCTAGAATTTTTAGCTGTCTTTCTATCTTTTACTTTCTCTTGTGAAATTTTACATTTTTGTCTTTTGAAAGCTTCTTTCTGAATATTTTATTCTAATGTGTCTTCCAGTCAACTAGTTTCTTCTTCAGCTTTATGTCATCTCTTGTTAAACCCATCCACTGAGTTCTTAATTTGGGGTATCACGATTTTTTGATTCTAGAATTTCCACTTGGTTATTTTTTATTGTTTCTAGGCCTCTGCCAAATTCTCAACCTTATCTTTTTGCCTTTTGGAGATTGTAAGCCTAGTTATCTTAAAGTTTGGGTCTACTGACTCTTTTACGTGGAGCGCATAGGTGTCTATTTCTCCTATCTGTTGTTTCTGCTGACAACATTTCATTAATCTCCTTGTAGCTAGTTATTTCGAATTATGTGATCAACATTGTATTTGAAAAACAGTAATATGCAAAAACATTTGAGACCTAGGGTGATATTATTTTTCTCCAGAGAGCATGTCCAATTCTGCCAAGTACTTGGGGGCATTAGCAATTCAAGATTATCTTTACATAATTTCACAAGTTCAGGGGATTTTAAAATATACTGCAATCCCTTTAGGGACATGTATACTTTCAAGACCTCATTTCTTCTAGTGTATGCTTTCAGTATTCCAACCCAAATGATAGAGATTCACTGTGCTCGAGTTTTCCCCGTTGGACCCTCACTTCATTGCCTCACCTGAGCTCCAGAAGACTGTCAAGAGCATAGTTTGCCTCTCTTCCACCACCTCCAAAACCAGGGAAGGCCACCAGGGGAAAAGTGATCCTAAACACCACATTTACTTCCTTTGATTTCTATATTTTCTGGAGCAGGGTGCTGTAATTCTTTACTCAGTTGTTAGATCCTTAATGCCCTCATATCCTAATTATTTGAAAACTTCTTTTAGATGAACTAAATAAATGCATATATTGCATTTATATGCACATTTATCCAAATAAAGTTTTATTTGGATTTGAGTAACTTGCTCTTCCACTGACTTTCACAGGATGCCTGCAAACTATCCTGTGAATGGGCTAAGAGCACAAGATTTAGAGTGAGCAAATCTGGTTCTAATCCTTGTTATGCTCCTAGAAGCAGTGCAATTTTAGGCAGCTTACTTAAACTTTCTAATTACCACTTCCCTGACTGGTAAAGGGAGCTGATGGTTATAGCTCCATTGTTGATAAATCAATGAAATAACATTGCAAAGTTATATTACAGTGTCAGCATCTAGTGTAAGCACTCATCAAATAGCATCTATTCTTATTTGATATGAGCCATTTAAATGTAACATTTACCAAGGATAAGTATTTTAGATTGAAAATGGTTATAATGATGGGATTTTTTTTTTCTGGTCATTGTATTTCAGGAAGGAACTCTTAGGTCATCATTTTTGGCCCCTGGGAATACCTGCTTCATAACTTTCCTATGCCCAAATCTTAGCACTGTTTATGCTGTAGAACTCAGCCCTTTGGAATACTTCCTTGCATTCTTGGATCAATAACAAATTCCAACTAAGGAAAATTCTGACTTTTTTTTTTTTTTTTTTTGAGACAGAGTCTTGCTCTGTCGCCCAGGCTAGGGTGCAGTGATCCCAGCTCACTGCAGCCTCCGCCTCCTAGGTTCAAGCCAATCTCCTACCTCCCGAGTAGCTGGGATTACAGGTGTGCACCACCACACCCAGCTAATTTTTGTATTTTTAGCAGAGATGGGGTTTCACCATGTTGGCCATGCTGGTCATGAACCCCTGACCTCAGGTGATCTGCACACCTCGGCCCCTCAAAGTGCTGGGATTACAGACGTGAGCCACCACACCTAGCCCTAATTCTGGATTTGTATACACATAGTCTTAATGCATACCTTCATGCAGAGATGTGTGAGACCCCTGCTTATGTGTCTCAGTTTCTACAATTGCTCCAGTTGTCTTAATGCCTTTACTAGCTCCCTTTTTACCCACAGGTAAGGCCAAAAGTGCACTGGTAAAGTCCCTGTGATTACCCTCAGGGGCTTTGTTGTTACAGCCCTACTTTAAGCCACTTGTCCCTGTTTTACATGTCTAGAGATTATCCACTCTTCAGGAGACCATTCCTGCTAATTCCCACTGTTGGGCATTTGAAAGCATGCTCATTTAAACATCAGTAACTAGGAGTCTTCATTGGCCTCATGCTGCTTAATTCCTAACCTGGTCTTGACCCCAGAGTCAAAGCCCTGTGAAAAGTCAATACAAGCAGCAAACAATGGTATGTTATTCTTGGCCGACTTTGCAAAACAATGAAAGAGTTCAACAATAGTTAATTATGGCTTAATAGTTGCTAACAAGTATTGAGTGTTAATAAAGTGGCAGGCAATGTGCACACATTCTCTCATTTGATTCACATAACAACCAAATGAGGTAGGCACTGTCATTATCCCCGTTTTACAGGGAAGAAAGTGTGGTTTACAGGGGGCAAACTATTTAATCTGAGGCCTCAAGCCAGCAACAGTGTTGCATGTCAGCCATTCCCGGAGTCTGTGTGCTCCCCCACATAGAATACTTGCCTGAGAAACACAGACCTTCAGTGCATTATGGAGGAAGCCATTGTGAAGTTTTTGAAGGAATGTCTAACAAGTGAATAAGTCTGTAGTTATTAACAGAATCGCTCTGTTAGAATGGAGTAGATTACGCTTCTAAAGACTATCCTGATGGGGATAGAGCCTGAGGACCAAATTAAAGCAAACAGGTTAGCAACATCAAAACCAACTCATCACAATAGGGGGAGAAAAGTCTGGCAGCAAAGGGATATCATCTAGTGACATAAGTGATGATGTTTAATACATAGTCCATACGAGAAGTATTATCAGGTCTTGAGAAGTAGCTTCTTAGAGAGGCTTACGATTGACAAAATGGAAGGCGACACACCTGCCAGTGTATGCCTGTGAAAAATCAGCCTTCCAGGCCCAGCTAGAATATGTATTTCCACAGGATCTCTGACTGGACACATTCAGCATGAAACCGTGGTCACAGAATTTACCCCCATTAAGGATTCTAACAGCTCAGTCTGAGGCTTCCCACAGAAATCATTGCATTTGAGTATCTTTTATGGAGGCAAATTAAAATAAGAAAAAAAATTGGTAAGTTACTTAGTGGTCTGGTTGCCTTGCCTTCTTAGGAAAGGTTTTCTTTTTTATTTTGCTTCTGCACCCCCACCCCCACCCTCTGCCTTGTGAATACTTATCCAACCAAAAGCCTGTAGCCAAAAGGCTGAGATCCACATTTACCCAAACAGTTTTGGTTATTACGTATCTGAGGAAGGGAAGAAATTCTCCCCTTAACTTTTTGAGGCAATTAAAATGTAGCTTCAGAAAATTATTATGAGATTGAAGAGTCCCTTCACTCCACCTTAGCCATTTTTTTTTTAAGAGATTGGGCCTAGCTCCATCACCCAGGCTGGAGTGCAGTGATGTGATCATAGCTCACTGTAGCCTTGAGCTCTTGGGCTCAAGCGATCCTCCATGCCTCCATGCCACCATAACTGGCTAATATTTCCTTTAAATTTTGTTAGAGATGGGAGTCTCCCTATGTTGCTCAGGCTGGTCTCAAACTTCTGGCCTCAAGCGATCCTCCTGCCTCAGTCTCCATGAGTAGCTGGGATTATAGGCATGAGTCACCATGCCTGGCCACCTTTGCCTTTTATCCTAGTCTCACCAAAGTCTAAGTAAGGATAGAAATAGATTCAGGGACTGTGAATGTCAAGGTTTAGGTGTGAAGGTGAAAAGGTCCGAAATATTTATTACAAATGATAGGGACAGGAGGCAGAGAAATTCTGGGAGGGCAGGTCCCTGGTGAGGGCCCCACTCTCAAGCTGAAAAGCCCGATACCACAGCCCAAAGTGAGAACTGACAGCCCTGTTTTCCTGATTGAATGTTGCCTTTTCCAAAACCACCCATGGTCCACCCTGCCCACCATCCAGTGCCCATAAAAACCTCCGGCTCAGCCAGCAGAGAGAGGAGAAGCAGCTGGGCTTCAGAGACTATAGTTGAACATCGGAGAGAAGTGGTTTGACTTCAGAGGGACAGCTTGACAGTGTAGCTTTGGAGAGGAGTCTGGCCAGGGATGGGAATATCCTGCTTCGCAAAGATGGTGGCAATAAAGGAGCAATGGTTATGTAGGCTAAAGCAGTGGCTTCCCACAGTGAAGATATGGAAGTGAAATTCTCAATAAACTAGCTCTGTACACTGCCAGGCAGTAATACCTGGCACACGAAGTGCTCAATGAATGCTTGCTAGGTAAATAAATTGATTTTGACAGTGTCTGAGCTGGCCAAGCTTTTCAGCTGAATCTTAAAGGATGAGCTTGGCAAGTGGAGAGGGGATGGGTTCAAATCAAAGCATATGCAAAGGCACCTGGGGTGAGGATGAACTTCAAGTTCTTGTCCAGGCAGTTAGGTGGGCAGTGGTACCATTGATAAAAAAAGACGGCAGATGGAGGAGGAGGTGTCAGTCAAATTAATAACAAGCACAAGTTGCCACAAGTTGGGGAAATTAATGTTTAAGAGACTGGCACATCATGACAAGTGTTACTGTCTAAAGTTGCCCTTCTCCATATTGACACAACTTACATCATTCTACAGTCTTTTTTATTGGTGCATTCTTTGACTTTCCTAGAGCCCATCTTTTAATTTTGTCATTTAGCACAATGGGATATTATTTACTAAAGATTGAGATGATCATGAGAGAACCATCCAAAATCAGAAACTTTATTTCAAATTTATCTATTATCACCTTCCTGTAATAGCTAGGCTGTCACTTTATTTAATTTCTTGCTAAAACCTATGTGTTATTGTGTCAACATTTTGTAGATGCAGAAACAAAAGCATTAAAATAAAGCATCACTCAAGGATGTGCAGGGCAAATTAAGAGATGGTCGCAGCAGAGAGGCAGAGAGTGAAGACTATAATAATAAGGTTGCCCAACCCAAAGTTGTAAAAACTGAACATATGAGACCCTGAATTGGAAAACGACATGCCTGAGAGTCATGGCCCAGGTGCGTGCAATTGAGAACAAGTATGTCTCTAGAGAAGAGAGGAAAGCAAAATGGCTCTTCGATAAATGAAGTCAATGTTTCTCAAAATGTGAGTTTTCTAAAATGAGCATTTCCCAAAATGTACATTTTTCAAATTTTAAATCTTTAGAGATTCACAATGCATACTGGCAATGAGAGACTCTGAGAATACCAGCAACAAAGAAAACGATTTAACTTCATTTAACCCAATGTGGATCAAACTAATTTGACCTTGGAATGCATTTTTCATGGAACATATATTACCACCTCCCAGGAAGGTGTGGGAAACACTGAGTTAAAAAACGAATGTTTAATTTGGTAGATGATCAATAAATGCTTATTTTTGAATTTTTGTGAGTAATTTTCTAATGAAATCTGTATCTGTTGTCAACAGTTGTTCAAAAATGGATGTAAAAAAGTGAAGTAGCCATGACCTTCAGAATGAGAAGAAAACCTTAGAAGTAGGAGGAATATGGCTTTACTAACATCCACTAAAATAATGCAAAAATGTCTACCATTTGGCTTGGCCAACCCAGGGATAAGTTATTCCCTCAATTTTTGTAGCATGTAGTTCCTCTGAAACTGCTAATTCTGCTTAGATGCCTTCTGACTGTAAGCGAAGTTTAATTATTTCATTTTCTTTAATAGCAGAGGGTTGGTAAATTGTTTAAGAGGAACAAACAATGTCTTGTTACATAGGTGGAAGGATGCAGAGTCCTGGTGTGCTCCTGGTGACATGACTGTCAAGGCATATGAAAGTCGATATTAACCAAAAATAGAGCTAATGATTCATATAACACCATTTTTCACTTTACATTGAAATGTGTTGGGTTTGTAGAATGAGAATATATGTGATCATTGGGCATACTCCAGTTCAAATTTTGGCTTCATTACTTGTAGCTCTGTAATCATAAGTCTCTGTGCTTCTGTTTTGTATTTGTAAAATGGCATCGATCGTGTTGAATAGTGTAGAATAAAGGCCTCCTCATTTTGACTCTTAGAAATCTCCAGGAGAGCATAGCTCATCATCATCCTACCCTAAAGCAAAATATCCTAGCAGACATGCCCCACCCCATCCCACTCACAGTTCTAAAGGAGAGAGGTCAGAGCCAAAACATAGACCTGCTAACAGTAAGCACGTGAAACACAGTCACTTAATCCCACTCCCTTAGATAGAAATGCAAAGCCAAGGAACCACCAGGCACATAAAGAGAATGGCAGCATGAAAGAAAAAGAAACAAGAATGCCTTCCCCCCTGAAAAAAATTACAACCGAGGAACAGAAGACAACATTAAAAGTGTTCTAATTAATATGCCAGGGGATTTGGGAGAAAATATTACACTCTTAAAAGCAGAACACAATGCTAAGAAAAAGAAACAAAGAATAAAAGAGAGTGTTCACAGGTTTAAAACAGGACTAATTACATTTTAAAAATTTAAAATACTTGGAAAATAAGCCCAAGAAGTCTCTTTCCCCTCTCAGAATGTAGGGAGAGAAAGACAAAGGAATCGAAAACTATGAGAGACAT
Source organism: Pan troglodytes (assembly GCF_028858775.2). NCBI lineage: Eukaryota > Metazoa > Chordata > Mammalia > Primates > Hominidae > Pan > Pan troglodytes. The sequence goes on along the minus strand of NC_072410.2, from coordinate 22,811,464 downwards.
CCTTGAAGATGCATCTAGGAGATTTAACATACAAGGCTGGAGTTGAAAAAAATTATCAAAGAAATACTTGAAGAAAAAATTTCCAAAGCTGAAGGACAAAATTCTTCAGACTTAAAAGGGTTTCCTGAGTGCACAGAACAATTAGTGAAAAGAAAGCTTGCCTAGGCACAGCTTTGATGTGTCAGAGTACCAAGGATAAAAACAAACATCTAAAGGCTTTTATACCCAGCCAGATATCAATCAAGTGTGAAGGCAGAATAATGGTATTTTCAGAAAGAAAGATCTCAGAAAGTTTATTTTTTATACATCCTTTTTTAAAGGGTATTATAGACATATTCCAGAAAAACAAGACTGAGATAGGAAGTTGTGGGCTCCAGCAAATTGTGGTTCCAATCCAGACCCCTGATAGCAGTTAGAAGAAATTTACAACATGGCAATTGCATTGCTGACATAGAGGGCAGCCAGTACAGGTGGAGCAGAAGGGGGGAGATGGGGGAGGTGTATCAGGTCTTCAGGAAAAGGGGGACTTAAAAAAATGACTTGGGGAAAATTAATCAAGGGCAACTAATGCAAGAAAACAACATCAGTTGGAAACTCTGAAAATCAGGTGGATGAATGTATAATAAACCTGAATGTATAATAAGGTCATAATTCATATATGAAGCAAACTAAAATGTGGCAAAATTAGAGCATAAAGACAGAGAGAAATTCCACTGAATCATGATTCTAGGAACCTTGATCAGCCCAGGGGTCATGACCTTAAGACATATTAAAAAGAACACATTCCTAATACATGACTTCATCAGTCAATGACAGAATCATAGCAACTTGGTTGCAATTTCAACGCAAAAACAAAAGGTAAACATGTATCTGGAAATGGGACATGAATGGTGGGGATAGAACGTGGAGAAGAGGAGAGGGCCATCAATAACTTTATCTTTTAAAGTGGGAAATAAAGAGACATATTATTGAAAGTTGATAAAATGAGAAATGGAGATTTAGCATAACACCTTACATTACAACAATAAACACAAGAAGAACAGAGATAAAAATGCAAATGTCAGACCCTGGCAATGTCCAAGATTCTGGGAGGAGAGGGGTGGTATTATGGAGCTATATCCTCAACTTTCATATTATGGAGTCTGTAAATATCATCTACTATTGACAAATTAAAAAAAAATAGAGGTGTAAGCATGTTGTCTATGTGAAGGCAAGACCAGAAGAATAGAGAATGGAAAAATGGAAACAAGCTCGCAGAGTGGGGCCCATGCCTGTCTCATTTGTTCAACGTTGTATCCCTAGAGCCTAGCATGGTTGGGTGCCGGGAATACCTGCTTAATGAATGCATGAAAAGAAGTTCACCCTGGGCAATGGTACTGGAGGTGAAGAGAAGGGCCAGGGGCTGTTGCTTTCCAACACTGAGTAGTTGCAGATGGAGGTATTATTTTGGTTAAAAAAAAAATCTGTAATTGTGAAAACTATGGAAGAATGAGGCATGCTGTGAAGGGGGTGGTCACCTTGGGGAGGGGAATGTAGGAAGAGCTCTGGAGGAGGAGCCAGCCAAGGAAGGAGAGGAGGTGTTCCCAGCTGAGGAAATAGTGTGGAGACTCCAAGTGGAAGGAAGACAGATCCAGCTGGCTGGAGCACAGCAGGGGGTGGGTGACAGGCTCCGCGTGAGCCTGGGGAGGTAGGCAGGGGCCAGGTTTACACAGGCATGGTAGGCCACATTCAGGATGCTGATGAACTGCTCAAGAAATGCTCTGTGCACACACTTGGGACCAGGGTGCCATGGCATTCTGTTCTTAACTGATCAGGAATGGCCTGGACCTTTGGATTTGATGTATGGGATGAGCAACCAAAAAAAGAGAAGAAAATGCTACCTATTAGATAACTGAATAAATAGAGCGTGGCCAACTTCTCACACCCATCCTGTGCTTATTGCATGAGGCGAATGAGATGTGCTGGGAATGCCGGGGAAATGGCTGGATTTTCTCCTCACCAAGGTGTTGCTACTTGTCAGGAAGTTGTGACACTGGTTTAGCACGGAGGCAGAGAAATACGATCAGGACAATTTAGGCATTGATCAGTGGCAAAGCATGTTCTGTTCGAGAAGCCAGAGGAATGTTTACTGGGCTCTCAGGAGCATGGGGCCGGGCCAGCTGCCAAGGATAATTGTAAAGATATGGGCTCTATTCTGAAGAAGTGCCCATTCTTAGAAGACAGAAATAGATGTGGATGCACACAGATCCAGATTCTCACAGAGCACAAATGCTGCACGGGGATTAGGCTTGGTGCTCTGGGAAGCTGAATTAACTCTTCCAACCCACTAGGGTCCTTGTTAGTGCATCGAAGCAGTAATTTACTCAATGACAAGAGTTCATGTCGCTTTCTAAGGCACTTAACTTACTCCCAGGATGTTGGTTGCACACCAGGGGAATCTGGCTCACTAATCTTTAATACTTGTCATAATTATTTTTCTTTCAATAATACTATTTCCCCCTTGAGAAAGTCAAAATTATTACATAAGAAATGTAGAAATATAAGTGTGTGATATTTTTTAATAAAATGTAGTCAGTGGCCCCAGGGAATTTTTGTAGGAAAAGCCTCTCAAATCAATTATGTTTTCTCATTTCTGTTTCCAATAATTGAATATTTTATTTCTATATTTATTTAAGTTCTTTCAAAATGAAAAGGTGGAGTTGTGTTGACACACTGGGAAAGGAGGGTATTATTAATTAAACTTGTTTAAAGTTTAAGATGGAAACAGTGCAGATGCATATAAATTTGCTTCAATGAGCTGTCGGCTGCTCTGTGAGGTTACAGAAATATTATTGGCAGTTCCGGGTGGTGGCACCATTATATGCATCATTCCATCCTCTCTGGGAGGTCCCTGGTGGTGGCCCTCCAAGAGGCATCATTCCATCATCTCTAGGAGGTAACTCTGCAATCACAGTTCATCCAGTCAGAGAAAAAATGACCGAGGCTCCCCTAGGTGTTTAGTGCCCATGACTCAGCGGTTTAGAAAATCCAGGATTACGGACCGCATTTGTCTCATTTTAATCTGGATGTTCAGTCCTGCTCCCTCCCTCTGTCACTTCAACTGGCCCTCACTGTCATGTGCCTCCATTGTCTCATCTGATTCTAACATTCCTGCTGTGATGTGGGTGGGGGTGAAGGTCATTCCCCTTTCATAGGTAAGGAACACAAGGTTCAGAAAGGTTGAGGACATTTGGCCAGGGTCACAAGGCTGCTTGGTGTCGGAGTCAGAACTAGCCTGGGGTGGGGAAACGGGGTCTTCTGGTTCCTTGCGGTCACTTCCTGTGGAGTCCCTGACCTCCAGTCCTGTTTTGCCTGACCTCTCAGCTTCAACTGCTCTTCCATGCCACTGCTGCACAAATGCTCTGAATGTTTGAATAAACAACCCCTGAGAAGAGTAGCCCAAGGAGGTCCCTGCCCAGAGACTGATGAGTTGTTACCCAGAGGCCTGGAGAGCTCCCCGGATGGCAGACACTGCCTGCAGGAGTTGGCATTCATCAGAAAACAGTTCTTCACGGAGTAGGTAGATCTTCAACCGTGTCTGGCTAGCTCCCTTTCTAAGCTGGAGGTGTCAGAGGCGTGTGAACCAGAGCAACTCCATCTTGAATAGGAGCTGGGTAAAATGAGGCTGAAATCTACTGGGCTGCATTCCCAGACATTTAAGGCATTCTAATTCACGGGATGAGATGGGAGGTCAGCACAAGATACAGGTCCTAAAGACCTTGCTGATAAAACAGATTGCAGTAAAGAAGCTGGCTAAATCCCACCAAAACCAAGATGGCCATGAGAGTGACCTCTGGTCGTCCTCACTGCTACACTCCCACCAGCACCATGACAGTTTACAAATGCCATGGCAACGTCAGGAAGTTACTCTATATCGTCTAAAAATGGGAGGCACGAATAATCCACCCCTTGTTTAGCGTATCATCCAGAAATAGCCATAAAAATGGGCAACCAGCAGCCCTCGGGGCATCTCTGTCTATGGAGTAGCCATTCTTTTATTCCTTCACGTTTTTAATAAACTTGTTTTCACTTGACTCTGTGAACTCGCCCTGAATTCCTTCTTGCGTGAGATCCAAGACCCCCTCTCTTGGAGTCTGGATCGGGACCACTTTCCTGTAACAGAGGCTCCTTTAAAACAGGTATGGATAATACCACCCCTAGTTCTCTCTCTTTCCTCTAGCCCAGCCTCATGGGGAAACCTCTCCAGAGGCCTCTGATTTTTTCTGTGGTTGGTTAAGGAAGACCAGAGTGACCTACTCAAGGAAGTTAATTTCAGAGGTCAAGCAATGACTTTCCCAGAGTCTGCCTCTTCAAACTCATGCCACTGGAGATTAATAAATGTTGGTTATTGTTATTTGGCCCCAAGGAGGCTTTGAATGCAGAGAATTACGACCTGCATGCCTAGGTCAACCCCATAGCCTTAGATCGATCCACTGTGACACCAAAAGGTGAAATGGGACACAAGGGTAGAAATTACAAAGAGGCTGACTTCAGTTTGAAATAAAGGACTTTCAAGTAATTAGAACTCTTTGAAAAAGGAATGGCCCTGTCAAAAGGTTTCGTTGCCAGAAGTAGTTAAAGAGTTGTTGACTACATGTCTAAGTGTGCTGGGAAGGGAGAGGATGGTTAGAATAGATGACCTCTAAGGTCTCAGCACGGAGATATTTAATTTGTATATCCTTCCTGTGGACACATTTCTGTGTCCTGGAGTACAGAGGGAGGGAGTGGGGTCAGAGGTCAGGGCCAATGGTCAGGGGGCTCCAGAGCATCTGTCTCTGGACACAACACAGGCCCACAGCTCATAGGCCTGGCTACCTTCTCAGTTCCCCTGGTTTCATCAACATTGTCACCATTGACTGGCTTAGCAGCAGCAACCGCTTAACGTAACTAAAATATCTATTTTGATGAGATTCTGGAACAAAAATCCCAAATGACTTTTCCCCTCGAATCATAGGAAACTGCAGCAGAGATATCACTGTATCACTTGAATGTGTACCTGCTTGCCAGTTACTCCGGATTGATGCTTCCTGATGTAAGCAATGGCTGATCGTAAGGTCTAAATCATATGTGTGAAACTTTCTGCAAAACAAAAGCGATTGGGTATTTAGGCAAAAACATCAGTTTAGTAGTTTCCCTGGCAAATGTCCTATAACTCTGTGTGTGTGTGTGTGTGTGTGTGTGTGTGTGTGTGTGTGTGTGTGTATACATATTCATGTATAAAACAGTTTGCTTTACAAGCAAGTAATGATCAGGTCATTCTGCTGGGCAATTTACTCTCTAGGAACCCAATGGGGCCTGTGTTACATGCATGCTTTTTTACAGGTTACTCAGAGCCATTTAGAAAATTACTATTGTGCTTCACAAAATGCCCCACCAGCCTGGGGAATTAACCCTCTTCCAAATACATCTAATTCACTTGTTCTTCAGGTAATTGGCACATTAAAGCTGATGCAGATCCAGTGTCTATATAATAAAAACAGCTAATTTTTACTGAGCGCTTAGCATGTTCCCAGAACTCTAAATGAATTGGATACAGCTTCAATAAATCCTCACAACAACCCGGATGAGAGTTCCATTATTGTCCCCATTTTAACTGAAGTGTAAATTGAGACTCAGAGAGAAAAGTAATTTGCTCATGGTCACATAGCTTCTAGTGCCTGGCATGTATGAGGCGTGCAATGAGTGATGGTTAATATTATTTTATAGTGGGAGGCACAATTGGGATTTCAGTCCAGGTCTAACACTCAATGAAGCCTTTGCACATGGCCTCTATGTAGTCCTGCCTCATAGAATTCATATTGTGCATGAAAAGGAGGCATGCCATGGCCAAGTGCTGCCAGCGGGAATCCCTGTCCTAAGGAAGGCATATTGTGTATGTCACACTTTCAGTAGCTCCCTGTCAGTTGACAGCGTGTGGCACGTAAAGCAGAATGATTGAGATAGGAGTCTCCAAACTCAGGTAGGGTGCGTGAAGTTTCCAGAAGTTCATGAATACATTCAGTGTTAGTGCAAACTATGGCTAGGTTCATAGCTTGCAGATGTCATCCTTCCTAAAACTGATGTGCCCGAGAATGCTCTGCAGGCAAGGCTCCGTGCCAGCTCCACGTTTCTGCACCCCAGGTTTCTGCCGGACCAGATACTCACCTCACCTGGGCCTGTCCTCTGCGCAAAAGTAAGAGACACCCGCTCTGAAGAGTGCACCCCATGGGCACAGGGCTCGATGAGATGCCAATGCGTTTGTGAGAATTAGAAAACAGGTTTCCCTTTCTCTGAGCAAGTGGAGTGTGGGCTGGATTTTAGTCTCCATCCACGGGCTCAGCCGTGTGCCCACAGGCACATCACTGCCTGCCCAAATCTTATAGCAGTGCATTGCCTAAGAAATAAAAGCCCCTGGGCACCAAAGGGACAGTTTCAAATACTGATTTCCAGGAAGCTTCAGAGTATGGAGTTTCCTGTAGTTCTTTTAGGAGGTTTGTGAGCAAAATCACTGGCTGCAGTGTGGGTTGTTGAGATCACTGGGCTGCCATCGCAGGTCCCTGGGGCATGAGCTACCTCCGGGACAGCCCCACAGAGACAGAGACACTAGCAGTACCGCAGGCTTCTCAGCTGAGATGACAGAGGGCACCTGCTAGGCCAGAAGGTTAACCACTCACTCTTCATTTCCAAACAAAGATAGTCAAGCATCTCTTAAAGTACAAAAATATAATTGCAGGCCAGACAACAATAAAGATTGAATAATAGACTCATAAAATTAATGGTCAGAAACTCCACAGCAATATTTTCAGCTCCACGTTTCTCTAGCCCCAGATTATAAACACCCTGCTTAAAAAAACAACAACAAAGATGCACTCAACATTCCAGCCACTGCTTAAGAACGGGGCAGCTTACTAATCCTGGGAAACTTACACCTGGGGACAAAGTTTATTATTGGTTTAACCAAACTGAGAAAGTGTTGGTTTAGTCTCTCTATGGTACTTTCTCTTCCCTTAAGCTACTTGAATGAGTATGATTTTCAGGTTAGTATTAATGATATGATGTGAGTGCAGTTTTCCTGGGAGAGGCTGCCTTTTAATATAGGTTTCTCAAGAATTAAAGAACTTCTGCAGCACCCTTTCCATTATATATATGAGTCAAATGTTGATATAAAGCAGTGTTGCCACCAAAGACTACCACATACCCCAGGGATCTAGGGATGAATGAGTGAAAGAATAAATAAACTTTTAAAAAATTTTTTTATTTTTATTTTTTTTTAGAGACAGAGTCTTGCTCTGTTGCCCAGGCTGGAGTGCAGTGGTGCAGTCTCAGCTCACTGCAACCTCTGCCTCCTGGGTTCAAGTGATTCTCCTGCCTCAGCCTCCCGAGGAGCTGGGATTATAGGCATGTACCACCACACCAGGCTAATTTTTGTATTTTTAGTAGAGACGGGGTTTCACCATGTTGGGTAGGCTGGTCTTGAACTCCTGACCTCAAGTTATCCACCTGCCTCAGCTTCCTAAAGTGCTGGGATTACAGGCGTGGATAAACATTTTTAAAGTTCCATCTGTGTGTCATACATGGCATTAGAAGATAATAGTAATGTTAAAAGCTAATGTTTGTTGAGCACCCACTATAACCTAGACCTTGTTCTAAGAAGGGTTCATATCTTTGCTCATTGAATCTGCCATCCCCTTTTACAGAACAGGTAACTGGCTCACCCTCACTCAGCCAGGACATAAAGGAGTCAGGGTGGGATGGAGCGCCTGCCTTGAGGGGTACATTGCTCCCAGCTCCGAGGGAGGACCGGCCCGCCACACACTCCACCTCATTTGGCAGAACATTCTTAGTTCCACATCTTGGAGAATTGGTTCCCCATCTAAACCCACAGGTTGTACCTAGAATTCTGCTGTTGAAATTGAAGGATGCCTCAGTTAGACAGGAGGAATAAGTTCAGGAGATCCATTGTACAGCATGGTGACTATACTTAAGAACAATGTGTTATGTGCTTGAAAATTGCTTAGAGAGTAGATTCTAAGTATCCTCACAACACACAGAAAATAAGTAAATGACAAGTAATACATATGAATACATATGTTAAATGGCTTGATTTAGCCATCCCACAATGTATATCTATATCAAAGCATCATGCTATGTGCCATAAATATAAACATTTTTGTCAATCAGAAAATAACTCTAGAAACAACAAAACAAAGCCAACACTACTAAAAAGACAAAGAATGTAGTTAAGTCTTTTTTCTGCTTAATCAAGAGAAAGATCAATAAGATATAATAACTTAATGAAGAGAGAAAAAAGAAAAAGACTAGAGATATTTAGAAAAGTTTCTTGAAAAACAGTGTGCGGTATCGTTTTTCCTCTTCATCCTCAGCTTTAGTTGAAAATTAAGTGAAGTATCAAGGCAGTATACATACACTAATGCCAAGTGAATAACCAGACCCTGGCTGTCCACTATGGTAACCACTAACCACATGTGACTGCTGAGCATTTGAATCATGGCTAATCTAATTTGAAGACTTAGTACTCAAAAAAAATGTTAAATATCTCATTTCCTGTTTTTACATTGATCACACATTGAAATGATAATATTTTTTCTTGTTTTGGATTAAGTAAAATATATTATTAAAAATTTTTAAAAATTGAATGATGCTGGCCTTTTCAAATTTGAAAGAAGAAATTAGGTCAATGGGTTGGGTTTTCTCAATGTTCTGTTTTTGTTTTTGTTTTTTTAGATACGGGGTTTTGCTTTGTCTTGCAGGCTGGAGTGCAGAGGTGTGATCAGCTCACGGCGGCCTCGAACTCTTGGGGCTCAAGTGATCCTTCCACCTCAGCCTCCCATAGCTGGGATTACAGGCATGCACTACCATACCTGGCTCTCATATTTTAAAAGACTACATTGCTGTCTGGGTGCGGTGGCTCACACCTGTAATCTAGCACTTTAGGAGGTTGAGGCAGGAGGATCACTTGAGCCCAGGAGTTGGAGGCTGCAGTGAACTGTGATCACCACTGCACTCCAGCCTGGGTGACAGAGCCAGACCCTGTCTCTAAAAAATAAAATAAAATATGAGAAGTAAAAACAATTAAAAAAAAAACCCTGCACTCATCCACAATTCCATCACTGGAAATATTCACTTTAATGTTTGAAAGTATATCTCCTAGTATGTATGTTTCGTTGTTTGTTTTTTAACCAGAGTGCAGTCATACTACACATACTACTTTTATTTTTCTTTTAGAGGCAGGGTTTCACAGTGTAGTTCAGGCTGGAGTGCAGTGGCCACTCACAGGCATGGTCATAGTGACTTACAGCCTGGAACTCCTGGACTCAAGCAATCTTCCTTTCTCAGCCTCCCAGCTGGAATTACAGGCACATGCCACTGTGCCTGGCTGTCATGTACTACTTTTTATCCAACTTTTTTTCACTTAATAAAATAGGCCGGGCACGGTGGCTCATGCCTGTAATCCCAGCACTTTGGGAGGCTGAGGTGGGCAGATCATGAGGTCAGGAGATCGAGACCATCCTGGCTAACACGGTGAAACCCTGTCTCTACTAAACATACACAAAAATTACCCAGGCATGGTGGCGGACGCCTGTAGTCCCAGCTTCTGGGGAGGCTGAGGCAGGAGAATGGCATGCACCTGGGAGGCGGAGCTTGCAGTGAGCTGAGATCGCGCCACTGCACTCCAGCCTGGGTGACAGAGCGAGACTCTGTCTCAAAAAAATAAATAAATAAAATAAAATAACAATAATAATATAAAGGGGCCATCTTTATATTTCAAAAGAAATATATATCAGGATTTTACATGACTGCATAGTATTTCACTGGACTAATATGGTACAATTTGCTCAAGCCACTCTCTATCTTTGGAAATGTAGCTTGTTTCCACATTTTGGCTATGATGAAACACATTATGATAAATATCTTTGCACATACACCCATCAGGAGAAATATCTAGTTTTTAAGGCTTTTGACAGCTACTACAGGGGATTACCCACAGGAAAGTTTGTACCAACATGAATTCATATAAGCCTTGTATAAAAATATGCATTTTCCAACACTAATACTAGCATTAAAATTTCATCAATATTATTGTATTTCAATGTGTAGCTTTGGTTTACTAATAAAGTAAAATTTTTCTTCCCAACTGCTTATTAGGCATCTGTATTTTTTTTCTGAATTTATTTGACAGAGCTCCTTATATATGAAGGATAGTAAGCTGTCATTACATATTGAAGTATTTTTCCAGGTTTGCCATTCATCTTTTTATGTTTTTGTGGCATTTTCGACAGAGTCAAAGCTATCTTTATTTTCAGTTATACTTTATTTATTTGGTATCAGGCGTACAAAAAACTTTCTCATCCCAAGATCATTTAATCTTTAGCTGAATTTTTCCCTAGCAATTTTACAGCTTTATTATCTCACATGACGATCCTTTTAGAATTTATTTTGATTTAACACACTAGGTTTGCATCTAGTTTTTACTCTCCTCTCCACCACCCATAGCAGTTAGACAGCGTCTCAATATCATTTACTGAAAAGTTATCCAATCATTCATTTATTCAGTAAACAGTTTATCTAAGACCCATAGGACCAGGCATTGTTCTAGGTCCTTGGGATACAAGAAGGAACTTTCATTCTAAAGGAAACAGCAGATAATGGCAACTAAATATATATGGTAAATGGAGCTAAATGCAGTGAACAGGGAGAGGCTGGCTATTTTATACAAGGTGGTCAGGGAAGCTCTCTCTGAAATGGTGGCATTGGGCAGAGACCTAAAGGGTGTGAGAGGTGACCTATGCATCTGGGGAGGAGCTCCAAGGTGCCAGGCCATGACATAGGAGTGTTCAAGAAATGATGAAGAGACCACTCTACTGGAGCAGTACCACAAATAAGGGAGAGAGCACTAGAACAGTTCAGAGGGGTGACAGGAGCCAGATCATGTAGCCCCTGATAGGTCACAGTGAAGACCTTGGATTTTGCACTGGGTGAGGGTAGTGGATTGTATTTCCCAAAGATGGCCACAGCAGTGTGTGTGAGCTCTTTTGCAATGTGGCATTGTCACGCCTCCCTCAGGAGGTGGAACCTATTCCCCAACCTCTTTGAGTCTTAGCAGGCCTGGTGACTGCTTTTGTCAATAGAAGACGGGATAAAGCCTGCTGTGTATTTTAGGAGCAACTCTTAACTGCTGTGGCAGCTTCTGCTTCCTGCCTCTTAGAAACCAATCACAATGCAAAAAGTGCAACCACCAAAACATGGCCATTCTGTGAGAAGCCCAAGGCACGGGGAGAGCCCGGGAGAACGAGATGCCACATGAAGAGAGAGAGCGCCCAAGGAGCTCCAAGGCACCAGACATGTGAGTGGAAGGGGATCCTCCTGCTCAGCCAGCCCAGACAACCAAAGACCCAGATTCATGACCCATGACATCTTGAGCAAATGCGGAAAGTTGTTTTGAGCCACCATGGTTTAGGGTAGTTGGTTATGCGGCAAGGGACAACTGAACAGTGAAGTAGGGACCCACAGGAGAGTTCCGAGCAGTCATATATTTTGACTTAAGTGTTTTAAGAATTCCTCCAGCTCTGTGCTAAGAACAGTATGAAGGAGGGAGAGTGTGGAAAGAAGATTACTTTGGAGAGCAGGGGAGAGACCATAGGATCCAGGACCAGGGAGGCAGAGGCTAAAGTGCTAAGAAGCAATTCAATTCTGGATGATTTCAAAGAACACACAGATGGGATTTGCTGATGGATTAGCTACGGGTTGTGAAGGAAAGAAGTGAAGGATGGCTTCAAGGTCCTAGGCTGACACTGGAAGAATGAAGGGGCTTCGTGGGGTTGTGAGAAAACTGTGGGAGGAACAGGGCTGGAGTTAGAGAAATTAGCAATTCTGCTTCGGACATGTTAAGACTAAGGTTGAACACACATTCAAAAGGAGAAACTGAGTGTTGTGCGAGAGCTGGGTCTGTAGTCGGGAAAGAAGTCAGGGCTGGGAGATGTAAGTTTGGGCATCGTTGGTGTTTCAGTGGTCACAGTGGACCAGATCATCTGGGAGCGAATGCAGATAAAGCAGGGCCATCGGGGGACTGGGGCGCTTCACCACCCGGAGATGTGGGAGAGGTGGAGAAGGCACCCAAAAGGGAGGCCGAGAAGGCGCGGCCAGTGTGGTAGGAAGACAGGAAGAGAATGATGATCTGGGAGGCAGAGGAGGAAGGTTTCCAGAAGGAAGAAGTGAATGTGTCAAATCAGCTGAAGAATCAAGTCAAATGAAGACTGACAATTCTCACTATGACTGTCCTCATTCTTGAAATTACTGATTTGAAAAGGGGCTTTTCCCATATTCTAAATGGACACATGTGGGAGTGTGTGTGCACTTTCACACTTTCCCTTCTCCCCCATTGATCTGTTTATCCATTTGGAGCTATGTGACCGCTGAAGCTTTTGTATCTGACAAAACAAGTAGCACACTTCCTCTTTTTCTCCTCTTTTTTTCAAAAGTATCCTGGTTATTCTTATCTAAAATTAATTTGAAATTTGACATTTGAATTTTATCAAGTCCTCTCCCTCCCCAAATGCATTGGAATTTTAATTTAATCTTTTAAAATAAAAATTGGTTTCCTGAGAGTTGATATTGAGTTTTCTATGTGGTATATGTTTCCATTTATGTATGTTTTACATCGCTAAATAGATTTTATAGATTCTTTTTATATAGGTCTTGTGGTGTTTCCTCTTAAATTCTTTTCTAGGTATTTAAATTTTGATGCCTTTTATGAATTGCATCCCGTTTCCCCATTGCATTTTCTTACTGGCCTTTTTCTTTTTGCCATAAGGAATCTATTTATATATAAAGAATTCTATTATTTTGAATTATTTTACTGCTGATACAAACAGATCGCAACACCTTTATTATTTTCACCGCGTGGGATCCCACATGTATGAAGTTATATAACCGATGTATAAGGCTGTCCTAATCTCTGCTAGTAAAATCGTTCCTAGTTTGGAGGATGGGATTTAATATGACAGGATTTCATGGTGTTTCCCAAAGAACTTCATGATTTCCAGGTGCTCTGGGAATGACTGTAGCCACACATCTCAGAATGTCCCAGATATTCCCAATTTCAAAGATTTTTCCCTTTGTTAACCCATGAGTCAGACCATATGTCCTTTGATCTTTGCTTCAAAAAATATTGCCATGGTATTTAGAAACAGGGACAGCCCAGGCAAAGTTGTAACACATGGGATGTTTTTCCTCTGAGCCCCTAACTTTCCCCTCAGTACTCTTCCTGGTTATGTGTGCCTGGTGCGTGCATGTGTGCATGTGCATACGTGCATACACACACACACACACACACACAGAGGCATCCTGGAGGAAAGGGATTTTATTCAAATACAACCACATGAACTGCCTGTACAGCCTAGACTCAGGATCGCCCTAAGGGAGTTGGCATGGAAGGTTTCAGAGCTGGGCAGACTGGGCGGGGACCCCTCATCTGTGTTTCCTGAGGGTCACCTAGCCTCTTTGAGCCTCCGTTCTCCATAGGTGAAAGGAGAGTATCATATCTGCCTTGCAGGGATGTTGTGGGACTCAGAAGATGTCCATAACATCTATGCCCAGTGTAGAGTAGGAACTGGGAAATAATACCCATTACTGTGATTTTGTGAGGAGTTCCAGATAACTGCTCAGGTCTTTAAGAAAATTCCTTGGTCTTCATACTCCACTCCCAGCTGTGGAAGCAAAGCAATCAGAATGAGGATGCAGGAAGCATGGGGTGGCCATCTGCCAGTTCTCCCTTTTGTATGCCTATTTCTGCAAACAAACCCACCAACGGTTAGATTGCCCATGATAACAAGCCAGCCTCCACTCAGAGCTCACCGTGCAATGACTGTGTGGAAGACATTTGTGATTTTTTTGCTGTCACCACCAACTATCTTCCCTTCCTGTTACCACCGCAGTCTTCCTTCTGGGGATGCCTCACCATGCATAGATGTGGGAGATAGGCCGGAAGTCTAATGGAGGGTCTACCTTTCCTCAAGGGGCAAGCATGTGATCTAAACAGGGGTCATCACTCTCTCCCCTCTTTCTGGGATTTTAAATAAGTGACATCCCAATATGGGGACAATTGAGGTCATATCTGTCACTGTGGCAGCCACATCATTTGGCCCAGACTGTTGCCACATTTCCATTCCTGTGGTTCTTAACGGTGTTCTTACCTTTGCTTGCTGCTCTATTTTAAGTCAATCAGCCCCCAATGTTGTTCTGCTAGATTGACATTTTGTTCAGCATAGCCTGATTCGGTTTCTGTCTTTTGCAACAGGAGCACTGTCTGATACAACCAGACTCCAAGAGGAAAATAGAAAAAGGGAGCTCATACCACTTAAAAAAGATTTCTCTTTACTGTGGTCATCATCCAGGGCTTGGGAGAAAGGTGAAATCTTAAAAGATACCAGTAGGCCGGGTGCAGTGGCTCATGCCTGTAATCCCAGCAGTTTGGGAGGCCAAGGCGGGGCGCATCACCTGAGGTCAGGAGTTCGAGACAAGCCTGGCCAATATGGTGAAACCCCATCTCTACTAAAAATACAAAAATTAGCCAGGCGTGATGGTGGGCGCCTGTAATCCCAGCTCCTCAGGAGACTGAGGCAGGAAAATCACTTGAACCGAGGAGGCGGAGATTGCAGTGAGCCAAAATCATGGCACTGCACTCCAGCCTGGGTGACAGAGCAAGACTCTGTCTCAAAAAAAAAAAAGACACCACTAAATGGGACACAACAACTAAGTTGAAGTTATGCATCATTACATTAGAGAGGATTTGGGAGTAGAATGCCTTTCTGTTTGCCAATTTATCATCAAAGGGGCAAGAGGATGAAGGGCAGAAGGGAAGTGGTGAATATCGACTTATACAACCACCACTCAAACACAAACTCTTTTCATGCTTTTAGGAGAACTTGAAACAATTTCAATTTTCAGGATGGGGAAAAGTAAAAGCCCTATTTGCCCTTTCTCTCTTCATTATCCATGGTCTCCACACTGCTCCTTGGTCCTGAGAAAGCTGCCACAAAGAATTTTACTAGTTATCTGATTGTCATTCCATTTAACATGTCCCCTGGTCTGCTGGCTGATGGTAGTTTAAGCAGGATCTAATTGGTAACATATTGCCGATTGAATTAAGTGCCATATGATAGAGATTTAAACCATGGTAATTTTTTCATAAAGAAAAATCTGTCAACAGGCTATAGGGGAGGAACAGCAATAAATCAAATTGTCATGTTTATTAGTTATTGCAGGAGTCTAGTTGTCTTGTATTCATTATAACCCCCCATTTTTAGTGCAGAGAAAAACTACAAAGAGGAATATCTGTGCAAGATGCTTTTTAATAGGTTTGTATTTGTACACAAACACCTGCTTGTATTTTAATGATGAGAACAATGGTGCCATTTCACTTTGAAAGGAGCATGTATTTTTGGCTGTTTTCTGGATGAAGAATAATGTTTTTAGTTTTTGGCAAAGCTATGTTTTAAAACATTGAGAATCAACTCACTAATAACCAAAAAAAGGCAAATGAAAGCAGAAATGAGATATGACTTGTTTGTCAGACTTGGAAATACTAAAAGAACAGATAGGATGATTGCACTAAAGGATTTCTAGAACAGTCATTGCAATTTAACTTGTGATATTCAAAAACCGGAAATCAACTAAATTTTCATATATGGGAATGGTTGCACAAATTATGGAACATCAGCTCCAGAGGGTGCAAATGGGTCATTTGAAAGAACAAGTTAAATCATACCTAATGACATGTCATTAAGAACCAGCATTATTTATACTTTTCATTTCCATTTAACTTGCCTTTACCGAAGGTGGATTTCAACACGTTTTCCTTACATGACTCGGAAATAATATAACAGCATTTTACGTATGTAGACTCATTGAGCCCTCATAAAATCCTGTGAACTCTGTAGGACAGGACATTACACCCACTTCACAGAAAAAGACGTGGAAGTGCAGAAGATAAAAGTTATTTATGGAAGGGTCCATAGCTGTCAACCTTGATAGGCAGGACATCAGGTCCTTCCTCTGAGTAGTGGTGTAGAAAAAATGGTTGGAATTTAGAAACCAGCATCCAGCTTCTCACCATGCCTTCAGCTTTCTCTGTGACTTTGAACTTGTTTATTAAACTCTCTGAAACTGGACGTCCTCACTGGTCACGTTTTGTTACTACTTGCTTTGTATCCTGGGTGTGATGGGTGGGGGATTGGGACACAGAATCTGGAGATGGTCAGATCCCAACGCTGCTATTTCCCTGCTCTGCGCTCTTAGGCTACCTACCAGTCTCTCCTCTAAAATAAGCATAATTGCAATGGCTCAGATACAATAACAAAACGTGTGTAAAATGCCGAGCACCACGTCTCACACCTGAGAGGCACTGAACGCATGTTATATACTATCATTTGGATGTCACCGTTCCATGTGCCTATTTCCTGGTTTGCTGTACAAGATGTGTATGAGTACATGTCATCAAGCCCACAGAGCTCCAGAACATGTTTCTCTCACAAGCAGGCCTCATAGGGAGGGGTGTTCTGGGCTGTTCCTCTTTCCTGCTCACTACTTGTCTGTAGCTACAGTGTAAGGACTGTAATGTCACTGCTCTGGCCTTAAGTGTCACCTCCCAAACCCATTTTACACACACCACCTCCCACCTTTCACCTTTCCCAAACTCTTACTATGTCCCTTCAAGTTTGATGGCTTAATTGTACAAAAGGTAGTGATGATGATGATGATGATGATGATGATGATGACAATGATAACAGCTGCTAATACTTACTGAGCCCTTTCAATGTTCCAGGCACTTGTCTAAGCACTTTGCATGTATTAGCTTATTTAATTCTTAAGAGGAAGGGATTACTGTCTACTACTGTACTTGTGTTACAGATGTGGGAACTCCGATGCAGAGATGTATAGTGACTTGCCTAAAACCATCATGTTAGAGTGGGAATTTAAACCTTGAAATCTGGAAAATAAGCAATGTATATATTTTTCTATTTTCTAAATGCAAATCAAATATAAATATGCATAACACCACTAAACACTAAGTGCAGTTACGCCTAGAACAAGGAAATAGCAGTTGACAGAAACGCAACCAAAACTAAGAATATTAAATGTCTGTATTACTTTCACTGTAATCACTTCACTTCAACAGTGAGATGGGATAGCCCTAGGTAAAGGAAGGTGCTCTTGTAGTTAGAATATTCTTAAAATTTGCACCAAGGAACACATGCTTTTAATAATGGCAGAGACAACATTTTTTGATGGATTATTTAGTTTGTACGATCAACATTCAAAGAATGAGTTTACCACCACTTTGTTATTGTAAACACTTGACCTTTAGCTACCTGAATGATCCCCTCTTTGAATAAAAGGAATTATGAAATGCATGTGTAGACATTATTTCATTTTTATATATGTGAGACTTGAATAGCAAGGAAATCACATATTAGGAAAAAAACCCCTTTGTCTTGCTATTAGTTCTTTTTGGTTTCAAAAATCTGGTCACTGTGTATATTGCATTATATCATATGTGTGTGTACATATATATACACACATAAACACACATACACACAATGTAATGTGTATAAATACATGATGTGTTTATGCACATACACACACACACACACACAAATACACACATATACAATGTTCCATCCAAGAAATACAAATATAGTGCTGTTAGCCCCTAACAGTGAGGAGGTCATTATTCCAAGTCATTTCTGCAGAAGTGACGGTGGCCTTAGGTGGAACTGCCCATGATCTCTCCTTGCAAGCTCACTCACTGGGGCCATTGACTGGGATCCAGTCTGTGGCCATGTCATGGTTTCTATTTTTGAGGTTATAGCTAATGAGCAACATGAGGTTAAGACACACTTTTCATAAGGCCCCAGCCAGCATCATAAATGTGTGTGTGAGCATGTTCACACCCAGGTTATGTCTTCTTTATGTGCACCCTCCACCCCACACACACACACACACACATGCACACACACACATACACACACTCACGGCTTCAGTGACCAACTTTGGTCACATCCCATCTCTTCCTTCTCAATCCCTCTGGCTGTTCACCAGGGCCTGGACCATCTCGGTGAGGCTGACCAAGAATGCTCCCCACTGCCCTGACCAGCGGAGCATGGGCACAGCTACTTAGAGCGCCACCCTTCAGGACACAAAGTCGGGGCTACCTCTTTTCCATGCAAGGCATCCCAGAGGGCCCGCACACCCTCCAGTTTGATCTTACCTCTCAGCTCCCGTTCCTTTTCTTTCTCTCCCCAGTAAGTCGTTGAACGTCTTTCTTCTGAGGCTGAGCGTGGAGCTCTCTTCTCGCTGGCGAGCTTTCTGAATGGCACTTTCTGTACAAACAGGAAGAGCATGTGTGGTCACAACCCAAGTGTGCAGGTGTTGATAGAGGATGTGAAAGTGTGGAGGCGAGTGACTAAACCAGATACCCAACCGGCCAACTCTCACTTGTGGCAGGGCCTGGTCTACCAGAAGGCTGGAAGCAGGAACCTGGACTCTACTCTGGGGAGACCAACTGACAAAAGCAGAGGATGGTGGCCCTGGAGGCCAAGGGAGAAGGCCTGTTTGACTCCTGTGCTTTCTAACCCTATGTGGACCCATAAAAGAATCCCAGGAACATTTTGGAATCTCTTAGATATATGATTATCAAGAATGTTGATTTCAATGGGCTGCTTAACTTGTCCAAAGCTCTGCTGGTTTCCCAGGCTGTCTGGGCCTCCAAGAGATCAGGACCAAAGGCTCATCCTGCATCGGAACTGTGACAAGTCTTCCAGACCTTTCTAGAACAAAGCTACACCAGGAAAGAAGAGTCTTAGGCAAGGAATCAGATGTCCTAAGGCTGCTCTACATGACCTACATGATGGGTGTTACCTCCTCATCTCCCATTCAGTCAACCCACGGGCACTGGACTTCCTGCCCGACACCCTTCCCTCTCCCCATTCATGCCTGGAATTATTTTCACTAATGACACCAGGGATTCACTAATGGATGCTTTTTCAGTTCCTGTCCTATTTGTCTCCACTGGCAGTGTTTGACTTCCCTGTAGTGTTGACCATTTCTTTCCTCCCAGAACTTCTGCCTGGGCCGCCATGACTCCATACTCTCCTGGTTTTTGTCAGGCGGTCTCTCACACTGGCAGGCTTCCATTCTTTGGTCTTAATTTTTGCCCTCCTGCAAGCTCCACTCTCCGCCTCATGGTTCCTGTTCTCCATGGGTGGCCTCTTCCCAGCTCCAGATGGAACTTGCCAAGCCCACATCCATAGCATCACACATTTCTGCTGTTCTCCTGGAACATCCCCCAGCACCTCCCGTCGGACTCGCCACAATGAAACCCTGCTCTGTCCTCTACCCCACTCATTGCTTACCATGTGGCCTGTGAATTCCCTCCTGCCTTGTCCCAGCTTGCTCCTCAGGTCTCTACCCGCTTCTGAGTTAACCACCTTCTGACCTCTCACTTTGCCTCTGCTAATCTGGCTTCTTCAGGTTTGACCCTCCATTATCCTCATCCAAACAGGCCCGTCCTTATCCTGAGACTGGATACCTAGAAACTTCCCCACCCAGTCCTATCCCAAGCCCTGGGAAATTATCCCAGTATTGTCTGCCTCTTGTCCCTGGCAAGGAGAAAACGTTTCTTTATCTTATACCCAAACCAGAAATGGGGAGGCTTCCCGCGTTCTTCTCTTTGCTGAATACTCTTCAACCTTCCATCACCAAGCCCTGCCCATTCTACCTCTTCAGTCACTCCTCAGATCCTTCTTCCCGTCCGCATCTCCACAGCCACACCCTCCCTCCATCGCCTCTCATCACTGCCCTAATCCCCAAGGGGTACGTGCACCCAGGGCACACCAGACCGTTCACTGAAGGATGAGAAGAAAGGAATTGAATCTCTATCTACCCACACTTGTCTGGTTTTTGTATTTAATTAAGACTCACATACCATAAAATGAGCCGTTTTAAGATGGGAATCCTGTGGCATTGAGTACACTCACAATGCTGTGCAGCCACCACCTCCATCGAGTTCCCAGACTTACATCTATTTTTACGTCATGTTTTTAGTGTTTACATTTTGTGTATGTTTCAAGGCATGCAATGTGTGAATACAGTTGTATTGTATATCATTTGTGAATAATCATACATCTGCTCAGAATAGGCGGCAAAGACTTTTTTGCTGAAGAAGATACAAAATTAGAAAAGTGGGGACACGTGACCTCCTAACTCATCTCTCACATGTCAGGCTCTAGAGTGTTTTCCAAACTGCCTCCAAATTTTCTCTGCAAAAGACTACAAAAATGATGACAGTACACTCCCCTCACCCCACGACCAGTCCTTAAACCCTTCAATGGCTCCCTGTCACCCACAGGAAAATCCCTAGGCTCCATGGCTGGGCAGGCGAGATGTTGGATTCAGTGGCCTCTGCCCACTCCCCAATACCATCTCTTGCCATCCTTGATACCACTTCCTTCCTCACCACCCAACAATCCCACCACCACTCATGGTTTCTTGAACTTTCAGGCTGCTTTATGTCACAGCTTTGCACATGCTATTTCCTCTTTCAGGGTGCCTTCACTTCCATTGGCTATCTGGCAGATCCCCATGGATATTAAAAACCCTTCCATCCTGCTCCTCTCAAAGCAGAATTCCTCACCTGTGCCGGCTGAAGCCATTGCCTTCATGTTAGATGATACTATGGGCAATTTGATGGTCAGGAGGGTGGGCTCTGCCTCCAGAAAGACCTGGGTTTGGGTTCGGCCTCTATTATTTACTAGCAAGGGTACCTTGGGGATGTTATGTTCAGCTTCCTCGTCTATACGGTACCCACTCACAGAGTGACTGTAGAAATTAAACAACATAGTGTGTGTGCAGGATGTCATAAGTATTCAGTAAGTGGTGGAGATTATCATGATGGTTATTCTGTTTGTTTACCTCACTATTCTGTAAACTGCTTGTAAAATTTATAAATTTCATACCAAGGAGAGCTACTACTTCTAAGGCAGAATGTCTTCATTTTAATTAAAAAGTTGGCCAGGATTGGTGGCTCATGCCTGTAAGCCCAGTGCTTTGGGAGGCTGAGGCAGGAGGATTGCTCGAGGCCAGGAGTTCGAGACCAGTCTAGGCAACGTAGTGAGACCTTGTCTGCACAAAAAAATTAAAAAATTTTAAAAAATAGCTAGGTGGTTAGACGTGGTGGCTCATGCCTGTAATCTCAGCACTTTGGGAGGCTGATGTGGGCGGATTGCTTGAGGTCAGGAGTTCGAGATCAGCCTGGCCTACATGGTGAACCTGACCAACATGGTGAAACCCTGTCTCTCCTAAAAATATAAAAATTAACCGGGCATGGTGGCACACACCTGTAATCCCAGCTACTCGGGAAGCTGAGGCAGGAGAACCGCTGGAGCCTGGGAGGCGGAGGTTGCACTGAGCCAAGATCGCGCTGCTGCACTCCAGCCAGGGTGACAGTGAGACTCCGTCTCAAAAAAAAAAAAAAAAAAAACAAAAACAGCCAGGCATGGTGGCATGCACCTGTAGACCCAACTACTCTGGAGGCTGAGGTGGAAGGATGGCTGGAGCCCAGAAGTTTGAGACCAACCTGGGCAACATAGTGAGACCCTGTTGCTACAAAAAATAAAAAATCAGCTGGGCATGGTTGCACACACCCATAGTACCCGCTACTCAGGAGGCTGAGGTGGGAGGATCATCACTGGAGCTGGGGAGGTTGATGCTGCAGAGAGCTATGATGATACCACCGCACTCCAGCCTGGGTGACAGAGCAAGACTCTGTCTCTAAAAAAAAAGTTAACTTTTTAGTGTACAATTGAAACAGAAGTGCTGAGAACGCACTTTCTGCGAGCTGTTCAGGTGTGGACATCTCTAGCCACACCACATCCATGTTCTCCTCCACTTATCCCCTGCTGCCCCCCAAACTCCAACCAACCTCTCTGGGCTGTGTCTGGCCACTGTGCGTTTGTATGAGGTCCTCGCTGCCCCTGAGCTGCCTGGGAAGACTCAGAGGAGCCTGCCTGCCACCATCTGCCCCATGCAGACATCCCTGCCATGGCCAGCGGCTGGACACGCTGAAGGCAGACATCCAGTGAGAGCAGCAACAGGTCCCTGGAGGCTGGACTGGTCACAATATGCATTCATTTAAAATTATTTCCAGCCTCTGGCAGGACATCTAGCACGATGGTTAATAAATGTACTTCTCCTGCTGCAACACCCGCCACACTTAATTATAATCAATTAGTCACTTGTGTGTCTTCCGCCTGGTACTGGAGGCTTTGTGAAGTCGAGGTGGTGCTGGCCCTGCCCACGCCTGTCTCTGCAGGACCTGTTGCACATAGTAGGATCTCAATAAATATTTGTTGAGTGAATAAATGAATGAAAAGTTTACTAGACTGCAGTGAGGGAAAACAAACTTGAGTGCCAATTCGGTCAGATAGTCACTGTGTGACCTCAAGCAAGTTGTGACATCCTGGAGCTTCAGTTTCCTCAGCTGTAACATGGAAAGCCCAGTCAATACCATCCTCCCACAGGGGCACAGTTGCTGCCAAAGCAGGTCATAAACTGCAAAGCTTTTTACAGAAGTGATGTGTCTGGGTGTATCTGGACTCTTCTCCTTTCCTGGTGTAGCTTTCTTCTAGAAAGGTCTGGAAGACTTGTCACAGTCCTGACACAGGATGAGCCTTTGGTCCTGGTCTCTTGGATGCCCAGACAGCCTGGGGAGCCAGCAGAGCGAGGCGTGATGTTAGAAGATGGTGGGAGGGTTCTGGGCCATGCTGTGTCCACACAGGTTGGCGGCAGGAACGCTGTGCACCAAGCAGGCCCCACTTCTCCAGCAGGAGAAAGCTGGGGCTTCACCACCACCCCCAGGAAGGGCTGTGTCTATGCCTGTAGCTCCCCTGGGCCATTTCCCTGTTTACCATGCAAATTTCCTTTGGCTTTCCTGGAGGGAAGAAGTGCATCTTGCAGCCGAAGCATGCCCTGTGATTGGGAATGAGACCCTAGGAAACACACCCTGTCCTGTCCTCCAGGACCCCGGAAACAGGCCCACACAGCCTGCATTCTCTGGGCATGAGGATGGCAAGGACACAGAGGGCCTGCGTGAGTCTCTTCGTGAGGCTGGGAGGGGACGGAGACATGCGTATGGGAATCCCCATTGAGCAAAGGGACAGCTAAGGTGGTAGTGGGTGAGGGAGTACTGGTTAGAACTGACTGGGGCCATTTATCATAATTCCCAACCAGGCTGGGTGTTGGTGGCCCATTCTGTCCTGGTGCTAGGTTGGGTACAGAAATGGGCAAGGAGGGAGGAGGGTCGTGAATGCCCATCAGAGGCCAACTTCATCTTCACTGACCCTGCGGGCTCCCATGTCACAGCTGACAGGGTGGCTGCCCTCAGCAGGTACCACGAATTTTGGCTGAGTGAACAGGGGATTGAATCTAATCAATGCCTGTTCTGTGTATATTTATATCTCTTGTTTATCCTATGTGATAATAAAAAAGCTGTCATTTATTGAAGCTTACTATGCACCGAGAAGCACTTCTATGCATTAATGTATTTAATCTTCATGATTACATGAATGTATTTAATCTTAGCCTCATTTTACCAATGAGGAAAATGAGGCACAGATGTTTAAGAAATTGCCCAAGGTCAAACAGATCGTTAATAATAGAGTAAGGGGCCAGGCGTGGTGGCTCTCTTTTGTAATCCCAGCACTTTGGGAGTCCGAGGCAGGGGGATCACTGAGGTCAGGGGTTCGAGACCAGCCTGGCCAACATGGTTTCACCGTCTCTACTAAAATACAAAATTAGCCGGGCGTGGTGGCGTGTGCCCGCAATCCCAGCTACTGGGGAGGCTAAGGCAGGAGAATTGCTTGAGTCTGGGAGGTGGAGGTTGCAGTGAGCTGAGATCGTGCCACTGCACTCCAGCCTGGGTGACAGAGCTAGTCTCTATCTCCAAAAAAGAAAAATAAATAAATAATAGATTTAGGGTTCGAATACAGGCATGACTGCTCCAGAGCATGCAGTCTCTCTCTCTCTCTCACTCTTGCTCCCTCCCTACACACACACACACACACACACACACACACACACACATTTCATTCACATACACTTGTATGTATGTGTAAAGACAGGTGTACACATTGTGTTTATATTTGTATGTAAATCTATATGCATAATGTTTATTCCTGGCATGGCTGTCCCACATGAAATTTTCATTAGATTACTCAGCCTTGCTATAAACAACCCAAAACATACGCGTGTATATAAAGTGATTTTACCTCATATGTTAGAATCACATAAATCAAATGGGGGAGAAAATGAGAAGAGGCTAAGTTAGTTGAACAACGTATCTCTGTTAGAACCAAATGACATCTAGTTTTAAAAGTAGATTAAGGCCGGGCACAGTGGCTCATGCCTGTAATCTCAGTGCTCTGGGAGGCTGAAGTGGAGGACTGCTTGAAGCCAGAAGTTCAAGCCCGGCCTGGGTAACATAGTGGGACCCTATCTCTACAAAAAATTAAAAATTAGGCAAACGTGGTGGCATAGGCTTTTTGTCCCAGCTACTCAGGAGGTTGAGGCAAGAGGATAGCTTGAGCCCAGAAGTTAGAGACTGCAACCCCTACTCTTAAAGAAATTTTTAAAAAAGTAGATTAAAAAAGAAACAAAAGGAAAGGAGGCACAAGTCCCACACATGCATTTTAGAAAGACATCGTGCAAGTGGGGAATGCATTCAGGGGAGAGATGTGGAGCAGCCCATCACCAATAAGAAAAATTGCTGCCTGGGCCACTCCGTATGTAATTCATGATTGGAACATGAAGCAGGGACTGCAGCAGTGATATAATAAGACACAAATAGGGCCGACAGGGATGGAACATAATTACAGAGACACTCAATCTGCTGGTAGCATTTACCAAAGAATAAGTTGCATACACGAGAATTTGCATACAAATGAGATACTGAAAGCACAGGAACAGGATAGTGATAAGGCCTCATACATGGTATTAAAGCATGTCAGAGGCAAAAAAAAAAAAAATCATTAAGTTGATACCATGTAGGGTTAGCTATATTACATCACCAAAATAAATTTTAAATGGCTGACTGAGCTTTAAACAGGTACATGGCTTTCAAATCACAATATTAGCCAGTATTTGGGGTGTGTGTATCTCATTTTTATTGGTTGGCCTTGTGTATTTGAAATATTATTTTAGGAAATAATATTTTAAAATGAATGCCAAATTTTCATAAACATTATTTTTAATTCTCTTGTGATAGGCTGCATACAATTCCTAGGCAAGACTTTTTAAGAATAATTTCTTCAAATGCTTCTTTGCCATTGACACAAACTCTATTTACACAAATAGGTCAGAAAAATATAAACTTATACATAACCATTCAAAATGTTACAACAGTTACAATTATGTTTAAAGAATCTAATAGTGTTTCTTTACTTTTCTTGAAAAATGCATTGTTGAAATAAATTGTGGGCCAGGCACAGTGGCTCACTCCTGTAATCCCAGCACTTTGGGAGGCCAAGGCTGGAGGATCACTTGAGCCCAGGAGTTCAAGGCCAGCCTGGGCAACATGGTGAGGTTTTGTCACTACAAGAAGTTAAAAAATTTGCTGGGTGTGGTGGTGCATGCCTGTATCTCCAGCTACTTGGGAGGCTGTGGTGGGAGGATCCCTTGAGCCCAGGATGTTGAAGCTGCAGTGAGCCGTGATTAGGCCAATGTACTCCAGCTTGAGTACAAATAACAGTGAGACCCTGTATTTGAAAAAAAAAAAAAAAGAAAGAAAGAAATTGTGAACGGTAAATGGATTTTGTACTGAACTAAGCTACATATCAATGTTTTAAAATAGTACTTGGGAGATTGAGATGGGAGAATTGCTTGAACCCAGGAGGCAGAGGTTGCAGTGAGCTGACATCGTGCCACTGCACTCAAGCCTGGGTAACAGAGCGTGACTCCATCTCAAAAAAAAAAAAATTAGTAATGAAGCCCTCATTTGCAGTTTGTAGTGCATGCATTGCTAGGAGGATTGCTCTGCTCCTAGCAAACTTTTGGACAAAAATTTCCAAAGTAATTGGAAATTACAGCTGAGACCTGGACGTGTTCCTGCTCACTCTCCCTGATGCCCAGCCTCATCCCTGCTGTGTAACTTGCTCCTTGGGCACCCCTTAATGAACTTACCTGCTCCGTGAGGGGCCACTGCAGATCTCTTTGGGTGGCTGTGGAATCAGATGCCCAGGCGGTAGACACTTCCTGGCCTGTGCTCAATGTATGCAGTCCAGCGGAGAGAGCCGGGAATAGCTCCTTGTATTCTGTCTCTGACATATTGTGGGCCATGTGGTCAGACTCCAGTCAGCTTAGGCTGTCATTAAGGAGTCTCAGAAAAAGCTGCTCAACCTGGAGGTGGCCAACCTGAAGTTTTCCGCAGCTGTAAGCTCTGTAGATGACCTAAGGACTCAGGTGATCCTCTGGCACAAGGGTGCTTATTGTTTGGGAAACTCTGTTCTAAACAACAGAAGCTAAGAGTTTGCTATTATTTTCAAACTCAATATTCCATTGGCTGATACATCTTTGTTACTGTAGCCCTTCCTTTGGGGTTTGTTAATTACTGTTTGTCTTACAATTTTTGCTTTCTGTCTTCTGATGCTATGTGTTTGGGCACATGAATGTTCCTGTTAACTTTACTTTTGATATTGATTAACCAATTTATAAAATGATTCAATTTCTCATTATAACTCTAATGTATTTTACATTGAATTTGAACTTGTTTGAATAGAAATACCATAAACCCTGCTTCCTTTATGTTTAGCATTTTCCTAAGAGTCTTTATTCTTTAAATTTTAATATTTCTTTATCATTTTTATTTATATGTTAGGAGCCTAGACGCTTAGTTAGAGTTTATTTTTTACCTAGTATTTGCCCTTTAGAAATTTTTCCCATTTACTTTTATTGTCTTAATTAGTTTATTTGCCTTTTCTGATTTTTAAAGACTTCTCTTTGATTCTATTTCTATTTGAATTGTATATAACTTTCTTTAAGATAGACATCCTGTTTTAGTCCCATTAGTCTTTTATTCTCTAAATCTAATCATTCTGAAACTGGTAAAAACCAAGCAATGTTTAAGGGTTGAAGCTTAGTAAAATGGATACTATGTTAAACAGAGTCACGTGTTAAGTAGAACTACTAATGGCACAACTACAATAATTCTAGTAATTCTGGTAGGTGCTAATGCGAGCTGAGTGTTTACCACATGCCCGAAACCTGGGCTGAGTGTTTCTTTTTTTTTTTTTAATTATACTTTAAGTTTTAGGGTACATGTGCACAATGTGCAGGTTAGTTATATATGTATACATGTGCCATGTTGGTGTGCTGCACCCATTAACTCATCATTTAACATTAGGTATATCTCCTAATGCTATCCCTCTCCTCTCCCCTCACCCCACAACAGGCCCCGGTGTGTGATGTTCCCCTTCCTGTGTCCATGTGTTCTCATTGTTCAATTCTCACCTATGAGTGACAACATGCGGTGTTTGGTTTTTTGTCCTTGAGATAGTTTGCTGAGAATGATGGTTTCCAGCTTCATCCATGTCCCTATAAAGGACATGAACTCATCATTTTTTATGGCTGCATAGTATTCCATGGTGTATATGTGCCACATTTTCTTAATCTAGTCTATCATTGTTGGACATTTGGCTTGGTTCCAAGTCTTTGCTATTGTGAATAGTGCCACAGTAAACATACGTGTGCATGTGTCTTTATAGCAGCATGATTTATAATCCTTTGGGTATATACCCAGTAATGGGATGGCTGGGTCAAATGATATTTCTAGTTTTAGATCCCTGAGGAATCGCCACACTGACTTCCACAAGGGTTGAACTAGTTTACAGTCCCACCAACAATGTAAAAGTGTTCCTATTTCTCCACATCCTCTCCAGCACCTGTTGTTTCCTGACTTTTTAATGATTGCCATTCTAACTGGTGTGAGATGGTATCTCATTGTGGTTTTGATTTGCATTCCTCTGATGGCCAGGGATGATGAGCATTTTTTCATGTGTCTTTTGGCTGCATAAACGTCTTCTTTTGAGAAGTGTCTGTTCATATCCTTCACCCACTTTTTGATGGGGTTGTTTGTTTTTTTCTTGTAAATTTGTTTGAGTTCTTTGTAGATTCTGGATATTAGCCCTTTGTCAGATGAGTAGATTGCAAAAATTTTCTCCCATTCTGTTGCCTGTTCTGTTCTCTCCTCTCCTGTTCTATTCTCTCCTCTCCTGTTCTGTTGCCTGTTGCCTGCTCACTCTGATGGTAGTTGCTTTTGCTGTGCAGAAGCTCTTCAGTTTAATTAGATCCCATTTGTCAATTTTGCCTTTTGTTGCCATTGCTTTTGGTGTTTTAGACATGAAGTCCTTGCCCATGCCTATGTCCTTAATGGTATTGCCTAGGTTTTCTTCTAGGGTTTTTATGGTTTTAGGTCTAACATTTAAGTCTTTAATCCATCTTGAATTAATTTTTGTATAAGGTGTAAGGAAGGGATCCAGTTTCAGCTTTCTACATATGGCTAGCCAGTTTTCCCAGCACTATTTATTAAATAGGGAATTGTTTCCCCATTTCTTGTTTTTGTCAGGTTTGTCAAAGATCAGATAGTTGTAGATATGCAGCATTATTTCCGAGGGCTCTGTTCTGTTCCATTGGTCTATATCTCTGTTTTTGTACCAGTACCAGGCTGTTTTGGTTACTGTAGCCTTGTAGTATAGTTTGAAGTCAGGTAGCGTGATGCCTCCAGCTTTGTTCTTTTGGCTTAGGATTGACTTGGCAATGCAGGCACTTTTTTGGTTCCATATGAACTTTAAAGTAGTTTTTTCCAATTCTGTGAAGAAGGTCATTGGTAGCTTGATGGGGATGGCATTAAATCTATAAATTACCTTGGGCAGCATGGCCATTTTCATGATATTGATTCTTCCTACCCATAAGCATGGAATGTTCTTCCATTTGTTTGTATCCTCTTTTATTTCATTGAGCAGTGGCTTGTAGTTCTCCTTGAAGAGGTCCTTCACATCCCTTGTAAGTTGGATTCCTAGGTATTTTATTCTCTTTGAAGGAATTATGAATGGGAGTTCACTCATTATTTGGCTCTCTGTTTTTCTGTTATTGGTGTATAAGAGTACTTGTGATTTTTGCACATTGATTTTGTATCCTGAGACTTTGCTGAAGTTGCCTATCAGCTTAAGGAGATTTTGGGCTGAGACGATGGGGTTTTCTAGATATACAGTCATGTCATCTGCAAACAGGGACAATTTGACTTCCTCTTTTCCTAATTGAATACCCTTTATTTCCTTCTCCTGCCTGATTGCCCTGGCCAGAACTTCCAACACTATTTTGAATAGGAGTGGTGAGAGAGGGCATCCCTGTCTTGTGCCAGTTTTCAAAGGGAATGCTTCCAGTTTTTGCCCATTCAGTATGATATTGGCTGTGGGTTTGTCATAGATAGCTCTTATTATTTTGAGATACGTCCCATCAATATCTAATTTATTGAGAGTTTTTAGCATGAAGGGTTGTTGAATTTTGTCAAAGGCCTTTTCTGCATCTATTGAGATAATCATATGGTTTTTGTCATTGGTTCTGTTTATATGCTGGATTACGTTTATTGATTTGCGTATGTTGAACCAGCCTTGCATCCCAGGGATGAAGCCCACTTGATCATGGTGGATAAGCTTTTTGATGTGCTGCTGGATTTGGTTTGCCAGTATTTTATTGAGGATTTTTGCATCAGTGTTCATCAGGGATATTGGTCTAAAATTCTCTTTTCTTGTTTTGTCTCTGCCAGGCTTTGGTATCAGGATGATGCTGGCCTCATAAAATGAGTTTGGGAGGATTCCCTCTTTTTCTATTGATTGGAATAGTTTCAGAAGGAATGGTACCAGCTCCTCCTTGTACCTCTGGTAGAATTCAGCTGTGAATCCATCTGGTCCTGTACTTTTTTTGGTTGGTAAGCTATTAATTATTGCCTCAATTTCAGAGCCTGTTAGTGGTCTCTTCAGAGATTCAACTTCTTCCTAGTTTAATCTTGGGAGGGTGTATGTGTTGAGGAATTTATCCATTTCTTCTAGATTTTCTAGTTTATTTGCGTTTGTAGTATTCTCTGATGGTAGTTTGTATTTCTGTGGGACCAGTGGTGGTATCCCCTTTATCATTTTTTATTGCGTCTATTTGATTCTTCTCTCTTTTCTTCTTTATTAGTCTTGCTAGCGGTCTATCAATTTTGTTGATCTTTTCAAAAAACCAGCTTCTGGATTCATTGATTTTTTGAAGGGTTTTTTATGTCTCTATTTCCTTCAGTTCTGCTCTAATCTTAGTTATTTCTTGCCTTCTGCTAGCTTTTGAATGTATTTGCTCTTGTTTCTCTAGTTCTTTCAATTGTGATGTTAGGGTGTCAATTTTAGCTCTTTCCTGCTTTCTTTTGTGGGCATTTAGTGCTACAAATTTCCCTCTACACACTGCTTTGAATGTGTCCCAGAGATTCTGGTATGTTGTGTCTTTGTTCTCATTGGTTTCAAAGAACATCTTTATTTCTGCCTTCATTTTCTTATGCACCCAGTAGTCATTCAGGAGCAGGTTGTTCAGTTTCCATGTAGTTGAGTGGTTTTTGAGTGAGTTTCTTAATCCTGAGTTCTAGTTTGATTGCACCGTGGTCTGAGAGACAATTTGTTATGATTTCTGTTATTTTACATTTGCTGAGGAGTGCTTTACTTCCAACTATGTGGTCAATTTTGGAATAAGTGTGGTGTGGTGCTGAAAAGAATGTATATTCTGTTGATTTGGGGTGGAGAGCTCTGTAGATGTCTATTAGGTCTGCTTGGTGCAGAGCTGAATTCAATTCCTGGATATCCTTGTTAATTTTCTGTCTCATTGATCTGTCTAATGTTGACAGTGGGGTGTTAAGGTCTCCCATTATTATTGTGTGGGAGTCTAAGTCTCTTTGTAGGTCTCTAAGGACTTACTTTATGAATCTGGGTGCTCCTGTGTTGCATGCATATATATTTAGGATAGTTAGCTCTTCTTGTTGAATTGATCCCTTTACCATTATGTAATGGCCTTCTTTGTCTCTTTTGATCTTTGTTGGTTTAAAGTCTGTTTTATCAGAGACTAGGATTGCAACCCCTGCCTTTTTTTGTTTTCCATTTGCTTGGTAGATCTTCCTCCATCCTTTTATTTTGAGCCTATGTGTGTCTCTGCACATGAGATAGGTGTCCTGAATACAGCACACTGATGGGTCTTGGCTCCTTATCCAATTTGCCAGTCTGTGTCTTTTAATTGGAGCATTTAGCCCATTTACATTTAAGGTTAATATTGTTATGCGTGAATTTGATCCTGTCATTATGATGTTAGCTGGTTATTTTGCTCGTTAGTTGATGCAGTTGCTTCATAGTGTTGATGGTCTTTACAATTTGGCATGTTTTTGCAGTGGCTGGTACCGGTTGTTCCTTTCCATGTTTAGTGCTTCCTTCAGGAGCTCTTTTAGGGCAGGCCTGGTGGTGACAAAATCTCTCAGCATTTGCTTGTATGTAAAGGATTTTATTTCTCCTTCACTTATGAAGCTTAGTTTGGCTGGATATGAAATTCTGGGTTGAAAATTCTTTTCTTTAAGAATGTTGAATATTGGCCCCCACTCCCTTCTGGCTAGTAGATTTTCTGCTGAGAGATCAGCTTTTAGTCCGATGGGCTTCCCCTTGTGGGTAACCCGACCTTTCTCTCTGGCTGCCCTTAACATTTTTTCCTTCATTTCAACTTTGTTGAATCTGACAATTATGTGTCTTGGAGTTGCTCTTCTCGAGGAGTATCTTTGTGGTGTTCTCTGTATTTCCTGAATTTGAATGTTGGCCTGCCTTGCTAGATTGGGGAAGTTCTCCTGGATAATATCCTGCAGAGTGTTTTCCAACTTGGTTCCATTCTCCCCATCACTTTCAGGTACACCAATCAGACATAGATTTGGTCTTTTCACATAGTCCCATATTTCTTGGAGGCTTTGTTCATTTCTTTTTATTCTTTTTTCTCTAAACTTCTCTTCTCACTTCATTTCATTCATTTGATCTTCCATCACTGATACCCATTCTTCTAGTTGATCGAATCACCTAATGAGGCTTGTGCATTTGTCACGTAGTTCTCATGCCTTGGTTTTCAGCTCCATCAGGTCCTTTAAGGACTTCTCTGCATTAGTTATTCTAGTTAGCCATTTGTCTAATTTTTTTCAAGGTTTTTAACTTCTTTGCCATGGGTTCGAACTTCCTCCTTTAGCTCGGAGTAGTTTGATCATCTGAAGCCTTCTTCTCTCAACTCGTCAAAGTCATTCTCCATCCAGCTTTGTTCCATTGCTGGTGAGGAGCTGCATTCCTTTGGAGGAGGAGAGGCGCTGTGATTTCTAGAGTTTCCAGTTTTTCTGCTCTGTTTTTTCCCCATCTTTGTGGTTTTATCTACCTTTGGTCTTTGATGATGGTGACATACAGATGGGGTTTTGGTGTGGATGTCCTTTCTGTTTGTTAGTTTTCCTTCTAACTGTCAGGACCCTCAGCTGCAGGTCTGTTGGAGTTTGCTGGAGGTCCACTCCAGACTCTGTTTGCCTGGGTATCAGCAGCGGAGGCTGCAGAACAGCGGATATTGGTGAATAGCAGATGTTGCTGCCTGATCATTCCTCTGAAAGTTTTGTCTCAGAGGAGTACCTGGCCATGGGAGGGGTCAGTCTGCCCCTACTGGGGGGTGCCTCCCAGTTAGGCTACTTGGGGGTCAGGGACCCACTTGAGGAGGCAGTCTGTCCGTTCTCAGATCTCAAGCTGCATGCTGGGAGAACCACTACTCTCTTCAAAGCTGTCAGACAGGGACATTTAAGTCTGAGAAGATTCTGCTGCCTTTTGTTTGGCTATGTCCTGCCCCCAGAGGTGGAGTCTACAGAGGCAGGCAGGCCTCCTTGAGCTGCAGTGGTCTCCACCCAGTTCAAGCTTCCTGGCCACTTTGTTTACCTACTCAAGCCTCGGCAATGGCAGGCACCCCTCCCCCAGCCTCGCTGCCTCCTTGCAGCTTGATCTCAGACTGCTGTGCTAGCAATGAGTGGGGTTCCGTGGGCGTAGGACCCTCTGAGCCATGCGCAGGATATAATCTCCTGGTGTGCCGTTTGCTAAGACCATTGCAAAAATGCAGTATTAGGGTGGGAGTGACCCGATTTTCCAGGTGTCATCTGTCACCCCTTTCTTTGACTAGGAAAGGGAATTCCCTGACCTCTTACGCTTCCCAGGTGAGGCGATGCCTCGCCCTGCTTTGGCTCATGGTCAGTGCGCTGCATCCACTGTCCTGCACCCACTTTCCGACACTCCCCAGTGAGATGAACTGGGTACCTCAGTTGGAAATGCAGAAATCACCCATCTTCTGTGTCGCTCACGCTGGGAGCTGTAGACTGGAGCTGTTCCTATTCAGCCATCTTGCTGAGTGTTTCAAAGAATGCCTCAATGACAATTTGCTAGGCCAAAGGGGTAGCAGGGGATGGAGCTGGAACCTGAACTGCAGGCTGTGTGATTCTGGAGGCCAAATCCCAACTCAGAAGGAAGGCCCTCAGAAATCTTGGAAGGAACAGCCTCTCCCAAAGTGGACTTCTGTGGCTCCTCCAGGGATGTTCAGAAGGTCTCGTTAGCCAAAGATAATTGGTCCTGGGAAAACACCACTTAAATCCACTTAAAGCAGGACCAAAATTTGACATTCAGTAAAAGAATAATAGGTTTAATTGTGATTTTATCTTGAAAAAGAGTGAAAATTATGAAAGTAAGTTTATCTTACATTTATTAAAATGTACATTATAATTGTAATTATGTATGTGCTAATTTGTAAGATAGAAAAGGAATAAACTGAGTGGTATTAGGGTGGCTTTTGGTTACAACATTCCCAACAAAAGAGTAGGGTAGCTCATCAGGACATCCTTTACTTCACACAGAGTGTTACATCACAAGCATAAGGAAAGTGTCTCTTTTATTTAAAAAAAAATAGATGCAAAGGATTCATATATTTCCCTGATGCCTCTCTTAATCCTTTGGCATTAAAATCACTTCTTTTGCAGTGCCTAAGCATTGGTTTTCCTTTCCATTTATAACTGGAGAAATTGCCAAACTAAACAGGTTAGTAGTTTTACATGTGGTTCGTACAATTCTCCAACATCACTTTTGTCTCCTTCATGAAATCTCACCATCTTTTGCAAGAGGTGTTATTTCACCACGCAATCCACTTGCATTGCGCTTTCATTGTATTGTGTGGCCTTGTGCTACTGTCTGACAAACAAGGTGGGGCAAACTGTACTAGCCCTGGCTCCTGCAAGAAATAGATGGCATACTCACCCAGACTGCATAACTGAGGAGAGTTTAATAAAGAAAACTTACAAAATGTTGTTGGGCAGGGTTGGGGGAAACAAACAAAGGATGCTAAAGGATATCTGGGTTAGCTTCAGCAGGAAGCCATTACAACCTCCCTCCCCCAACCTACCTGTGATGCAGAGAGCTGTAGCTAGAAGGGAGAGCTGCCTCAAAGGAGCTGTGACTTAGGTCACAGTCATTCATGGTAACCCAGCTGAGAGGGAGCTGAGAGAGCAATTGCCCTGGTTTCACTCTCTTCCTGTCTTCTGGCCTCCTGCCACTGACTCCCACTGGCCAAGCCCTAAGGGATTCCAGAGAGTAAAGGAGTCCCTTGATTACATTGATAAAGTTCAGCTTCCCAGGACAAAAAGTTGGGTAGAAAGGGAGAAATTGGGCCATGTGCAGTGGCTCATGCCTGTAATCCCAGCACTCTGGGAGGCTGAGGCAGGTGGATCACTTGAGGTCAGGAGTTCAAGACCAGCCTGGCCAACATTGTGAGACCCCGTCTCTACTAAAAATACAAAAATTAGCCGGGCATGGTGGTGGGTGCCCAACACCAGCTACTCAGGAGGCTGAGGCAGGAAAATTGCTTGAACCCAGGAGGCGGAGGTTGCAGTGAGCTGAGATCATGCCACTGCATTCCAGCCTGGGTGACAGAGTGAGACTCTGTCTCAAAAAAAACAGAAAGGGAGAAATTGGATCAGGAGTGACAAACAAAAATACCTCTTATACAGACTTAAAACGTGAATTTGTTGACTCAGTAGACTGATGTTTAGTGGAGAGGGAAGTCTGAATGGGAAAAAACTTTACAGGTGGTCAATTTGTTATGGACCTTCTCATTTTATAAGTTGCCCTTGCTACATTACCTCATAACTGTGGTGATTTGGATAATGACTACTAGGCTAATGTAATCTCCTATAGTTTCCCTTCTAAAGGAAGCAGAAGATTTCCCTTCTATTGAGAAGAGAGTAGAAACAGAACCAAGGATAAATTGGACTTCCGTTGGGGGGCGGATATATTTGTATACACATACACGCATACAGAAAAGTGTCATCTATATTGCATGAGTGAATTTACTGAGTTAGCTAGGAGTGATGGGCATTTTGATCGCTAGAAATGCTTTCTGGCATTTTAAAGCATGAAGACATATTTAAAATTTAAGATTTTAGGCCGGGCATGGTGGCTCACCCCTGTAATCCCAGCACTTTGGGAGGCCAAGGCAGGCAGATCACGAGGTCAGGAGATTGAGACCATCCTGGCTAACATGGTGAAACACCATCTCTACTAAAAATACAAAAAATTAGCCAGGTGTGGTGGCGGGTGCCTGTAGTCCCAGCTACTCGGGAGGCTGAGGCAGGAGAATGGCGTGAACCAGGAGGCGGAGCTTGCAGTGAGCTGAGATCGCGCCACTGCACTCCAGCCTGGGTGACAGAGCAAGACTCCATCTCAAAAAATAAAATAAAATAAAATAAAATTTAAGACTTTAAGCCTTAACTTAACCACCAGTTTCATAATATCACCTGATTTACAGGTTTAATGAGCAAAATGAAAGTTTCAAAAAGGAATTAAGTTGAAAATCTCTCCCTGTTGTATCATACTTTCAACAGCTTAAGAAAAAAAAAGTTAACTTCTGATTCCTTCTGTGAGTCTATCAGAAGATCTGAAATGAATGCCATCTAGAATAATGATCAAAATCTACTTGGTTCTATACATTCAGGGTAATTTCCCTCTTTTTGAACATTCTGCTTGTTAATATGGGACAAATAATGACAAAGGAAGCAGAACGCATCATCCTGATAAAAAGCTTAGTACAGGCTCTGCTTTCAAAGAAAAGCGCTGGTTTGTAGCTGGTGTTTTTCACTTATTTTCAAGATGCTATCTTATTAGTATCCACTCAAATAGGAAACAGACCACTCAGTAGTGTAAAGGATTCTTTTACATTTATCACCCCTTCAACAAACAGTCACAGGGCCCTCTGGAAGGCTGACCATGACCCACGGCCCAAAGCCCTCATGCATCCCCAGCCTTTCATCTCTGGAGTCTCCTTGTCTCCTCTGGTTGCTCTCTGGGAGCCAGATCCTGGCATATCTGCACTAGTCCAAGCCAAAAGGTTTAGTTTGGGTTGCTCCAGAAGTGGACTCTGAGACAAGGATTCCAGGGTAAATAGCTTCTTTGGGAGGTAACATAAATACCAGTAGGAGAGTTGGGGAGAGAAACAGGGAAAAGAAAGCAGCCCAAAGTGGGTACCATCAAACACTGTGGCCAACTGGAGCTTAACCTTCTGGGGAAATGACCTGGGAACCAGCGTAGAACACACAGCTCAGCTCAGGGGTGGAGGGCTGGAGTATTTATATTGAGTATTTCAACCAACTCTCATCAGTTGAAGGCTGCTTGCTACAGGCATTAATTCTCTGGCACTTCCAGCCTGCCATAGACAAAGGCAAAGTGGGATTTGGAGGCCATTGAAAACTCTCAGTCAAAGAGATTCAGGTAGTGGCAGTTGGAAGTCAGACTGGCAACTCTAAGGTAGGTCCGGAGGGCCAGAGGATGGGGCAGGCATCCACAGCATCTGCTCCATCATGGCTGTCTCTAAGTATGCTCTCTTCCTATTACCACCAACTCAGGGAAGCTATTTTCTTGTCTTGGAGTGGGGAGAACTCTACTCTCTCTACTCCATTTTTCTCAAAAATGTTGTGGAGTTCTTAAATTCTCTAAGTTCTTCTAAAGAACTAAGTTTTGGGTTGGGCACGGTGGCTCATGCCAGTAATCCCAGCACTTTGGGAGGCAGAGGCAGGCAGATTACCTAAGGTCAGGAGTTCGAGATCAGCCTGTCCAACATGGTTGAAACCCCATCTCCACTAAAAATACAAAAATTAGCCAGGCATGATGGTGCATGCCAGCCTGGGCAACAAGAGCGAAACACTGTAAAAAACAACAACAACAACAACAAAAAAAACACACGGTTTTGGAAACACCAAAGCCAGAAATGCACAGGTCTCTTTGACTCTCTATTCTAACATATTGTCACATAAGAAAATGGACACAGAGCAAACAGTCTGTACAAATGGATAAAAACAAAGGTGGAAATAATGGGAGGTTTATCTCAGAACTTTATCCTTTCCTAGAATCCACTGTTGTTACTACCAACATGACCATTAGTTATTTTATCACTGTGAGTACATCAGAAAACATTATTATGAAAACACTCATGAATACTAATATTAGCAAGTGTGAACCACTATGGTCAAAAAAATAATATGCAATCTTTGACATTAGGAGCTCATAATTCAAACTTGTTTTTATTAAAATCCATCAGAGTATTTCTCTTTAAGCTATGATGGAATGACTTGCAGTAGACTAATGCTTCAGCTGAAAGCAAGTAGAAAAGCTGGAGAAAAAACAAGATAAGCTTGTTTGAAGGCATTGGAGAGATGCTGGGATAGATGCCAGGACTTTAGGGGCCAAACTCCTAGAGAAAAGGGAAGTTCATTGAGGAGAACTCAGTAATTTTTATTCTACTCAACCTCTTAGGACATTTGCTGATTCCTGATCCAAAGACAGTAAGGTTAAACTGGGCAAAAAAAAAAAAAAAAAAAGGATGCCAAGAATCAAATAAGTCTGAAGAACTTTTAATAATCTCAAATAGGAGTGGAAAGGCAAACAGGAACTTAGGGTTGCCAAGGCAGTCAACACTTGAAGGGCCAAGCATTCAAAGAGAAGTGAAGTTCAGAAAAGTGGGCCTAATATGCCACACTAGTTTCTGCATTGAGACATTTGGTGATTCTTAATTTTTGCAATGCAAAAGGCTCAGAAATCTCTGGCAAAACAGCTGGAAAATAAAACAGAGGTTTTAGTGGCCTTACATAGCTGGGGAGACAAAAATTGGAGTCTAGTCTTTCCAAGCTCTAGTAAACGCCCTAGATCTCTGTTTAGAGTCTTGGGTATATACTAAATGTAGGTTTGAATGAGAGACAGATTCAGTCTTACAAAGGCTGCAACATAGCTTTGAGCCAGGGATTTAAGTAAACTGCCCATATTTGAGTTGTCTGGCAGAGAATAGGATTAATCCTCTCTGAAGGAAGATAAATCATTCTCAGACTTTTCAATTTTTGTGTATAATATTTGCCTCTTAATTAAAGTATCAGGTATATATGACACAAAGTTAATAGAAACAGGCAGTAAAAATAGACCCAAAAATGATCAAGATATTTCAGTTATTAGACACAGATATTCATATATCCTTTTTTTGAAAGAAGAAGGCAAGATAAAGGATTTCTTTTTTGTTGTTGTTGTTTTTTGAGATGGAGTTTCACTCTGTCACCAGGCTGGAGTGCAACCTGGTGTGACCTTAGCTCACTGCAACCTCCGCCTCCCAGGTTCAAGTGATTCTTCTGCCTCAGCCTCCCAAGTAGCTGGGATTACAGGCATGCACCACCATGCCCAGCTAATTTTTATGTTTTTAGTAGAGACGGGGTTTCACCATGTTGGCCAGGCTGGTCTTGACCTCCTGACCTCAGGTGATCCACCCACGTTGGCCTCCCAAAGTGTTGGGATTACAGGCATGAGCCACCGCACCCAGCCAAGATAAAGAATTTCAACAGAAAACTCTAATATATTAAAGTATTATGAACATTCTAGAAATTAAAAATACAACTAAAATTAAGACCTAATGAACACAACAGATGGAAAACAGCTAAGGAGAGGACTAGTATATTTGCAAGTCAGTAGAAAATTTACACATTGACACAAAGATTAAAAAAAGAACAGGAAATATTTTTAAAATGTTAACAACATATGGATTAGAATGAAATGGATTAGAATGAAAAAGTCTAAAAATATGTACCTAGAATTTCAGGAGGAGATAGATTGATTGGGATACAGAAATAATATTTAAAAAGATAATATCTGAGAGTTTTCCAGAACTGATGAAAGACATGACACCACAGCTTCAAGGATCATTCTTACTCTAAAACACTATAAACAAAGATGGAAAAAAAAAACCCCACATACCTAGGTACATTATAGTAAAATGAAGAATCTTAGAGACAAAAAATCTTAAAAGCAGAAAAAAAAAAGACAGAGCAGCACTTTCAAATGAGTAACAAACAAATGATAAGGCTAACAGCTGACTTCCCAACAGAACTTCAGACACCTGAAGACAATGGAAAGATGTCTTTAGGCATTGAAAAGAAGTGATAGCCAAACTAGGAATTTATATTCAAAGAAATGCTTTTTTAAAATTAAGAAAAAATAAAAATACTTTTGAACAAACACTGAGAATGTATCACCATGGGTACCCACACAAGAAACACTACATTGGGCTTTTAAGGCAGGAGGAAAATGATCCCAGACTGAAGTACAAAAATGAATGGAGAATAAAGGAGAGACACACATGCACAGATGAATAATACGTTAAGAAGAAGACCAACAACTTATGTATCCTAAAATGTATGCACATTTAAAGTTCATGACAAGCATATCACAAAAAGCAGAAAAGGAATAGAGTTAAAAGTCCTAGCCTGGGAACTGGTAAGAAAACTAATTTATATTGAACCTTAAAAAGTAAAAAGCACAGGTGGTAGTCTCTAGGGTAGCCATTTAAAAAATAGTAAAAAAAAAACTAAGAGCAAATACATAAAAATTGTAGAATAATAATAGATTTTTAGTTATGTAAAAGAAGTTTTTTTTTTAAAGGCTAGATAAAAGGTGTACATAACAGGGAGAATGGCAGCTACCCAAACAAATTACTGATTACATTAAGACAAAATGGCGTATTTAAAATACAAAGACTTGGCCACTTGGCCAGGCATGGTGGCTCACATCTGTAATCCCAGCACTTTGGGAGGCTGAGGTGGGCAGATCACCTGAGGTCAGGAGTTTGAGACCAGGCTGGCCAACATGGCGAAACCCTGTCTTTACTAAAAATACAAAAATTAGCCGGGCGTGGTGGCACGTGCCTGTAATCCCAGCTACTCAGGAGGCTGAGGCAGGAGAATCACTTGAACCTGGCAGGCAGAGGTTGCAGTGAGCTGAGATCGTGCCATTCCACTCCAGCCTGGGCAACAAGAGTGAAACTCCATCACAGGAAAACAAACAAACAAACAAAAATACTAAGACTTAGGCTAGGTGAAAACAAAACAAAACAAAACCCAAACCCAATTATATATGGCTAACAAGAGACACAGCTAAACAAATGACAAAATAGAAAGGTTGACATTTAAAGGATAAAGTGAACTATGTCTTGCAAACACTAAGGAGAAGAAAGCTGATATAACTGTACTAATCTACCAACTACTAGTCAACTGACAAGGTAGACTTTAAGGCAAGAAACATCTCCAGAGTTAAGGAGAGGCTTTTTTAATAATAAAAAGGTTCAAGCCTCAAGAAGCATATGAAAATTAATAAAAGGTTCAGGCCTCAAGAAGCATATGTATTTACTTAATTACATGGTTACAAACTATATAAAGCAAAACTGAAAGAAATAAACCAATCCACAACCTTACGGGGACATTTTAGCTGAATTTCTAATTAACTGACAGAACAAGGTAAAAAAAAATTCAGTAAGGGCATAAAAGACTTGACTTGCATAATATGACTAAGAAATTTGACCTGACATATAGAAAACTCCACCCCAAAATGCAGTGTTTTCAAATCTACATTGCATATTTACCTAAGTTGAACATTTTGTGGTCCATAACACAAGCAGTGAAATCATTCAGATCATCTTACCTAAAAGTGAAATTAGGCCATAAATCAGTGACAAAATATAACCAGCAAATCCCCAAATTCTTGGAAATTATGTAATACATTTCTAAACAAATCATGGGTCAAAGAAGAAATCAGAATGAAAATTAGAAAATATTTTGAAATGAGTGATAAGAGGCTCTGTTTTCAGCAACGGTGGAGGAGCCCGTATTAGATTAACTCACTCACAAATAAAAACGGTAAGCTCTGGGGAAAATACTAACAATCTCTGAACAACAGCAGCAATGGAACCAAATGACTATTTGTAAATTAGTCATGTCATAATACAAGTGCTTAAAACCAGTAAAAGAAAAAAATTATAAAAGCTTCAGACAAGAAAGACAAATTATGCACACAGGAAGATTCCAGCAGATCTCTTGATGGAAACAATGCCAATTAGAAGACAGTGGAGCAAAATATTTAAAGTACTGAAAGAAAAAAAATCTGTCAACAAATTCTTTATTCAGCAAAAATGAAGACATTTTCAGGCATACAAAAGCTGGAGGAATTTGTCACAATCAAACTTGCACTTCAATAAATGTAAAAGGAAATTCCTCAAGCTGAAGGAAAATGATACAAGATGGAAATCTGAATCCACACAACAGAATAGGGAGCAGCAGTAATGGCAATTATATGGGTAAAAACAAAACTTTTTCTTACTATTTGAATTTCTGCAAAGGTAATTTCTGGGTAAAAGAAAAATAATAATGTACTTTGAGGTTTATAATACGCAATAATCCCCTCCTTATTCATGAGCGATATGTCAAGTGATTGTCCAAAACCACAGATAGTACTGAATCCTAAATATATTGTAAACAAATTCCTTTTTCCTTCTTTGCAATTTCATGGATAGAAGATTCATTCTTACTGTAGGCCTTAGCAACCTCAGCGTGCCATTTTTTCTTTCCTGATTGTCAATAACTTTCACCGCTTCACTTAAAGGAAGCACTTTACAGCTTCCTTGCCATATCTGAATTGCCATCATCACCACTCTTGTGCTTTGGGGGCATTATTAAATTAAATAAGAGTGACCCGAACACAAGCACTGTGACTCCATGACAGTCAAGCTGATAACCAAGACGTCTACTAAGTGACTAATGGCTGGGTAGCATATACAGCATGGATACACTGGAAAAAGGGATGATTTATGTCCTGGGTGGGACAGAGCAGGATGGTGTGAGATTTCATCTTGCTACTCAGAAAAGCATACAATTTAAAATATATAAACCGTTTATTTCTGGAATTTTCCATTTAACATTTTTGGACCATGGTTGACCATGGGTAATGGAAACTGTGGAAAGCAAAACCACAGATAAGTGGGGACAACTGCATATAGAAGAAAAAGGCATGACAGCAATAGCACAAAGGCCAGGAGGGGATAAATGGATATAATCTATTGTAATGTTATTAAACTATATGTATAGTGCTTTATAATACCATTTGAAGATAGATTATGATAAGTAAAATGTGTATCCCATAAATCCTAAAGTGACCATTAAAATAACAAAAGTTATAGCTAACAATAAAAGAGATAAAATTAAATCACAAAATACACTCAATCCAAAAGAAGGCAGAAAAAGAAGGAAAGAGAACACACAATAGGTGAATAAATAGAAAAAAAATAGCAAGATGATGGGATGAAACCAATTGTATCAAAAAGCACATGAAATGATCCACTACCTCAATTTAAAGGCACAGATTCGCAGATGGGATAACAAAATCAAGACCCAAGTATATGCTGCCTAGAAGAAATGTAAGAAAAACGTAAAGACACAAATAGGTTAAAAGTAAAAGAATGGAAAAAGAGATACCACAGTAACACCAATCAAAAGAAAGCTTGAATGGGTATATTAGTATCAGGTGAAGTCAATTTCCTCGGAAAAGGACAAAGAGGGTCATCTATAATAATAAAAAGATCAGTTCATCAAGAAAACTTACAATTCTAACATTTATATATCTAAAACAGGTCTTCAAAATATATGAATCAAAAATGGGAGGAACTGTGAGGAGAAATAGAGAAATACACAATTATGATATATTTCACCAACCATGTCTCCATGACTGAGAGAACAAGTATACAGAGAATCGGTGGATAAAGAAGATGATCAACCCTATCAATGTACGTGAAATAATTGACATTTATAGAACACTCCACTCTATAACAGCACATAAAAATAGACCAAAACAGACCATATTTTGGGTGCACTTAGAAATAGACCAAAACAGGCCCTATTTTGGGCCATAAAACTATTCTCAATAATTTAAAAAGGGATCAAGTCATACAAAGTCATTGCTCTCTACAATGGCATTAAATCAGACGTAAATGACAAAAATCCGTAGAAAATCCTCAGATATTTTGACACTAGATAACACACTTCTAAATAACCTATGGATCTAAGAAAGACAATCAAAAAGGAAATTAGAAAGTATTTTGCACTGAATGAAAATGAAAACACAACCTACCAAAATCTATGAGATGCAGCTAAAATTATATTTAAAAGGAAATTTATAGCACTAACTGCCTATTCTAGAAAAGAAAAAAAATTCAAATCCAAGACCAAACATTAAAAAGCTAAAATAAGAGGAGCTAATGAAACCTAAAGTAAGCAGTAAGAAAGAAAATAATAAAGATCAAATCAGAAATTCATACAGTAGAAAACAGAAAACAATAGGGAAATATCAATGAAACAAAAAACTGGTTCTTTGAGATTAATAAAACTGATGAACATCTAGTCAAATGGCTTTCCTGTGATTTTTGCTGAACATTAGTTTCCAGGTTACTATCTTTTATTGTACAGTATGTGTGTTACATACGTTGCTTTTTTTTTCTCACTCTATTGCCCCCATTCTTATCCATATTATCAAGATTTTTATTGAAGTAGCTTAACTAGTTTATTTTACAGCTGGGAAATTTCCATTGATAGAATCCACTGACCTTATTCAAATTTCATAAGTTTTACAAGCCCTCGTGTGTGTGTTGTGTGTGTGTGTGTGTTTAGTTCTTTATATGTGTGTGAATTTCTGTGACCACTACCATAAGCCAAATACAGAACAGTTCAGTTGCAAATAGCCCTTATACTACCTTCACATATCGAGAGCCACCTCCTTTTTACTATCTCCTGCTTCATCTCCAATCCTTGGCATCAACTACTTTCTTTTACTCCATAACTTTATCATTTTAATAACATTGTATAAACGGAATTAAACAGAGATTGGATTTTCTCACTCAGCATAATTTTCTGGAGACCCATCCAAGTTGTTGCACAGAATAATAATGAACCATTATTAATGCTTCATTCCTATCTATTGTTCCATAGAATCCTATGGAATGGATGAACCACAGTTTGTTTAAACCTTACCTGTTGGAGGACACTTGGGTTGTTTCCATTTTTTGACTATTACTAATAAAGCTGCTGCAAACACTTCTGTACAGATTTTTGTGTGGATGTACGTTTTCATTTCTCTGCGATAAATGCCCAAGCATGCAATTTCTGGGCTGTAAAGCAGTGACATGTTTAGTTCTATAAGAAACTGCCAAACTAAATTAACAC
This sequence comes from Pan troglodytes, assembly GCF_028858775.2. Taxonomy (NCBI): domain Eukaryota; kingdom Metazoa; phylum Chordata; class Mammalia; order Primates; family Hominidae; genus Pan; species Pan troglodytes. The sequence continues at coordinate 22,766,697 of NC_072410.2, read as the reverse complement.
AAAATGAATCATACACCTACATGTAAAACCTAAAACCATACATTTCTAGAGAAAAACAAAATAAAGATATTCATGAACTTAGGTTAGGTATCATATTAGATACAATATCAAAATCAGGATACACACCAAAAAATTGATAAATTGTATGTCATCAAAGTTGAAAAGTTTCATTTTTCAAAATATATTTTTAAGACAATGAAAAGTGAACCACAGACTGGGAAAAAATATCTGCAAGTCCTATTTCTCATTAAAGACCTGAATCTGGAATATATAAAGAACTCTTAAAACTTAGTAATAAGAAAACAAACAACCCAATATAAAATGGGCAAAGATTTGAACTGACACTTCACCCAAGATGACACACAGATGCCAAGTAAGCACGTGAAAGATGCACAATACTATTAATATGAGAAATGCAAATTAAAACCACCATGAGATATTACTACACATAGATTAGAATGTCTAAGATTAAAATGTCCAAACGTACCAAGTGTTGGAGAGGATGTGGAGCAACTGCGATTCTCATCCATTGCTGGTGGGAATGTAAATGGCACAACTATTTTGAAAAACAGTTTGGCAGATTTTTAGAAAGTTAAACACATACCTACCATATGGCCTAGCCATTCTACTCCTAGATAGACTAGACAAGAAAAGAAAACGTATGTCCACGCCAAGATTGTATGCAAATCTTTTTAGCAGCCTTATTTGCAATAGCCTCAAATGGGAAACTAACACACATCAAGAGGTGATTGGTTAAATGAATTGCAGTGTGTCCATACAGTGGAAGTATCGCCCAGCCAAAAAAATAATAATAATAATTATCAATACAAAGCACGATGCAAATGAATCTCAAAACAGTTATGCTGAGTGAAAGAAGACTGACAAAATGAATAGACTTATGATTTCGCCTCTATTAAATTTAAAGAAAAGGCAAATAATAGAAAGTGTCATCAAGCTGAGGGATGAGGCATGGGGAGGGCAGTGGGAGGTACCACAAAGGAGCACAAGCAGTCTTGTGGGAATGCTGGAGCTTTCCATTATCTTGATTATGGTGATTGGTAATGGTCTCACGGGTGTATACATATGTTAAAACTTATCAAATTATTTACTTTAGGTATGTGTGCATTCTCATCTGTCAATTCATTTCAATAAACCTGTTAATAAATTTAAATACAGTTTTTCTGCAAAGATATCTTTTGTCCTAGATGTAGTCACTGGTGAATTCTTCTGAACATTAAAGAAGAAATAATACCATTCTTACACAAACTCTTTTAGAGAACACATGAAAAGAAAATACTTTCCAACATGTTCTATAAACCCAGCATATTCTTGATAGCAAAACCAGACACAAGAAGACAACACAAAAAAAAGTCAGCTAATCTCTCTTCTGATGCAAAATCCTAAAGAAAATATTAACAAACTGTATCCTGCAATTTATGAAGAGTATAACATATCACAAGGAATTGGTTTTTTTCAGTAATGCAATGTTAGTGTAACATCTGAAAAAATAGTTCAATGTAATTCATGTTATGGATGTAATTTCAAAATAGATGTGAAAAAATCATATTATTTCAACAGATTTATAAAAAGCATTTGATTAAATTCAAGACTGATTTATTTACTTTAAAAACCAGCAAACTAGAAATAAAAGGGAACGCCCTTAGAATGACAAAATATTTACAAATAGTCTACAAGAAACATTTTACTTAATGTTTCTTATAGAAACATTATAGAAAAGCTAGTGAAAGCTTTTATCCCTGTGATTAGGCATGAAACAAAGGTGTTCACTCTCACTGCTTCTTTTTTTTTTTTTTCTTTTTTTCGTTTTTTGAGACAGAGTCTGTTTCTGTCGCTCAGTCTGGAGTGCAGCGGTGCGATCTCGGCTCACTACAACCTCTGCCTCCCAGGTTCAAGCGATTCTCCTGCCTCAGCCTCCCAAGTAGCTGAGATTACAGGCACCCGCCACCACACCTAGCTAAATTTTGTGTTTTTTAGTAGAGACGGGGTTTCACCATGTTGGCCAGGCTGGTCTCAAACTCCTGACCTCAAGTCATCCAGTCACCTTGGCCTCCCAAAGTGCCGGGATTAGAGGGATGAGCCACCGTACCTGGCCTTACTCTCACTGCTTCTGTTCACTATTATACTATATAATATGGCCAGTACAAGAAGGTTAGAAAAAAATTACAAGAATTGACAGGAAATAATAAAACTGTTATTCTTCACAGCAGCATGATTGTTTATGTAGGAAAGATTCCACAAACACTCAGAATTAATAATAAATGCAGTGAGAACACTGAAAACAGAGTCAACATACAGCAATCAATTGTATTTCTACATATGAGGAACAATCACAAAATAAAAATTAATAAGATACAATTTTAAAAAATCAACAAACATCATATAACTAGGAATAAACTTAATGAAAGTTATGTAATTCTTCTGCACTGAAAATTACAAGATAGTATACAGAGAAATTAATGGAGACCTAAATAAATGGAGGATATACCATATTTATTTTTTATCCTATAAAAATCTCATTTCTCCTCAAATTGACCTATTGATTCAGTAAGTTTATATGGGAATGCAAAGGGTCAAGAAGAGTCAAGACAACATTGAAGAATAAGAAGAAAGATGAAGAACTTATCTAACCACAGAATAGTTCCTTATTTATTTATTTATTTATTTTTGAGACAGGGTCTTGCTCTGTTACATAGGCTGGAGTGCAGTGGCATGATCATGGCTTACTGCAACCTCCACCTCCTGGGCTCAAATGTCCACAGGGGCCACAGGCGTCCACCCCTGCGCCCGGCTAATTTTTGTGTTCTTAGTAGAGACAGGGTTTTGCCATGTTGGCCAAGCTGGTCTCAAACTCCTGGCCTCAAGTGATCTGCCCACCTTGGCCTCCTAAAATGCTGGGATTACAGGTGTGAGCCACTGTGCCTGGCCATACCCACAGTGTAATTTCTATGGAAACAATGGAGAGTCCAGAAACAGATTGGCATGTACATTGTCACTGATTTATGACAAGGGTGACACTGCAGCACAGTGGGGACATTTTTTCCAAAGGCAGTGCTGGGCCAATTGGATACCCATAAGGGACAAAAATCTTGACATCTACGTCACACCATACAAAGTTACCAATTCCAGGTGAGTCGCAAATCTACCTGTGAAGGGTAAACCATAAAACTTCCAGAAGAAAACATTGGAGAATATCTTTGTGACACAGGGTTAAGCAATGATTTATTAAATAGGATACAAAAAGCATTGACTATGAGGGAAAATTGATAAATTAGACTATGTTAAAATTAAGAATTTCTGTTCCTCAAAAGAATAGAATGCTAGGGAGTTAAGGTGCAAATCATTGAATAGACCAAAGTATTTGCAATTCATATCTAACAGAATTTGATAAAGAAATTATACCAATAAATGAAGAAAATGCAGACAAACCTTAGACAAGACATGCAAGCAGCTATATCACAAAGGGAAGACAAATGTTCAATATTAATATGAAAGCGTTTCACATCATGAGGCATCAGATGAATACAAACCAAAATCACAAGGAGATACTGCTGCATATACACCAAAATGATTAAAATAAAAAAGACAGACAATACCAAGTGTTGATAAAGATGTGGAACAACTGGAACTCCCAATCACTATTGATGAGTGTGTAAATTTATACAACTCTTTGACAGTAAAATCTACTAATGCTGAATATCTGCATAACTTATGCCCCTGGGTAAATCCCCAACAGAAATGTGTACACACACGCCAAAATGCACATGCAAGAATATTTATAGCAGCATTACTGATGGACGCTGAAACGAAAAATAGCCCAAACATTCTTCAGCAGTGGAATGAATCAATAAATTGTGGTATAGTCCTACAACAGAATACTCTACAGTAGGGATCAGCAGACTTTTTTGTCAAGAGCCAGAAAATAAACATCTTCAGTTTTGCAGATAACAGATTGCCTCTGTTGCATATTCTTCATTTTTTTTACAATCCTTTACAAAATATATGTCATTGTTAGCTTGCGACTCATACAACAATAGGCCGTGGTGGGCTGTAGTCTGCCGTTCCCTGCCCTAGATCAACAGCAATGAACGTATTACTGCTACATGCAATAATGCAAATAAATGTCACAAACAGAATTTTGCCTAAGAGAACCCATTCACAAGAGAGTGCATACTTATAATTCCAGGCAAAACTGATGATGGTAGAGGACTTGACAGCAGTCACCTTTGGGGATAATGGTAGTGATGAAAGAGGGCACATAGAGAGCATCTGAGGTGCTGGCAGCGTTGTTTCCTGATCTGGGTGATCATCATATATGTATGCATTTAGTGAAAACTTAGTTATACACATATGATTTGTATAATTTTCTAAATGTATATTATACTTCCATAATAATTTTACTTAAAAACTCTATAAAATCACCAATGTTCAGTTTCCTCTGCAATTTTTAGTTGCCAGTAAAGTTAGCCAATTCTTAACTGCCACTGTATGCCAGTTTCTTTTTAGCTGTCCTAATCAGTAAAACCTCAGCCCACCAAAATACCTAGCACCATCTAAAATGTTTGCCAGTGGCCCAGAAGAATGTGTTTGTGGCTCATAGTCAATAGACTGTTGTTAAATAAAAGCAAAATTATTGGCTTTCCTTGTCATGAGAAGGGGGAGAGAGATCTAGAAAGAGAGAGAAAGAAAGAGGAAGCAAGACAGAGTTGGAAAGCAACGAGAGCATTGCCCTTGAGGACAATGGCCCCAGCATCTGGCCTGCGGTCATTCTGCTGGATCACAACACTTCTATTTTCAGCAGAAAAGAATTAAGAGCACTCTTTCATTAGAAACAAAAAGCCTAGTTGAACATATTTTTCTCATTTGTACTTTATCCTAAATATTTGTAAAGATTTAGCAGCTCACCCCAGCAAGCCTTTTTAATCCACATTCCAGTAATAGAGATTTCAGAAATGCTTTCTCAAGGACATTCTTGTGTCCAGGCTTCAACAGAGCCAAGATACTTCATCCTCTTAGGGCGCCTGGTGAAACCTCGAGATCGTGACCCACAGGACAGACAACAAGATGATTCTCTGAGCCTGGCGTTCTCAGACCAGCATTCTGTCAGGATGGGATTGGAGGGCAAACCCCAGGGTGTGGGCATGAACAGTGGCTCATGCCTGTTATCCCAGCACTTTGGGAGGCTGAGGTGGGCAGATCGCCTGAGGTCAGGAGTTCGAGACCAGCCTGGCCAACATGGCGAAACCCAGTCTCTACTAAAAACACAAAAATTAGCTGGGCATGGTGGTGCATGCCTGTAGTCCCAGCTACTCAGGAGGCTGAGGCAGGAGAATCACTTGAACCCAGGAGGCAGAGGTTGCAGTGAGCCGAGATCGAGCCACTGCACTCCAGCCTCAGCAACAGAGTAACAGACTGTCTCAAAAAAAAAAAAAAGAAAAAGAAAAAAAAGAAAAAGAAAAGAAAAGAAAAAAGAAAAAGAAAGTGGTCAATGCTAGGAAATGCTGCTGTGTCTGAACTCTGGGTGGAAAAAGTAATGGATCCTGACTTTTCTTTCAATAGTAGTTGAGCTGGATATGCAGTAGGATTCAGCATCTTGAAAAAATGTGGCTTTAAAAGCCGAGGAAGGGAAAAAGTATAGGGTATTAACTGGGGGCATGGCATCCAGGGGCTTGTGATCCAGGACGGACAGGAGAGTGTTTAAAACTATCAAAATGGAGAGAAAGGCCAGAGTGTCGGAAGTGTGTGGGTAGGCAGCAACAGGAGGAAGAGAAAATGCAAGTCCAATGTGGAAAGAGAAAAATACAGAGAAAATGAAGTGAAAGGATAGAAAGCAGGTAAAAAGACATCAGGGAAGCTCCCAGGGCTAGCACACCTTGCTTGCTTTCGCCTCCTGGCCCAAGGAGCAGCAAGTGATGGGATAACTCAATTACTGATGACTAGCCCCCGAGGACAGAGTAGCTCTCCTTGACCAAGTGATCTGAGCCCCTCCCTACACCTTATTACCCTATGCCTGTGAATGGAAGAACTGTGGAGGCAGAAAGGGGGGAAGTAAGAATAATAACATGTAAGAGTTCCAGAGAAACTAAGACATGGATATTATATAGCCTGCCTGAGGCTACTCAATCAGTAGAGGTGTAGCTGGGATTTTAGGTCCTCATATTCCAAAACAAAAACTCCGCCTCCTGGGTTCACGCCATTCTCCTGCCTCAGCCTCTCGAGTAGCTGGGACTATAGGCGCCCGCCACCACGCCCAGCTAATATTTTTGTATTTTTAGTAGAGACGGGGTTTCACCATGTTAGCCAGCACGGTCTCAATCTCTTGACCTCATGATCTGCCCAACTTGGCCTCCCAAAGTGCTGGGATTGCAGGCGTGAGCCACCACACCCGGCCGGTAAACATGAGTTTTGAAGGGACATTATCTAACCCAGTGCAGGCATAATAGTCATTATAAATCATGTGGGTTCAGATGACTGCTTTTGATAGCCCAATGGAGTTAACATAGGGAAAACACAAAAGAAAACCCAGAATTCTTGGACAATCAGAAAACCTCTATGGAAGCACTGAGTGAGTCCCTTACATCGTACAGCTGCAGGGGAGCTACAGACCAAGGCCAGGGCGTGGTTGTAACAACTGCAGTGTTGCTGTATCCATTAATTGCTCAACCCTACTAGGTCTCTTATGCTGTTTCTTGTATCACTGCATTAGGACACTGTAGAGAATAAGATGCACCCTAAGAAATGAAATGGGGACATTTGGGCAGACAATAGAGGAGAGTTTTGAACTACCAAATCCCCCTTAATCCCTTGAGGCAGAAAGCAGACATTTGCCCTTCCCCAAACACCTTCCCTCCAGCCTTTCAGTAACTGCACTTGGCAGCTGTAGCAGAAGACCCACTGCCACCACCCTCAGTGCCTCTGGGCCCTAAAGACAGCTCCATCCCATTGCCGGCCGGATGGAGATGTGTCAGGACTGCTCTGTGAGGTGATAACCCACACACTTACAGGGTCTCAGAACTTTGCTGGTTTTATCAGCAAGGGTCTAGGAAGCATGTACAGAAGTGAATTCTCTGGACATAAAGCCAAGGAAGAAAAATCTAAAACAAGATTGGGACAAATTAATTAATATAGATGTACTTGCTCAGGGTTTGGGATTTAAAATACTCGTCTAGGCCAGGTGCTGTGGCTCACGCCTGTAATCCCAGCAGTTTAGGTGGCCGAGGCAGGCAGATCACCCGAGGTCAGGAGTTTGAGATCAGCCTGGCCAACATGGCGAAACCCCGTCTCTACTAAAAATACAAAAATTAGCCTGGCGTGGTCTCATACACCTGTAATCCCGGCTACTCGTGAGGCTGAGGCAGGAGAATCACTTGAACCCAGGAGGCGGAGGTTGCAGTGAGCCGGGATCGCGCCCCTGCACTCCAGCCTGGGTGACAGAGTGAGACTCTGTCTCAAAAAAAAAATTAATTAATAAAATAAAATACTGGTCTGTGCACTTGACGGTGGCATTAGTAGTTGGTTAGGATTCATGGAGGTCTGGACTCAAATGGTGGCCTATAATCAACGAGGCTAAACTCCCCTCATAATGCTTTGAAAACTTTGGTGTGCCTAAGAATCACCAGGTCATAAGAAGTGCACTGGAAAAGAAGCGGGCCCTGCAATCCTTGAGAATTTCAGTAAAACTCAGCAAAGTTCTGAAACTCTTTTGAGGGTATGGCATATCACCTCCCAGAGCAGGCCTTGCGCCCCTGCATGAGGGCTGCAATGGAATGAACTCTCTTCAGGGCCTTGAGGCAACAAGGCAGCTGGCAGTGGGCCTTGTGCTATAACTGCCCAGGGCAGTTATTGAAAGTTATTGAATAGCAGCTCTGAGGTGGTGTCTTCTGAAGGTTGGAGATATTGGTAGGTGTGGCAATTTATTGAATTTTCTTATCTAAATGGAGACTTGACATTTTTGAATCCAGATGATTCTGTTTAACCTTCAGGGACAAGGCAGGTGCAAATATCACAATAAACAACAGCGGGCTGTTATCAGAATGCTTTAATGTGAGTATGATAAGAGCTGGGTCCCTGGGGTCCCTGAGAATGAAATAGATGGTGCTGCTTGATCTATGGAGGTAAAAAAATTCGAGGTCTGATTAACAGAAGCCTAACTTGAGTTGCCATAGTGGGAATTCAAGGTCTCTTATGCAATTCTAAGACATAAGCCATTTTGTAGCTCAAGGACATCTTTTTTTTTTTTTTTTTTTGAGACAGAGTCTCACTCTCTCGCCAAGGCTGGAGTGCAGTGGCTTGATCTTGGCTCACTGCAACTTCCACCTCCCGGGTTCAAGAGATACTCCTGCCTCAGCCTCCCAGGTAACTGGGATTACAGGCACGTGCCACCACGCTTGGCTAATTTTTGTATTTTTAGTAGAGATGGGGCTTCACCATGTTGGCCAGGCTGGTCTCAAACTCCTGGTCTCAAGTGATCCACCCACCTGGCCTCCCAAAGTGCCGGGATTGCAGGCCAAGAACTTCTTAATTGAAGGGGTGACTGGGTTCTTTTGAAGAAGGATACAGCACTATGTACACAGAGGTATAGTATCCTGTGAAGAATCTTCCAAACCTCCCCAGAGAGACCTGAGGCCATTTTTCAAGACTGTGTCCTGAGGTACCCAGACTTTCCACGCGTTATTAGACCCTGGCTCTGAACTTGTGCTAATCCCTGGAGAACCAGTAGCCACTGTAAGGTTAAGAGACCGGCAGGACTTGTTTTCTGGTCACAACCCTGCTGACTGACACAGAATCTGGTCCAGATGGGATAAAGTGAAAAACTGGCAGAAACCAGCAGGTGGCGATGAAAGTGATTCCCTAAGCTGCCCTTACGCTCATTAACATAAGACACTCCCACCAGCGCCATGACAGTTTACAGTTGCCATCGCAATGACCCAAAAGTTACCACCTCTTTTCATGGCAACAACCCGGAAGTTACTGCCCCCTCCCTAAATAACCTGCCCCTTGATTTGCATTGGCCCACCCCTTAATTTGCATATAATTGAAAGTGGGTTTACATGAGTATAAATATATTTGCCAAAAGCTCTCCTTACCACTCTGGATATATTGCCTATGAGGTAACTCTGCTCCCAGAAGAGCAGTACTGTTCAACATCACCTGCTTATCCTTAAGTTCTTTCCTGGGGGAAACCAAAAACCTTCCCAACTTTGAGACTCACCTATTTTGCCACAGCAGTGGGCCACACATCACAGTAGAGACATTTTGAAATAAGGGATAGATAAAGTCTTTGCCCTAGACTATGTCACAGAAGGTCTAGTGAGACTGGGAACCCATCCTGTGGTTAATTTCCCCACTATCAGGATTACAATGGGAATAGATATTCTTAGTGACTGGTCCAATCTTAACATTGGTTCCTGGACATGGAGTGAAGACTACTACAGTAGGAAGAGTCAAGTAGAAGTCTCTGGAATTTCCCCAGCACCCATCATTAAGAAAGTAAACCAAAGACGTGCCATGTTCCTGCGAATTTGCAAAGATGAGTGCTGCTATCAAAGACCTGATATAAGCAAGAGCAGAGACTCCAGTCACATCTCTACTTAATTACCTGTTGAAATAGCCAGATGGCTCCTGGACAATAACAAGATGACAATCTTAACCAGAGGGTGACAGTGATTACAGCGATGGTTCTGATTACGCTATAATTATTGAAGTAAATCCACAGATTGATCTGATTACCAAAGGGGAGACGGGTGACCACTACAGCATGGAGGAAGGAAGAACTATGTTTCTAACCACGGGGTTCCCTAGGGTGCCTTTTAGCACTCACTTGCCAGAAATCCTGGACAAATAAAAAACTTTGGCAACCTGATGAAGGCAGGACCACTCAGGACCGAGATTTTGCAGGAATAAAGATTTGAGTTGGCCAGGCGCAGTGGCTCAAGCCTGTATTCCCAGCACTTTGGGAGGCTGAGAGGAGCAGATCACAAGGTCAGGAGATCGAGACCATCCTGGCTAACACAGTGAAATCCCGTCTCTACTAAAAACACAAAAAATTGGCCGGGTGTGGTGGCGGGCACCTGTAGTCCCAGCTACTCTGGAGGCTGAGGCAGGAGAATGGCATGAATGCAGGAGGCGGAGCTTGCAGTGAGCCTAGATTGGGCCATTGCACTCCAGCCTGGGTAACAGAGCAAGACTCTGTCTCAAAAAAAAAAAAAAAAGAAAAGATCTGAGTCACCCTATCTATCTGTCCAAGGTGATGGCAGAGGGAAAGGTGGAAGAAGGAAGCAATGTCATCAGCTCAGACCTTGACCTAGTACAGAAGAGGGGACTGTAGCATCTGTGTGTCTGATAATGAATTGTGGTTCCTCCTGTTTTCTCCCCCTCATGAAGAGTACAAGTCATGGATAATGTATGAGGTTTCAGGAGAGAGTATGACCAAATTAACCCTAATACAGTCACTGAGGGGACTTTGTGTGTCCCTTGGTTGGAGATACCAATTATTTCCTGAATAAAAGAAAGGACTCTAAGGGGCAGAAGGGTGAAGTTGGCTGGCTAGTTCCCTTGTCTGGGGAGGCTAGCCTGTGTGGACCACACTAACAGACGTCCCTGCCCTCTGCCTTCTGGTTAGAGGGTGGGGAGAGAGTGAGGTGGAGGGATTGATTCTGCCAGCTCCCTGTATACGGATGGTCTTGGGCTGGTTGCCTCCCTCCAGGAAGGCCATGGCATCCATCAGGCAGCTCTCCTCTCTCCAGGCTCCAGTCCTATCTCAGGGTGGTAATGGCTGTTTCTAATGCTTCTGTTGATTTCCCTAAACTCTGCCTGTACCTTTGTAAATAGCTCCTTTATTAAATCATCCAACTACCCAGTTTGTGGTGCTGTGTCCAGCCAGGACCCTGAGTGATACATGGATGAATGGTTTCAACCCCCATTAATAATTTTCAGTTCCCACATGGCAATGCTTGGGCCCGAGATAAGGTAGTTGGGGGTCAGAGCCACAAATGCCCTTGACCCCCCTCTATGTCTCCTTTCCTTCCAATCAGACAAAGATTCGCAGAATCCCAGGAATACCTCCCCACCTGCACCATCTTCTACCTCCCATCCGACCTGGGGCTTCTTGTGGTCTTCTCTTTCCTCAGTTTCCCTCAACAACGGTGTCCTTCCCTGAGATCCGCCCCACCTAGCTATTATACTGTCACCATCTCTGTCTCCAGCTCCATGGCTCTGGCATCCCAAATCTCTTCCACAGGCAGTGGATGAATCTCCAGGAACCAGGACTCAGCCTCTCTGCCACTGTCCCTTAGCTGCCTGGCTGGTCACCTAGAACTAATAGCTTCACATATCAGAACAACTGTCCCCACTCAACCACAGTGCCTGACCACCAATTGCACTTTTGGAGCCAGGTCAGCCTCTATTCCCTCCACTCCTGGTCAAAATTTCTTGACCTCTGCTTAGTTCACATTGGAGCTGCCCCCAACCAGACACACACATACTCCAAGGCTAGACAGTTTCACAGCCCCTAATGCCGTGCCTTGCACACAGAGGTTCCTCAATACACGAAACAACACATCGGGAGGCATCTTGTATGAAGTCCTAGAGACAAAGGGTGCGATTTTAATTATTTGTTGAATATATCAAAGGACCAGCACGTACACAAGAGTTTTGAGATTTGACATAGCCTTTTACATAACTGATGTCTGTAATGTGACAGTGAAAGAATCACATATAAATGTCTTTTATAAGTGTCTTTTTTTCCCTTTCTTAAAGGTTCGTTTGGGAAAGGCCCAACTTTGAATCCATGTGGAAATGGTGAAAACATTCTGGCACACTCTCTAGCAGTGAACTGGAGTCCATGGACCACCAGGAATGGTGCACAACAGTGTGTGTGTGTGGTTTGTGTGTGTGTGTGTGTGTGTGTATGTACATGTGTTGGGGCAGTTAGTGCCCCAAGGTAGAGACAGAAGACAGCAGGGCGGCCAGTAATCCTAGCACTTTAGGAGGCCAAGGTGGGTGAATCATTTGAGATCAGGAGTTCGAGACCAGCCTGACCAACATGGTAAAACCCCATTTCTACTAAAAATACACACACAAAAAAATAATAACTAGCCAGGCATGATGACGCTCACCTGTAATCCCAGGTACTTGGGAGGCTGAGGCAGGAGAATTGCTTGAACCCAGGAGGTGGCAGTTGCAGTGAGCTGAGATCACGCCACAGCACTCCAGCCTGGGTGACAAGAGCGAAACTCTGTCTCAAAAAAAAAAAAAAAAAAAAGCAAAGAAGACAGTAGGGCTCAGGATTTTGAACTACAGGTTCAGAAGAAAATTTTGGGAGCGGGGATGTTAGGAAGCGAATGGGTGCCTTTCCCTGAGTAGGATGGAGCAGCTGCAGCCAGGGCCGTGGGAAGGTTCCAGGCCAGCACAGAGTCAAGAAGGAAAAAAAATCACATTTTTAGGTCTCGAAGAAGACAGTGTTTAATGACATAGGAATTACAGCAGTTAAGTAGTGATAGGAGGCTTAATTTGTACTCAGGGGTTAGATTTATTTTAACTCTTGCTATACCTGGTGGTAATTTGGAGTTTATGAAAAGAGAAATAATAACAGCAATAATGATGATGGTAACTAAGTCATGATAAACAGAAAAGCCTCTCACTTCTATCAGTTCATTTAATTCTGAAACAACTCTCTGAGACATATTCTATTAGCATCCCCACTTCACGGAGAAGGAAACTGAGGCACAGAGGAGTTGAGTGCTAACTTGCCAAAGTTCACACAGTTGGTGGGTGGTGGAGCCAGGGATCCCGGTCCAGCTAGCGTGGCTCCAGAGTCTTTGGGGTCTTCCTGCTAAACTGGGTCATGTGGAATTTGTCATAATACTTTAATGTCTGTAGATAAAGCAAGGAGAGTGAATCTTCTGTTTGATTTTTGTTACCCAGGTCTGAAAATACTGAGTCATTTTTCTTACTGTACCCTAAATCGGCTACCCTGATATTAGCTAAAAGCAGCGTGACCGACTGCCCCGTTTTCCCCGAGACTGCAGGTTTCTCTTGGGATTTTTGGTGCTAACACAGGGGGCATCCAGGCAAACCAGAACGGTTGGTCATCCAAAAAGTGTGCCATTTAGAAGGAACAAATATAACTCTATGGACTCTCACTGATTTACTTTGTTTTGGCAACAAAAACATCACGGGGCAGTTCTTACATTTTGTCTCTGGCAACAACTAATACTGTAGTTTAAGTATAATGGCCCTCATTTGCTTTTCATTAAGCAGTGGCTTTCTTCCCAGGCGTCCTGGGATGATTTTGCTTTGTTGTTTAATAGAGGGATGATGTGGCTAAGGGGATCCCCAGGCTTTTAAAGCCACTGCAGGTGGGGGGATGTAGGCACAGCTGGGTGCAGAGAGAGGCCCCTACGAAGGGAAAGGCCACTAGGGAGGGTGAAAAATCTTCTGGGCTGTGGGGACTCTTCCTTCCAGGAGGTCTGACCTCTCTAACCTTTCAGGAACTCCTCTCGTACCGTGGCTCTCCCTGGGCAGGCCTAAAAGAGGATCTCATCTGGCGAGGACACACTGTAAAGGCCCAGACACCCGCATGCACCACCTTGCATCCGTCAGACAAACGCACACCGGGTTAGCCTTTCCATTCTTTGAGTCACTTGAAAATTCAGTGCCTGGTGCACAGCCAGCGCGCCTTTGATTTCTTCGCAGTAATTGGGCCATTGTCCGTGTCTCTCACCTCTCCCCAGTGCGGCCTCAGAGCGTCTTTCCCATTGTGCCCTTGGCTTTCTTTGTCACTTGGCCTCCTGCCATCCGCTGGAATCTTTCCCTTCACTTGAGTGACTTGGGAGACGGCACATTAATGCCAGTCTCTCTAGCAAGATCATACTGTCTCCGCTCCATGCGCTATCTTATTTTATGCAACAGTTCAATCGTCCTGGGTGGGAGGAAAGTCCCTCTTGCTGGTTCGTTCCATTTTATCAGACCAGGCAGCAGTCAAAATGAAGTGACAAGTGCTGGCGTGTGCTCGTTCCCTACGCCTCCATTTGGGCTCACTAATGATCTGCAATATCTGGGCTGAGGCATGTAGATTTGCGGAAATAAGCCCTAATGGCTGCTAATTTCAAGTGGCATCAACTAAGTCACTCGGTCGGAAAGGCAGTATGCAGGTGGCACAAATTGTACAGATAGCCAGTAATGGGGATACTTTCAAACTCAATTCTTGCTTAAAAGTGAATAATTGAGAAATGAATAACCTGGGATTTGGAGTCATTTGTGTAGAATTCTATTTGCATAAAAAGAACCTATGTACCAGAACCAGAAACTCAGTTTTCTGCAGCAGACTAAATCATCCCAAGTGGTGATGGCTAAAATGGAACTCTGAATAATTTCCTGACATTTCCATATCTCCTCTGCATGAGAAATCAGTTCTGAAACCCAAGCAGCTCCTCAGAAAAAAAAAATTATAAATAAGAAACTAAATATTATTTTCTCCCTATCTCTGGAAATCGAGTGGTAGCACTTCAAAAGAGGTGCAATTAAACCGCTTGAAACCCCAATCTTAATCCATCATAAAACTCTAATAGTAGAGTTCTTCCTGGGGGCAAACTCCAGTCTGCTCTGAGGTTCCTGCTTATAATTATTTTACCGTTATAAGCATAATCATCTTTCTGAAACCTGGTGTTTACTCTTCTAATCTATTTGCTTTACTCCCAACCATCAGCCAGCTCCCAGTTACAAAGACAAGCCTGGAAGGGAATGAAGCCCTTTCTAAGAACTAATAAAAGACCATCTCTTCTGCAAGTGGTGTTTGTATCATGTTTGTCATCATTTGGCTGGAAGAGACTCTAGGAAATGGGAGGGAGATTATTACACAAGAATACATATTGTAGGGAGAAATAAAGATGTGCCTATCAATTCTGTGTTCTATCCCAGAAACTGGGCGATGCAGATCCAAGATGCTCAGCGATGCTCATTTATTTGCTTTGGAGAGAGAGAGAGAGCGGGAGAGAGATGAGAGGGAGAGAGTTGGAAGGTGTTTCAGCCCTGGGAAGCCAGCACTATTGTGCTGGGCCCTGGCATGGCACTGAGGACATTGCTTAAGAGCTCACAATCAACTTATGATTAAAAATATGATGGAGAAGATTCTGGGTGTTGTCTGGCCTGGCAGACTCCTCAAGCTTAAAAGGGGAAGGAGATTTCCTTTCTGTCAAGTTTTGCTTCGTGAATCAAGAGAAATTGTGTCACAGGTCCAAATTTAGAGTGTTTAAAGGATATTGCCTAATGACATATTAACTTGTGGGCTTACTTATTCACTGCTGACTCTTCTTTCATGGACTCTTCTCAACTCTGCTTTGAACTGGGAAGGAGGCGACAGCTGTGGGTAATGCAAGGATGCTGGGATGCTGAGGTGGGGGTGGGGGTGGTGGCAGTGGACAGATTGGTCCCTCCTCATCTCAATTGTCCTTCCTTTAACCCTGGGCAATATCTCAAACAAGCCCTGCCTCCTGAGGGGTGAGATCTCAAACAAGGCTCACCATCCAGTGCAGCCTGCTCAAAGCACTCTCTCTGCCAAGGGCCTCACAGCCCCTGACCTGGGCTGCTTCCCACAGCGTCTGCCAGCTCCAGGCTTATCCCACATCAGCACCATTCTACCAGAAGCTGTATACCTTGCCAGGGGAAATCTCTTACCCTGCCACATTTTCATTATGACACTCCTCCCACCTCTACACCTATAGTGCTAACTCATTGGCTACCATATTAGTGAAGCCCCAATTCGGTACCATTTCAACCCCTCTACCAGGCAGCAGTGTTGCCAGCCTACCAGGCAGTGTAGCTCTGCCTCCCAAAGGCTGAGGAGGATGTCAGTCATTGATGACCACACTCTGATTCTCCCAAATCTTTCTCAAAGCAGCCATCAAATGGCCACTAGCTACAAGCATGAGTTAGCAAGGAAGATTGCTCAGCAAGTAACTATTTGTGGCTCCTATGCTCCAAGCACGCTTCTGGGCCTTAAGGACAAAGCAGAAAACACAGAAAAGCACATGCCCTCATAGGAGACAGACAAGCAGGTATACAATTGGGCGTCAGATAGGGAAAATAACATCATGAAGAAAAACTAAAGCAGGTTAAGGAGATGAAGTTTCCTGGGGAGTCATTTTGCTAATGGGAGTCAAAAAAGGCCTTCTAAGAGATGGTATTTGAATAGAGAACTGATCGAAGTGAGGGAACCAGCCCTGCAAACATCCAGGGGGAGAGCCTTCGAGGCAGGGGACAGCAAGTGCAAAGGCCCTGGGGTGGGAGCCCACTTGAGATCTGTTTGCCATCCTTGTCCTGCAGCCTGGCTCCAATCTACTGCCCCAGCCCATTTTCGTCTCCTGGCCAAGGGCAATCATTGTTCACACGTGCGTAATTCTCATCTTTGTCTCTGAGTTTGCAGTTACAATAAAGTGCTTGCAAAGTCTTGTTTAAATGGCTGAAATCCCTCCTGGAAGCTGCAGGAATTCAGAGGCTTGGATGTAGGTAAATGAAACAACCCTTGTTTTGCTTTCTGGCTAAATGTTGACCCTTCTTATTTATGTAAGGAGATCAATTAGTCATGGAGAAGGGGTCAACTGACCTCTTGGATATTTGGTCCTGAACCATTTAGGAAGGTTTTGCCTTTTATTTAAGATCCTTAGCAAGCTTCCCTCGAAGTTACGTCTATTTTTATAGCCTGCCCCCTCACCTGCCCTCCGTCCTTCTTTCCTCCCTTCATTCCTTTCTTCCTTCTTCCCCACCTCTTTCCCTCTCCCAACCTGCTTTTCCCCCTTGTCTCCATCCTCCCTCCCCACACCTCCCCTGGTGTTCTGTGATGAACGCAGTGATGCAACTTGGGGCTTGTGGGTCTTCCCCGAAGGACTTCTGGAGGGGGCTCCTCCTTGATAGCCCCCATGCTGCCTGTTACCTGCACAGTGGGGGTCTTAGAGTTCATCCTGGCCTCCTGCCTGGGAGGACCCTAGCAAGCTCCACCTTTGGGATTTCGTCCACCCCTGTCCAGTTGCTGCTTCGCTCCTCTTCTTGGTTTGGGTTTGCTGGCTTCTATTATTGGAGGTGGATCTCAGGGGATCTCGCGGGAATGCTCAGCACACGCACGGTTCATCTACTTAGGCTCCACAGTGCCTTGTTTTCTTTACGGTCAGGCATATTTTGTTTCCATATTACTGGATCCATCCAGAGTCATTTTGAAGATTTTTTCCAGTGATACTGTTGGATGATGGAGAATCTCTGGATATGTGTGGGGGCAGGTGGGCAAAGGGAGTTGGGCATGGAGGTGGATTATAACATCAAACATTCGTCTCCAGCTCTCAGAACAAACCAAAGCCAAATATCCACATTCTGAGTGTTTCTGCTTCTGCCAGGGCCGAACATCTCCCTTTTCCATTTTGTTTGTACCTTTAGGACTTGTGTCAATGACCTCCCCTCTGACCTTTCCTACATCTGAAGAACTCTTATTTTTATTTTTTATTTTTTGAGACAGAGTCATGCTCTTTCACCCAGGCTGGAGTGCATTGGTGTGATCCGGGCTCACTGCAACCTCTGCCCACTGGGTTCAAGCGATTCTCCTGCCTCAGCCTCATGAGTAGCTGGGAGTACAGGCATGCGCCACCATACCTGGCTAATTTTTTGTATTTTCTAGTGGAGACAGGGTTTCATCATGTTGGCCAGGCTGGTCTTGAACTCCTGACCTCAGGTGATCCACCCACCTCAGCCTCCTAAAATGCTGGGGTTACAGACATGAGCCACCACGCATGACCAGAACTCTTATTAAACTCATACTTTGCTTTTTGTTTCATTCAGGGTACGCTAGTTATTAAAAACAAACAACAAACAAAATCTGAGTGGCTTAAAGGAATGACAACGTAATTCTTGCTCATGTCACGGTCCACGTGGGTTGGGCACTGGAACCAAGTCCCTTCCATTGTGGCAGAAGCATCTTCAACCCGTGACCTCCTAGGGTACCAAAGAAGGATGGAGAGTGGAGGATCTCCTTGGAATGTTCCAGAGGCCAGGTCTGAGGGTGGCAGGTGTAATTTCTCACCATGTTCTTTTGGCCAGAACTCAGGCAGCTGGCCCTGCCTCTCTGCCAGAGGCACTGTAATGTAGTGAAGTTATCGGCCCAGGAGGAAAACGGACACATTTGGTGGGCACATAAGCACTGTCTCTGCTCTATTTGTTGATGCTTCACTTTGATTATATGTTGTCTAATTATCTTCATGGATGCAGAAAAGTGTTAAGGGGCCTCAGAAGTTTAATTTAAACATCTCATTTTGCAGATGAGGCCCAGAGAAGCAAGGTGACTTGCCAGGTGCAGTTTAGACTAGAATATTCCTCTTCAGATTCCTGGCCTGGAACTTAAAATTCCACCCCTAAGCATTTTGCATTATTTTTACCTGACCAAGAAGCCATATACTCACTGAGGTTGGGAATTAGGTCTCTAATCCCAGCTCTTAGATTCGTGCTGGGTGTGAAGTAAATCCTATAATTGATCAGAAGTGAAGTTGCAGGGCACAAGTTTCCCTTTCCAAAGCGGAAACTCTCACGTGGACCTTTTTTATACAGAGGGAGAGGGTGAAAGAAAGAAGGTATATGGCCATATTTCACAAATCTAGGATGCCAATGTCTGAAAGATGCACCATAATTTAGTTACCACCAAGGAAAAAAAACGCTGTAAATTAAATGTAGCAAAATGCTTTCTTATCACTTCAATTATAATTTTATACTTAGTAATAGAGCTGATATAGGTTTAATAAGATAGATTTGTTAAACTGGAGTTACATACCCATAAAATTCACCATTCCAACCTTTTTTTGGGAGGGAGGGGGTCTCTCTGTCACCCAGGCTGGCATGCAATGGTGTGATCATGGCTCACGATAGCCTTGAACTCCCAGGCTCAAGTGTTCCTCCCACCTTAGCCTCTTAAGTAGTTGGGACCACAAACACACGCCACCATGCCTGGCTAATTTTTAAAAATTTATTTTTGTACAGACAGGGTCTCACTGTGTTGCCAGGGTTGCTGCCAAGCTCCTGGGCTCAAGCAATCCTCCCACCTTGGCCTCCCAAAGTGCTGGGATTACAGGCATGAGTCACTACCCCCAACCTCCAACCATTTTCTAAGTGCAGAGTTAAGTGGCATTAAGTACATTTACATTGTTATGCAACCATCACACTTTATCTCTAGAACTTTTCCGTCTTTTCAAACTGAAATTCTGTACCCATTAAACAATTCCCCAGTAACTCCTCCTCTGAGCCCCTATTACCCACTACTCTATTTTGTGTCTCTATGGATTTGACTATTCCAGGTACCTCATGTAAGTGGAATCATACAGTAGTGGTCCTTTTGTGAGTTGCTGATTTTGTTTAGCATAATGTCTTCAAGCCTCATCCACATTGTAGCCCGTGTCAGCGCTTCCTTCCATTTTAAGGCAGAATAATAATATTCCATTGTGTATATGCACATTTTGTTGTCCATTCATCCATGGATGGGCACTCAGGCTGCTTCTGGCTAGTGTGAATAATACCGCTACGAACATGGGTGTGCAAATATCTGTTTGAATCCTTGCCTTCAGTTACTTTGGTATATAGCCAGAAGTGGAATTGCTGGATCATGTAATTCTATATTTCATTTTCTGAGGAACTTCCCTACTGTTTTCCACACTGGCTGCCCCATTTTACATTCCCACCCACAGTGCAGGGGGTCCTCCTTTCCCCACACCCTTGCCAGTACTTACAATTTACCATTTTAAAATAATAGCCGTCCTAATTGGACATAGATTTTTATCACATAGCACTCTTGCAATTGTGTAAAAATGAAAATATAAGTGAAATTAATCATTTCAGGCATTGCTTAAACTTCTTTGCATCCAGTCTGACTTTCCTGAGGCACTGTGTGATTCAGAGAAGGTGACATTTTCCTGCCCAATGTTATGCTCTGTGCTGTAAGACCATCAAACTCACTGGTGATGCAGCATTTTCTGAAGAAGGCCCTAAAAGCACTGGTGCTGGGCTCTTCAGCTAATGTTCTTTCTGTACAGCCAGCCCACTTGTGGCTCCTGCTTTGAGAATATTGCTAAATATGCCTGGCTTACCATCTAAATACCATCTCCCTACCATGGCCTGGCAACCCCTTAGCTCCCAGGAGTTTAAACAGCACTCCACTCTGACGTCGGAGAGTTTCGTCCCAGCAGCTGATCTCTATTCTGCATGGTTTTGATGCTGGTATTTTAGATGTCAGTGCCTGCCCAGGACTGTTGACAAAAGACATACGATGTCATTGATTGCAAGGCGTGTCTTAATTCCCGAAAGGTTAAAGTAAAAAAAGAATATTTGTCTTAGAAAGGATGACATATATTGATAAACTATTATAGGTAAGTATTGTATTTTGTACATGGATCACTTGATAGGAAGCCTCTGCTCTAGCCCAGCCCCTCATTTAAAATTACCATTTAATAACTTGGTGAGCAGGGCAAGGAGGGCACAGCCCACCTCATTGAATGAGACTAGAGCCCCTTTCCTCCTGGAGTCACATGAGCAGGGGTAGCAGTGCTGTTGCAACAGGTGGAGAAGGTACACTGGGTGACCTGCAGGGCGTGGAGCCTGTTACTCTTGGAGACAGAGGTTAGTCCGGTCCTTTGTAGAAGAACAAGGCCTATATGGAACAAACACGAAGGCTTTTTTCAGCCATGAGACAGAGGAGTGGACATCATTTGTGCACTGAAGAGAGTCAGTTGTTCTTTCTGATGTGTGAAACAATTTTTTTCATCTCTGTCAATACTTTTGGAAAAGGTTAACCCTTTAATTTGTCCCCGAACTCTGTTCTGGGTTTATTTACTGTGCTGCAGGATCATAAAGAAGTGTGCAACCTGGAACCTGTGCATCTGGATTACTCCTGGGACATTTGAAGGAAATGAATGACAAGGTAGAAACATCCAAAACAATCATGAAAACAGAGAAAAAGATCCCAGGAGAGAAAAATTTAGAAAATTCGTTAAACCCACGATGATGAATTTATCATTCATTTGCATTTTTATAATTGGAAAATATAATACAGATAGAAAGAAGTGTATTAAAAACACACATTCCAGTAAGTCATAATTATAAAGCCCACGGATCAATAACTGGAATGCAGTTAGCATCCTAGAAACCCAGCCCTGCGTGCCCCTCTGCCCTACCCGCCTGCTTGTTGCCCATGTACCTCGCAGCTTGAAGCTCTTGGCTCCAGGCAGGACTGGCTTCATGGATACAAAACCTGCCCAGGCCCATGGGGCCCCACTCTTGGAAGGGTCCCAAGCTGGATATTTGATGCTCTGCTCTCACCAGCTTCAAATCCTTTTTTTTTTTTTTTTTTTTTTTGATCCAGAGTCTTGCTCTGTCAGCCAGGCTGGAGTGCAGTGGCGCGATCTCGGCTCACTGCAAGCTCCGCCTCCTGGGTTCATGCCATTCTCCTACCTCAGCCTCCCAAGTAGCTGGGACTACAGGTGCCCGCCACCACACCTGGCTAATTTTTTTGTATTTTTTTTAGTAGAGACGGGGTTTCACTGTGTTAGCCAAGATGGTCTTGATCTCCTGACCTCGTGATCTGCCCGCCTCAGCCTCCCAAAGTGCTGGGATTACAGGCATCAGCCACCACGCCTGGCCCACCAGCTTTAAATTCTTAATAGTTCTTTGAACTTGTGTTTTGCAAGTCAAGTCCAATGTGGCAATGGAACATGCATGTAAACAGAGGAGATGTACGTAGGGAAGTGAAAACCTTTTTATTTTACTACCTTTTTCTTTTTTGAGACAAAGTCTCACTGTTACCCAGGCTGGAGTGCAGTGGCACGATCTTGGCTCTCTGTAACCTCCGCCTCCTGGGTTCAAGTGATTCTCCTGCCTCAGCCTCCTGAGTAGCTGGAATTACAGGTGCATGCAACCATGGCTGGCTAATTTTTGTATTTTTAGTAGAGACGGGGTTTCAACATGTTGGCCAGGCTGGTCTTGAACTCCTGACCTCAAGTGATGCTCCTGCCTTGGCCTCCCAAAGTGCTGGGATTACAGCTGGGTGTGGTGGTGAGCCACCACACTTGGTTGTATTTTAGTACCTTTAATGCCACTTTTTTCCTTCTTTTTGGACAAGGGGCTTCATGTATTCATTTTGCACTATGCTCTGTCAATTGATTACAGAGCTGGTTCTGGCAATAGAAATACTTTTTGCAAAAAAAAAAAGAAAAGAAAAGAAAAGAAAAGAAGGAAAAGATAAAAAAAGGAAGGAAGAAAAGAAAAGAAAAAAGTTAACTGGCAATTCGTGTTAAGGAAACCTGTGGATATTTTCTACTGACCCAGCTGGAGGCAGACCTCCAGCTACTTTGGTGGTAAGGGAAGGGATGATCACTCAGCAATTCATCTCAGTCACTGAACAAACATAAGGGCCAACCATACGAAAGGTGCTGTGACAGATTAAGGAAGAGTTTCCTCAGGGAACTGAGTTTCTGGGACAAAATAAAAGATACATTTTCCTCCCCAACTCTTATTTTGCCTGTCAGTGTCCCTCTATTTCACCACAGTGGGAGTGATCCTTCAGATTTAGGACACTTCTGTCCTTAAAGCCTTTCAATGGCTTCCCAGTGCCCTCGGGATAAAGTGCAAACTTCCTAACCAGTGGTGATTTCTCCATACATTTCCTGCAGTAATTATCAGACAACAGAACTCATAATGGGTCAACAATAAGAAAATTTCATACCTCACAGAAAAAGAAGTCCAAGGAAGAGAAGCTTCAGAACCACTTAATTCTTCAGCCCAAGGATCCCATCATGGACGAAATTCTCTGCATCTGGCCGCTTTGCCTTCCAGCACATTGATTCTTCTTCTGAGGTTGGTTTTTCTTTTGATCCCAAGATGTAGCCAGAATATACCCACAGGGGAATAAAGGCAAAAGGCAGGGAGGGGACCTTTGTTCCTGTGCCACTCTTAGTTATCAGGAAAACCTCTGTAGAAAGCTCTTTTCCCCATTGTCTTCTCCGCAAGCACAGCATTGCATTCTTTTTAGTGTGAAACCAATCCCCGGAGTGGTCATGGGATATTACCATGATTGGCTTAGATCTTGGAGTGGGGAGGGGCCTCACCTCCTCTCAGTGACTTGCTGCTTCCTAATTAAATAACTTAGGTTCCAGTTGTGAAGAAGTATAGCCAGGGGTAGCACAATCAGCAGTGCCTCCCACACTGGCCCAGCAAGCCCTTCTCTACCAGCCCCGCTTGCTCACTCAGCCTCTCCATGACCATGTCTCCTTCATGTCCCATTCCTCAGCCAATAAAATTCCTCTTCTTTTCTCAACCTGCCAGCTCTGACTTTGTTTGCGGTGTTTGCTCATGCTGTTCTTTTTACCTGGAATTCTCTTTCCACTGAAGCACCTATCCCCAGCCCCCACCACACGCACTCACATATGTGTGTGTACACTAACACACACACACACACACACACACACACACACTGACCTCTCTACCCGGCTAACTCTTGCTTGGCCTTTAGGTCTATAGTTGAAGCCAGCAATGGGAAGTTGGCAGCCTCTGGTCTCTTGACATATTGCATTTGGTTTCATCAGTGTTTTTCTATTTTTGGATTAGTTCTGGACATTTAAAAATAAAAATCCAGTGTTTTGGACGTCTCTTGAAAATTAGGAACAGACACCAGGTCCACATGGTCTCAGCACTCCATTGTGTTACTGGACTGACCCGGAGTCTGCTCACCTGGTGCAGTAAGACCAAACATTCACACTGAGGTTTTGCAGTAGGAGAAAGGAGGGTGCCAAGCAAGGAGAACTGGGCAGCTCATGCTTAAGACTTGACCTCCCTGATGGCTTGCAAGCAAGAGTTTTTAAAGGCAGGGGTAGATTTCAGGAAAGCAGAAGTTATGGGCAAAATCGTAAATCAATGCATGCAGGTTACACATTGGTTTGGCCTAAAAAGGTGGGATATCTTGAAGGTGGGGAAGGCCTTACACGTCATCGGTGGATTCAAACATTTTCTGATTTGCAATTGGCTAAGGAAGAGAAGCTTTGTCTAGAGACTTGGAGTCAGCAGAAAAGAATGTTGGGTGTGGCCCGTGGGCGTCATTTCCTCCAGGCCCCTCAGGAAGAAATTTAGAACAAACAACGGTGGTCAGAGTTTAGTCCGCAGTTTCCTCTTATCTGAGGTCTATAGGCCAGCAGATCCATTTGGTGAGGGTGGGGTTTCTGAGGAACAACTCAGGGACATAAAGATGTTATCTTTATGTTAACATAAAGATTATGTTAACATAAAGATGTTATCTTTAAAGATAACATAAAGATGTTATCTTTAAAGATAACATAAAGATGTTATCTTTAGTTTCCACAGGGAACCAAACATCTTGTGATTTTTAACTTCCATTGGCTATTGTTTTAAGCTGCTATCACCTTCTTGCTTACCAAGTTGCTCATTTACTTTCTCAGGGCTAGCTAGGTTCCTAGAGTTTCCCTTGAAGGAACTCAAGACTTTACTTTATTTCCATGTATGATAGGGAGTCGGGAGGGACAAAAGAATGGGTCCTTGTTCCTTCTCAATTGCTTCTCCTGGGGCTAAGGGACAAGAAAAGGAAACAGTCCTGTTGGAGCAAGGAGGCAGAGTTGTGGACCTGCTTATAATTGGAGGCCTGGCCCCAAGGTATGGAAGAAGGAAGAAGAAATTCCCTCTTTTTCTTCATGCCTTCCAATCTCTTGCCAGCCTCTCCCATTGGCTGAACTCAACCAGAAGTCCTGCCAGCACAATGCATTTTGCAGAGGGCAGCCTACTACTGGGGCACACACAGAACAGAGCAGAGGAAGGGAGAGAAGTGATCTGGGTGGGGAGCAAGCAGACAGCAACCAATGCAAAGTCCTTCCAAGAAGAGCTCACCCTGCAGCTGAAGCAGAAGTATGGAGGAAAAGTATGGAGGAAAAAATCCTGTTTTCAAGATTTGTGGTTGTTGTTGTTGTTCCTTTCGAGCTTTTCTGCTGTTGATGCTGTTGTTTAGTTTGGCTTATTTATCAGTTATCGTTTTATATATGGGGAAGTTGCTGTCTGGTTTGCAGTTATTAGCACATGTAAATGTGTCTGCTGAGCCAGCTACCCCTTGTAAATCACAGATAATGTCTTCATTCGCCAAGGCAGAGGAGCTCTATTTAACATTTGGCCTTGGGAGTAAAAATCAAAATGAGGTGCTCAGTAGTGTGGGGGTTTTGTCTTGTTCTTTCAATGACTGAGTGCATTCACTGATGGTCAGACCTCCACAACGGCATGTGCAGCACGTGCTGTTTCCAATGCCACAGGGAAGGGTGGAAACTACTTTTGTGATCAATCTAGATTTCCCTGTAGCTCTGAATTAAACAGAAAACTTGCATAAATCTCCTCCTTTCAAAACATAATTCTCTTAAAAAATGAGATTTAGATTGGCTTGGTCCTTCTGTTTCCTGAGACAGAAGGAACATTCGGTAGATTTGGTTCCTCCACCACTGTAGGGAGAATGGCCGGGGTTCGATTTCTGCACTGTGGGGAATGAACCTGGGCATAGACTTAGAGGAACTAAGATCCCATTTTTATTCAAACTATGCAAGTTTAGAATGTAAAGTTTGGAGTAGATTTCTTACTGTGATTTAGTCAGAAAAATCTCAAACCCTATGTCTCTCCACCAGAAGTTCTGAAAAATGAGACCACGACAATAGGCGTGCACTCTGTTGCCTCCCCAGTAAACACCCAGGGGCCAGGCACTGTGCAGGTTCCCAGCTATGACTGGAATAACAGACACACCTGGTGACCACATTGAAGGGGCTCAGGTGGTGCTGTTTATGCTTAAAGTGCAGAGAACAAGTTCCAGAGCTCTGCTGTGCAACACAGTGCCTCTAGTTAATTATGCAGTTCTGTGCACTTGAACATTAAGAGGGTAGAGCTCATGTTAAGTGTTCTTACCACACACACAAAAGGCGGTAAGAAGGCAAAAGACATTTAAAGAACTTGAAGGCAGCAAAGGTGCTTTTAAAAGGCTTTAATGAGAGCTTATACTAAAGGATTTTGACCTGGAAAACAGATTGATTTCCAATTCTCTATTGCTTTGTGCTGTCAGTGCTGGCAGTCTCAAGGAGGCTATTCTCTGTATGCTGTAATTTTTAAGATTATGTAGATTTAAAAAATGAGTTATGTATGTCTATGCCACGTGCATTTCAAAGGAATACTTTGAAAATCACGCCAGCAGGATGTTGATATCCCATGGGTTGTGGGGGGCCATGGTGCATCCATCAGAACTGGAGTGGAGAGACTTGGGTTCTAGTGCAGGGCTTTTGACCCTGAGCAGTGGCGGAGCCTCTTTGTGGCTTAGTCTCTCAATGACTAAGCTATGATGCACCTCCCTGCCTTGCTTGTCTCACTGAGGGCTGATGGGGACAGAGTGAAAGCTTGTTCAAGTGCTTCAAGCAGCACAGAGCATCATACAAAGGCAGTTTGCTAGGCATACGGGGCTATCACCTGGTTTGACTCCTAGGGGAGTTGGAAGGAGGAGGGGGCGTGGAAAGGATGGGCTGTTCTGCAGCGATGCAGTGCGTCTTGGCTGCTCATATGGCAGCCGGTTTGGGCAGATGTTGAAGGAGGTGAGCCGTGGGTACACCCCTAGCTAGTGATGCCAGCCCCTCCCTGATCCCAGAAGCTCTAGGCCCTGTTTTATCACTAATCATGGCATATGGTAAGAACAGGGGCGATCTCCGGACTACAGGCAACGTGAGCTGCAGTGTTTTTCTTTCATCTCAAGTGTGTTGCCCTGATGTAAACATATATGGGTTGGGACTCCCAAACCATGGCAACCTGAGGCTGTGGTCAAGGAGGTATGGGTCTGCTGGTTGCTTTGCTTACGACTCCCTAAACCCTCTTTCCCCCACCCTACAATGTCCTTCTAGCTTCCTGGCAGGGCTCCCAGGTTAGTCCCATGTGGTCCTTTAGGGTCCTTTGCCTCTGAAGTCAAGTCACCACCCTTTCTTGTTCACTGTCAGCAGCCTCCAATGCCTCTGCCTTCCTACGGGGCTGGTGACATGGTGTGGCCCTTGTGCAACTTTTGGTTTGGCCGTGGCTTTGATCTCTCTTGTTAATGTTGTCTACTTAGTCACCCCTCATTACCAATGCTGGGCCTGCCTCCCTCTACATAATCCTGGCCGTATCCCTTGTGCAGGGCAAAGACTCTCTGTCTGTGTTAAGACCTAAAAAAAATTAAGTTGTCCAACAGAGAGGCTTAGAGTCTTACAGTGACCCTAGGCTGCAACGCTTTTCTTTTTCTCTTTTTTTTTTTGAGATGGAGTTTCGCTCTTGTTGCCCAGGCTGGAGTGCAAAGGTGCGATCTTGGCTCACCGCAACCACCTCCTCTCGGATTCAAGCAAGTCTCCTGCCTCAGCCTCCTGAGTAGCTGGGATTACAGGTGTGCGCCACCACCCCCAGCTGATTTTGTATTTTTAGTAGAAATGGGGTTTCTCTATGTTGGTCAGGCTGGTCTCAAACTCCCGACCTCAGGTGATCCATCCGCCTCAGCCTCCCAAAGTACTGGGATTACAGGCGTGTGCCACCTCGCCCGGCCGCTGCAATGCTTTTCTTTCTCTCCGTCTTTCACTTCAGTGTAGTGATCCCACCCCCTTCCCACTGAGGCCTTCGTTTAAATTCCCTAAGGGTGGACTTCAAAATTGTTCCCTCCCATCTGTCCGGACTGGGATATGATAACTGCTGTTCCCAGGCCCACGGTAGGCATTTTATCTCCATCTGATCTCCTCCCAGAAAAGCCGAGAGGAGGCCCTTTCCTTTCTATCCCCGGACATGTGTGAGGGCCCCAGCTGCAGGGTGGCCGTGACACCCTGGATCCTGCAGGCCTCTCTGCCCACTTGGGGAGACTTGATGCGCAGAGCCGGACAAGCACACTGTCCTTTAAACTTACCCTGTAAATTGAACTTCAGGCCAAGACAAATATGGAGTTTTGAGCTCAAACCTATTAAAGGGATTTATGTGTGACTAAAAATAGAGAAAAATTCATTACATTCTTTTCTTGTAAGAAGCTGGATTTGCTTTGCCAAGTGTGTCTCAGAAAGTGCATCTTTTTTTTCCTGTCAATAGTTTCATTTGCTGCCATTCCCAGCAGGGCAGATTGTCCATTAAATAATCACAATATAAGGAAATCCTCAATAAAATAAAATCTTAGCTCAAGAGTACATAGGTACACCTCGCTTTAAAGAATAGAGATGTTCTTCAAAGTGGCTTTTCGGTACAACAACTAAGAAATACCAGAAATGCACCAGAGGGAAATAAAAAATGTGGCTCTGACTCTAGACAAGAGGAGAGGTTGGGGTGCGGGCAGCAGCAGCCTGGGGGAGGGGCAGAGCTCATGCCTGGGCCTGGCTGTGGCTCCAGGAAGCTGGACGCCGCTGCCTGCTCCTGGGAGGCTGCTGCCCAGAAGGCCAGCAGGGAGCTCGGGCCCCTCTTCCCCGCCCTCTCCCTTCCTCGCCTGCTTTGCACCATTATCAGCCCAAGGCAGAAACAGTGAGAGATGGGAAGCTGCCTTGGAGATGATCACAGAGCCAATAGGAGAACAGCCTTGCTTCATGGACAATTTACAGCAGCTGTCTGAAGCACAGTTGCTTCTGGAATGCAAGGCACAATGGGTACAGCTCGGAGGAAGGCATTTTATGTACTAGAAATTTCTGTGCTGAGCTTGGGAAGCTGCCTTTTAGACACACAAATGGCTTATATAACCCAGAGGTCAGCTGGGGCCTCTGTGTCCTTGGAGAGCTCTGAAGAGGCTGTCCTGTGAGGTAAAGGTGGCTTCACAAACTCCCCCTTTTCAGTGGCCTCCTGCTGACTCCTGCCACCCCCAGACTGACTCTAGGTGTGGGTCCCACCTGCCTTTGGCTCCTGTGTCACCTGTCCTGAGGAAGAGTCAGATGTGGAATCCCCCAGGCTCTCCCCGTGAAATCCATTTACGCAGAGGCAGCACGAGGCACCCTGAGGACTTACCTGGAGGAGGTGGTCAGGGTCACAGCTCCAAAATCCCCACAGGCTCTCCTTTAGCGGTGATGGACATGTTTTAAGACTGGAAAGGGTGATGGCTGCGTGCTTCTGGGGAGATACTAAATGCTTCTGAGTTGTGCTATATAGTTTTAAATGCTTCATCTTACATGTATCTCACCTTAATAAAAAACAGAAACTAAAACCTTTTCCCTGCAAACCCGCCCTCGGCAGAGCACAGCCCTTCTCCCCCTCGTCCTCCCCGCTCTGCCTGGGGCACCCGCATTTGCCCTCACCCCCCCCCCGTCAAGAGGCTCAGCAACTCAGGGCCTGGCCGGGCACGGTCACGCCTCCTCACAAGCAGTCAGTGAAGCGTGGTCCTTTCAGTCTGTGCCCTGGACTTAGCTGGAGGAAGGTTTAATTTTTAGTGAGCCAGCAGCTTCTGTGGCACTATCTCCCAGATGGGACTGGGCCCCAGTGAGCGGGATAGACAGATCCTAGCCTCAAAACTCCTCAGGTTCTCAGAGGACAGCTTGTCAGTGCACCTCCGTGGTCGGTTGGGGGCTCTGAAGTTGGATGGCAGCCCTAGAAGGCAGCCTGCCGTGGCTTCTGCCCTGCTCAGGGGCCTGTGCCTGCCCTCCAGGCTGTGATCTCAGCTTCTCCCCTCTGTGAACGAGGTGATTCTGCTCGTCTCATTGGTGATGGGACATGGCCAGCACACAGTGAGTGACAGTGAGTATCAGAGATCACCCTTCTTCCGCCTTGGAGCAGGGCCAGCAGAGGGACTCAGCTGTGTGGGGTTTTGACCTGAAGTTCCTATGGCATGACCAAGTATATTCACCTTCATTCTCAGCATTCCAAGGGAACCTGCCCAATATGGACTCAGGCATTGGGGTCCCTGGGACGCCTAGGCTGCCTGGAGAGCCAGCGGCTGGGGTCCCTGGGCCTCACCATCAGTGCCTTGCAAGGCAACTGGATCTTGGTTAATTGCTTATATTTATATTAATTACAGTTTACAAAACACTTTCACAATAATTTTCTCACTTGTTTTCACAACCACCCCAGGAAGCAGATTTCATCTTCATATTTAGAGATGAGAAAGCTGAGACTCGAAGAGGTGAGGTGACTTGCCTAATGTCACACAGCAAAGAGCAGAAGCAAGAGTCCAAACCAGGCACCTGACTCCCCAAGTGACCTCCTAGGCAGGAGCTCTGTCCATGAGATTGTCCTTAGCAGGGCTCTGCCATGGGCCCGGCACTGGGATGGGGTTTGGAGGGACTAATGGAAGCAAGGTTCACATGGATCTTGTCCCCGTGAAGCTTACAGTCTCCATAAAGGCAGTCGAAGTTCAGCAGTTCCTGGCCCAAATGGTCACCAAGACATAGTCCTCAAATCTCCAGGGCATGTGTGATCATTTTATTTTCTTCAAGAGCATATTGTGATGGTGAGCTGGCCACTGTGAGAAAAGTGGTGGCCGGCTGCTAAGGTTTGGATCTGTGTCCCCACCCAAATCGCATGTTGAAATGTAATCTCTAATGTGGAGGTGGGGCCTGGTGGGAGGTGATTGGATCATGGGGACGGTTTCTCATGATTTAACACCATCCCCCGCTTGGTGCTGTCATCATGATGGTGAGTTCTCATGAGAGCTGGTCATTTAAAAGTGTGTGGTACCTCCTTCCTCCCTCTTCCTCCTGCTCTGGCCATGTGAAGTGCTGGCTTCTCTTTGCCTTTGCCTTCTGCCATGATTGTAAGTTTCCTGAGGCCTCCCCAGAAGCTGAGCAGATGCCGCCATGCTTCCTGGACAGGCTGCAGAATGGTGAGCCACTTAAACCTCTTTTCTTTATAAATTACCCAGTCTCAGGTATTTCTTTGCAGCAGTGAAAGAATGGATCAATACACCGGCCCTCGGTGTGGTCAGGGAGGTGGCCCAGCGGAGAGCAGCCTGAACCCAAGGCAGAGTCAGGGACCCGGCCCCCTAAGCCTCTGCTCAGTTTTCTCATTGGCCAAATGGAAAACATCAGAGTATCTGCCTCCTAAGCATATTCTAAAGATTGAATGAGAAAATCTACATAAAAATATTTAGCTAGCACAGTGTCCAAAGTTGTATTACCACCCACTCAGGCAAGCTCGGCTCCATGTTAATCATCTTCACTAACGGGCATTAGCTGATCCTACAAGTTTTGCAAATGATTGTGTCCTATGGGATTCACTACTTCACGTGCAATTAACCACTCAAAGTTGGATGTCCTTTATTTTTATATATGCATTTAGGCATAGATAAAAAATGTAGAGTACTAAAAACACTACCATAATGAATAGCAGACAACGAAATTATTCCTTGAGAGATTTTTTTTTCTGAATCCTCCAGCACAAAAGACATTTGGAGGAGAACAATTTAATTATAAAAGCATTTTTTTTACATCTACTATTTCATTTATTGTCAGATTAGGGGATAGACCTTAATTATAGTTTTTAATAAGTATTCTTAACCTGTCGCATATCTATGGTGTTTTTCAAAGTTACTACAATACAGTAAATAATTCTCAACAGATTAAGAAGGTAATAACATATTCCTTTTAAAGAAAGATATTGAGAAATATATAAGAAATGATAGTCTCCTATTCTCATTTCTGTGTTCACTACCCACGTGTTTTCTGGGAAGAAATATGAAATAAAATGATTTTCAAAAGAGAGTCCTTCTCAAACAAATACTGACGGTTAGCTGCTTTTACGTATAATGGCAAGTTGAGTCAGCCACCATTTTTAATAAAACTGATTAATGACTAAGTGTGGACAAAACAGGGAAGTGAGTAATCAGGTGGAATTTATGCTATCCTAAAGCCGGAATAAAAGTCTATGAGATGGAAAAAAAGTCTTTAGGGGCTTGGCCAAGTTCTTAAATAATTGGGAGGCTGAGCAGAGGGGCCGCTCTCAGGAATCAGCATCCAGTTGCACAGACAGAGCCTATTAAAAATTAACAAAATAGTTTGAGATGACTATTTTAAGCGTTATGAATTGGCAAATGGCAAATGCCTAACTGAACAGATGACTGGTTTGGATTCTTAATAGCCAATTGTAAAGGAAATGGACCACAACAGGCTTTCAGACACAGAAGTGGCCGTCCGTGCTGAGACCAAGGCGTGGGGTACATCTAAATGTAAGGATCAGCAGTTCCCCAGAGAGCAAACGTGAAAAGCTCAAGTCTAATTTCCCATCATTGTTGAGCATTTTCCAGAAAATTAAGGGCCAATCTGGAGCTGGAGATAGGAGTGTAGGGAGCATCTGCATTGGACTGAGTCTTAGAGTTGGGGAAGCCCGGGGGCGGGGTGAGACTATTTTAGGCGTTATTTAACAGTCTAATAATTCGAGGGGTTTTTAAGACCATTGTATTAATCATGCTTTTTCTTGTCCATATTTCCTGGTGCTTTGACATCTTGGGGCCCTGCTTGACTCTGGAGAGACTGCCCCTTCCAGGGCTGGCCAAATCCTAGAGATAGTAAGTGACTTGCCTTTACTATGCCAGTAGGCTATAATCACCCAAGGCCAAGTACCAGACAACCCAGGAAGGCATCTACACCCCAGAGCCCGCTGAAATTATTCAGACCAGCCAATCCTAAGCCTGCCTACACTGCCTTGTCCTTTCTTTCCTGCAGAAACCACAATAAAGGCTGTCACCCATGTTTCCCCCTCATTCTCTCTACCTCCTGACAGCCCCTGGTACTTCCCATGTGGCCTTGCATGGCATGGCCTGTCCTCACTTCTCGGGAACTGTGAGTAACAAACTATCTTTTCAATGGCTGTCATCTCCTGATCTCTAGGCCTCACCATACTGGAACAATACTAAAACCTACATTTTAAAACAGCCACATCAAAATGTACTCAGCATCAAAGAAGCCCTATTAAAGTGTCATGTATCCAGAGAGGGCAAGGCCAAAAAGTGACTTTGGGCTCCATCCTGGGGGCCTTACATGCCTGCACGAGGCAACTGCACTTCATGCCTGGGACAGTGGGAAGCTTCTGCAAACTCCTGAGCATACAGACAATGACCACAGATGTCCTTGAGGAAGACCAACCTGGCCCTAGACTGTAGGATGTACTGTAGAGGCAGGGAGACCAGAGAGGAGGCTGCAGTAGCTGCCTAGGCAAGAGAGTCCAGTCCTGTACCTGGCAGAGGGAATCCAAAGGACACTGTAGATCAGAAAGGACATGATTTGCCAATGAATGGAATGTGGTGAGCAGTGGAGGAAGAATCATAATGACCCAGGGCTTCCAAATGCCAGCCTCTGGAAAGAGAGGGGAAACTGAGGCAGAAAGGGAGGTTCTGGAAAGATGAGAAGGTTTGCAAGTAAGGGATCATTAATTCCTTCAGTTCCTCTTTTCAAACCTGGGTGATGGTCATCATCACGTGTGCCTCATCCAAGTATGTGCGGAGCTCCTTCAGGCCCTGTCCTAGGTGCTGAGGAGAAAGTGGTTGAACGGACAAGCCAAAGTGCCCATCTGCACAGAGCTTATATCCTGGGGGTGGGGCTGGGGAGAAAGGAATGGAAATACACGCCTTTGTTTCTTTCGAGAGCATTATGACCTAGGAACTGCAGGCCAACCATGCGCTTCTCCAGCGATTTGCCATTCATTCACCCCTGAAAACAGGTTCCCATCTGCTTCATCAACCTCACTCACACTGACATGAAGATATCATTAGAGCTTTTAGCAGGAAAGCTGGAGTCAGTTATAGCCAACTTAGAAATCCATGTTTATTTTTTTTCTCCTTCAGGTTATCAAAGACGTGTTCCTAAAGAGAGCCAAGGTGTCCCACAACTATCAGTCAAGTGCGAGCGGGTGACCTGCTACCTGCCAAAGAGAGGGATTTTTCAGTTGTTACTCATTCTTAGTTCCTAGCACTGGGGCTAAGAAGCCCACCCTCCCGGCTCCAAGGACCTCTCTCATTTACATGGCGTATACCTTTCTTTTTTTTTCTTTCTTTTGTTTTACTGTTTTGGAGATAGAGTCTTGAAGTATCCCCCAGGCTGGAGTGCAGTGGCACGATCTTGGCTCACTGCAACCTCCGCCTCCCAGGTTCAAGGGATTCCCATACCTCAGCCTCCCGAGTAGCTGGGATTACAGGTGCATGCCACCATGCCCAGCTAATTTTTTGTATTTTTAGTAGAGACAGGGTTTCACCATGTTGGCCAGGCTGGTCTCGAACTCCTGACCTCAAGTGATCTGCTCACCTCAGCTTCCCAAAGTGTTAGGATTACACGTGTGAGCCACCGCACCTGGCCAGCACATAACTTTCTATTTGTTTTTCTTCTGCCTTCAGAATAATCATTTTGTTTCTGATTTCTTCTCTGACACTAAGACTGGGAGTCACAGGTCAAGAGGAAAACCACAGATTAGGAACAAAGAGGAATGCACTAATGGGCAAGAACATATAAAGCTTACAAATAATAGGTTGAGAGCTTTTCCAACTGTCCGTCTTGCCTCTGCCCTCTGAGGTTGGAGGTTGGCAAATGTTCTGGCTGTGGGTAAAAACTGCTGTGTTTTCCTCGTTGGCCTAAGTGCCATAAATGCGTCCTCCAGGTTCTCTCATTAAAGATGAATTTGGGTAGATTAGAGATGGGGGAAAAAAAACAGCGGAAGGTAAAAGGTTTTCATCACTTAATAATACCAATTTTATCATCACTTAGCATAACTTATTTCTGCCAATTTTATCATCACTTACAATAACTTCCATTAGGGTAATAAGGCATTAAGTATATGTTGATTGCAAATAATCTGGTTACATTCACTAATTATATGGAGACTGATTTTTTTTCCTGTTTGAAATATAATTTTAAAACATCTCTACTTCCTAAAAACAGGACATATCAAAGTAAGGAGACACATATGCTGTGGAGATAGGAAATGAAATTCTTGTGTATTTGGCAAGTGCCTGATTACAAGATGAAAATAGACGGAGAATTCATCTGCAGAAATAAAGAATGTAAATGGCTTGCTGCGGCTGATTTGCTCTCACCTTCTCTCCCTTGGGGTCAAATTAATATATTTACTACTGATAAGGTGTTTTATATAGCAGAGGTGTTGGTGCTCAAATGCCATCTCACAGAGTAGGGGGCTGCCCTGAACACATGCTCTTCAGAGAGATTAAGTATAAATTGCCAGGCTCGGAATTTTATGAGTCTTCCATAGTGCTGGTTTAAGTAGGGGATAGAGAGGCTTTGGATGCATTAGATTGTCATTTAGAGCTGCTATAAAATTTTGTAAGCCTGTCCATTCTAACCCAGCTTTCAGATGGCTATCATCACTCAATGGTAATAATGACACTACCAGTATGACTAGCAAGTTGCAACTTGAAGATTGACACATATGGACTAAATTCAAACTATTGTTTCCAACTTGATAAAACACCCCTTGGCTGTTTTCAAGTTTATAAGATCATAAATGCCCTGCGCATCCAAACCAGAGCTAGATTTTCAGAGATGCCATTTTCGGTATTTCTGGAATTGGAAGTGGTTTCCTATCAGCCAGCCACAGACATTTTCCAATCTATTTTTCAGTAAAGTGTTCAGATTTTTTTTTTGGCTTAGAAGAAATAAAAAATGACTCAGATTTCAATTAAAAACATAATGATAATGATGGTTTGCACTGTGTCATGTTTTCAACTATTTAAAAACAATTTTGTGTTTTTTTGCTCGCTTTAAAAGATCCTGAGCGTGAGGAGAATTTGTGTGATTTATTGCACTTTATAGATTCGCTCCATTTTACAGACAAGGAACTGAGGCTTAGAGAGACCAGTGACTTGCTCAAGGTCATGCATCAAGTAAGTGTCAGCATGAAGACTGGGAGGCTCCAGGTGTCCTGCTTTGCAGCTTTCAACCATAGCACATGAAATATGGATGATAGGAAATGCAAACCACTCCTTTCACTGTTAACTAAACCACAATGCACTTTCACCGCAATCTTCATGAGCATGGCTCTTACAGAAGGCTGTGACCTTTAGTGTGAGATCTGGTCAGCCTGGGCCGATGTGAGGGCCTGTCAAGCTCACGGGATGGTGTCTTTATGTTTTGCACACTTGCCGTCAGATCAGTGTGAAGAGGTGTCTGAGACAGCCAAATCTGGGCTGCCTCTATGTTTGGAGAGTGGGGCACATGTGAAGTGGCTGCGGGGACACCAGCTGTGCCACAGCATTGCCAAGGGCCTTCAGGGCTCATTGACTGCACCTAGAGGCATCTCTCAAGTTGCGCAGTCACTGTGGTTTCCTTCCTAAAAGTAATGAAAGGTGGGAATAAGTTCTGTCTCCCTGAAGGTTTCCAGAGAGCAAATAAGAAACCTAGCACAGACTGGGGCGCTGTAACTCATGCTGTAATTGCAGCACTTTGGGAGGCTGAGTGGGGAGGATCACTTGAGACCAGGAGTTCTAGACCAGCCTGGGCAACATAGTGGGACTCCATGTCTGTAAACAATTTAAAAATTAGCCAGGCATGGTGGCTGCCTGCCTGTAGTCTCAGTTACTCAAGGGGCTGAGGCAGGAGGAGTGCTTGTGCCTAGGAGGTCAAGGCTCCAGTGAACCATGATTGTGCCACTGCATTCCAGCCTGGGTGACAGAGTGAGACCCTGTCTCAAAAACAAAAAAACAAAACTAGCGTAATTCAAATTTGAATATGCCCTAAGATAGAATAAGTATGTCCCTTCTGATTGCAGATTGTTACCTGAGGGTGTATGCATTCCCAATGACATTGCTACTATACTTGATATCTCACCTTGGGAGGAAAAAAAAAGGTCAAGAAAGTTTAAGTCAAAAAAAGTCATAGTCCAAGGAGGAGAGCTTTCCTTGATTTCAGTCTCTCCCATCAGTATGTGCCATCCACAATTAGAATCACACATTACAAGTTCCTGGGTGATTCCAGGGCCAAGGGAAGCAAGGTTTATATATTGCTGAGGAGAATGCTCCAACCTGAATTGTAAGATGCGTCTTGCTGTCACATTCTACTTGCATTTCTAAAACTGTAAAAAGGAATTGCTTGGCTTCCCTAAGTGTAAAATCACTAAGGTGAGATTATGTTTCCATGTTACGATGCCGCCATCACCTCTTGAGATTTACTGAGCAAGATGCCTTGTGGGAGGGAGTTTAAATGCACAGATGTAAGCCCTGCAATCCCAACACTCACAGTCTTTATATTAACAAGAACATGCTTCTAATTATTCCAAATTCTGTTAAAATTAAGCCCAAATGTTCAATTTTCCACGTGCTCCTCTTAATTAGAAATGAAATGAAAGAGAAAAAGAAACCATCAAAATTATATAAATAAAAACAGATGGAAGAGAGTATTGGAAGCTCTTTTCTATAACATTCCCTTTAATAAAATTCATTGGTTAATTTGGTTGATAAAGGCAGCGTTAAAATTAAATAAGAATTAACATACACTCAGATAAATATTTGTCGCTTCTTTCATGTGCTACCATGATAAAGGTAATTTAGCTTAAAAGCAGTCATCATCTTTCTTCATAACTGATAAAGCATTACTAATTGTGTGTGTTAATATGGTACAATATGGAATTGAATAGAGATTTTATCTTAATAACATCTCCATTAAATTAAGGACAGTGTTGTATGACAGGAAAGATAAGTCTGTTTATTCCAAGCCAGCACATCAAAAGAACAACTGTGGGAGATGGTGCAATAACTAACATTTTCTATAGTGTTCTAGCTGGCAGCCTCACATTTATAAGGCTTGTAAGCAATGTTGTAAGCAATGCTGTTTTGTGAGATAATCTAGATAATGTTTCATTGAGAAAAGTGATATTTTAATTATGGTGTAAAAGATACCGATCTTTTCCTTTCTGTGTCTAATAGGATATTTCTACAAACAAGATGCTGGATGGAAAATGATCTGATTCTGTTTCAATAAAATAACCACCCTTTGAGGCAATTTCACCACCCCTGAGCCTCTGTGAGCAGGACATGAGGGGCCAGGGGTTACCAAGAAGAGAGTTGACAATAACAACTGGACTAGGGGAAAGAGGGGGCCATGGTGTCAGTGCCTTCCTCCTTCTGTCCCTCATGGGGCTGTCTTGTGCAGGACTGCCTTCCTGCCCCATGGCAGTGCACTCAGCTATGTCCCTGCAGGCTGGTAGGCCAGGATTCCCTCTGCGCATTAGCTGCAGACAGCCCGGCCCGGGGCTGAAAAGGGGGAGCTGAACCCTGATGGCAAAGAGGGAGTTAGAGTCCAAAGCCCGGCTCCCTTCCCCACATGAGCCTGGGGAGCTTAGCTCTGATAAATACATCATTGCCTTGGCACCATCTGCCCTGGAGGACCAGGAGATGTTTGGAATGCCAGTTGTTGTGTCTGTTAGTTTGTATTTTAAAAGCACATGCCACAAACTGCCTATTCAGAGACCGGATTTGCCGTGCCTGTGAGATGCTGTGCCTTGATATGCTGACATTCTCCCATGTCATCTCTCTGCCTCTGGGAGCAAATGTCCTCCAGCCCTACAGACACATGCAGGGCCTCGGAAGACGTATCTCTTTACTGCCACTCCGGCCACACACATGTCTGATAAGAAGCAGTATTATAGTGAATAGCCAGAGTCAATATTAAGTATTGGATAAGAATGAAAGTAGTTTGGGAATAATTATAACCACCTCCCCTACCCCAAAAAAACATGCTGTTCAAAAAGTCAGTCTGGAGACGCAGATAACAACCCTATTTTTATACCAACCCGACTGAATTCTTAATACATGGCAAAAAAGAAAATCATGGCTTAACATAAAGCAGGAGATGTAATAAATAATGAACTGCACTAACAGCTTAGCATCATAAGGAGACAGATGGAAAACTTCTCTCCCGAGATCACTGCTTCCAGAATTAGAGAAAGGGCTTCTGGACGTGTTCAGGGTGGATAGTTCAAGCCTGAATTTCAATGAGATGGGAACACTTTTTAGTATAAACGCAAGATTTTCATGTCTCCCTTTTAGGAAAAATAGGGATTATGGCGTTCATCTGTTTCATCCAGAACTCGAAGCAAAACCCTAAACCTCAGACTCTTCCAGCATGTCTGATCCAATCAAACAAGGGAAGATGCTGCGGGTGCTTTGTATGCTAAGGAAGTGCTACGATGCCATCGTCTGTCCAGGAAAAGAAAGGAACACCCATCCATGTGGTTAAGCCATCAGAAAACTGGAGCATTGGGAATAAAGGAATTATTTCCACGAGACAAGCACGCCAGCCATTGGCTCATAATGAGCTGAAAGACCAATGACTGCTTCTCAGAGACTCCCAAGGGCCCAGTGTCCTGGGGGCAGACCTGTGGCTGAGTCAGCATGGTGCACAGCAGAAAGTGGGGGGAGAGTGGCCAGCGCTGCCCCGGCGGGCTCTGTCTGCATCACCTGGAGCGGCACAGACCCTTCAGTCTCCATTCTCTCTTCAGGAAAGAGGCCTACTCGCAGATGAACACACCAAGGCTCAGGTAATCTCAGGAAGCTCATTTACTCACACAGTCCTGGCCCATCGGGCTCTCTGGAGGCCCTTCTTCCTTGGCTGTCATCTATTTTTAAACTGATATGTAATAGTTGTACATATTTATGGACTATATGTAATATTTTGATACATGCATGCAATGCGTATTAAGTCAGGGTAATTGGGATATCCAAGACCTCAAACATGTATCACTTCTTTGTGTCGGGAACACTGCAAATCTTCTCTTCTAGCTATTTTGAAATATACAATATGTCATTGTTAACTGTAGTCACCCTACTGTGCTATCGAACCCTAGAACATATTCCTTCTATCTAACTGTATGTTTGTATTCATTAACCAACCTCTCTTCATCCCCTTCTACCCTCTACCCTTCCAGCCCCTAATAACTATCATTCTACTCTCTGCCTCCATGAGGTCAACTTTTTCTAGCTTGCACATATGAGTGACAACATGCTATATTTGTCTTTCTGTGCCTGGCTTATTTCAATTACCATAATTACCTTCAGTTCCATCTATGCTGCTGCAAATGACAGGACTTCATTCTTTTTTTGTGGCTGAATAGTATTCCATTGTATATACATACTGCATTTCCTTTATTCATTCAACTATTGATGAACACAGGTTGATTCCATATCTTGGCTATTGTGAGCAGTGTTACAACGAACGTGGAAGTGCAGGTATCTCTTCAACATACTGTTTGCCTTTTCTTTGGATATCTACCCAGCAGAGGGATTACTGAATCATATGGTAGTTCTATTTTTAGGTTTCTGAGGAACCTTTATACTGTTATCCACAGTGGGTGTGCAAATGTTCATTCCATCCATTGACAGTGCATAAACATTGCCCGTTCTTCACATCTTCACCAGCATCTGTTATTTTTTTGTCTTTTGATAGTAGCCATTTTAACGGAGGTGAGATGATATCTCATTGTGGTTTTGATTTGCATTTCCCTAATGATTAGTGATGTTGAGCACTTTTTCATATGCCTGTTGGCCACTTGTATATCTTCTTTT
Source organism: Pan troglodytes (assembly GCF_028858775.2). Lineage (NCBI taxonomy): Eukaryota > Metazoa > Chordata > Mammalia > Primates > Hominidae > Pan > Pan troglodytes. The sequence goes on along the minus strand of NC_072410.2, from coordinate 22,726,169 downwards.
GAGGAATGTCTTTTCAGGTCATTTGCTCATTTTAAAATCTGATTATTTTTATTATTTTTTTGCTATTGAGTTGTTTCAGTTCCTTACATATTCTGGTGATTAACCCCTTGTAGGATGGGTAGTTTGCAAATATTTTCTCCCATTCCATGGGTTGTTGCTTCACTCTCTTGACTGCTTCCTTTGCTGTGCAGAAGATTTTTAGCTTGATGTTACCCTATTTGTCTATCATTGCTTTTGTTGCCTATGCTTTTGCAATCTTACTCAAAAAATCTTTGCTCAGACCAAGTCTTCAAGAGCAAAATTTGCATAATATCTGATTAGGGTCTGGGGACCATTCAGAGCAAGTCCCTGGGGCACCTGAACCAATACGTGATCTAAACCTTCACCACAATCATGAGCCATCACATCAAATAGACCATTTCTTCCAAAACCCAACTAACTTTTTACAGGAATTGTGCATTTAAAAATGTTGAAGTCATGCTTCCTTCTCTTGGGGACACTGCAAATAATGGGGTGCTCTAGTTTCACTAAAGTGCCTCAGATGAACTTTCCAACCCACAACCCTTAAACACAAATGAGTAGTAGCATGGACAGTCAAGTGCAAGCTCAAGTTCAAAATGCCAAAACACAGGATATCAGGCATAAGATTAATTTACCTCTTACTTGCAAGAAAAGGTAGGAAATGATAAAATCAAAGGTACATGTTTTCAAAACCAAAAGAAACAACAATACATACAAAATGTTAACAAAGAGATGATGATTGTGTCAGTTATTCCCAAGGTCAGGCTGGGGGAGAGTGTAGTTGGGAAGACATCAAAAATCAGAAATTGTGGATGCCTCAGTGTCTTCTCCTTCCAACACAGTGGAATATAGACTGGTCTGAGAATGTGATGGTGTTCAGGACAATAGGTTGTCATGAGATTGGGGCAGAGCTTTTCTTTTTTCTTTTGAGACGGAGTCTCACTCTGTTGCCCAGGCTGGAGTGCAATGGCACAACCTTGGCTCACTGCAACCTCCGCCTCCTGGGTTCAAGTGATTCTCATGCCTCAGCTTTCCAAGTAGCTGGGATTACAGGCGCCCACCACCATGCCCAGCTAACTTTTGTATTTTTAGTAGAGACAGGGTTTCACCATGCTCTCTAGGCTGGTCTTAAATTCCTGACCTCAGGCAATCTGCCTGCCTCAGCCTCCCAAAGTTCTGTGATTACAGGAGTGAGCTTGTTACTTAGAAAAATTTCAAACTCATAGAAAAACTACAGTAATTACTCCTATATATCCTTTATGTGGATTCACAAAATGTTCACATTTTGCCACATAGGCTCTCTCTCTCTCTCTCTCTCTCTCTGTGAACATATATAGTTTTATGTTATTTTATTTATTTTTTGCTGAGCCTTTTCAAAGTTGTAGGTATGATGATTCCCTACATACTTCAGGATGCATCTTCCATAAGTGAGGACATTCTGTTACAGAACACATTCACTCTCATTTTCCATTACTGCATTAAAGATTACCACAAACCTAACAGCTCAAGACAACACTCATTTATTATCCCTTAGTTTCAGTGGGATTATCCCGTAGCCTGGGTATGGCTTAGCTGGGTTCTTTGTATAGGGTTGCACAAGGCTGTAATCAAGGGTGGGTCAGGGTTAGGGTCTCATCTGAGGCTTGCCATGGGAAGAATCTGCCTGTCTTGGCAGAGTTCAGTCCTTGCAGCTGTAGGACTGAGGGCTTCAGCTCCTTGTGGTATCTCTGCTGGAAGCTGCTTTCAGCTCCTAGAGGACACCCTCAGTGCCTCCCATCACAGATAACCCACAGCATGGAAGCCTGACTCTTCAAAACCAGCAAGAAAGTGAGAGACGCCAGCAGGAAGCGGCTACAATGTTACGTAACACAATCATGTAATGATGTGCACATAACTGCAGACCTCTAGTCACTTTTGCCATAATCTATTGGTTAGAAGAAAGTCATAGGTCTTGCCCCTTCTCAAGGGAAGGGTGTCACACAAGTCAAGAACACCAGATGGGCTAGGTGCAGTGGCTCATGCCTGTAATCCCAGCACTTTGGAAGGCCGAGGCTGGTAGATCACTTGAGGTCAGGAGTCTGAGACCAGCCTGGCAAACATGATGAAACCCCATCTCTACTAAAAATACAAAAATTAGCCGGGCGTGATGGTGGGTGCCTGTAATCCCAGCTACTTGGAAGGCTTGAGCCCAGGAGACGGAAGTTGCAGTGAGCCGACTTTGCACCTCTGCACTCCAGGCTGGGTGACACAGCGAGATTCCATCTCAAAAAAGAACACCAGGTGGTAGAATCATGAGGACCACCTTAAGTATCTGCCATAGCATTATACAATGACCAAATTCAGGAATTCATGTTGATATTATCCTTCTCAATGTATTAGTGCCTGATGTCAGCTTGTCCCATTGTTGGTGATATTAATTCTGATTATTTGGTGAAGGTTTCTTATCTGTTAAATTTACCAATTTTCCTTTTGTAATTATTGTCATAGCCTTCATCAAAGTTTCACCCCACCATTTTAGCAAAATTGCTGATTATTTGCCTGATTCAATTATTACCATGATGATTGCAAAATGCTGATAAAAAAAAAAAACTCCATCATTCTTTTTTAACTCCATTATTCAACATGTATTAGTTGGTGATTGACTGTAAGAAAGAGCTTTCCCTCTGCTGTATATCTGAGGGTATTTCCCTGTTCAGTAGGTCATCAGGCTGGGCTGCAAGATAGAATATAATCTGCCTATGGCCGATGTTAAAAAGTAGATAAGTGTCACCCGGGGAAGACACCAGACAGGATTTGAGGTCTTTGAGAACAGACAACATGCACACCTGGCACGAGTGGCCCAGCGATGACTTGCAGCCAGGGGAGAGGCAGCGTGCACACAAGATCTAGCCCCTTGCATTGCGCTGGACCCCATGGCTGGTGGGTCCACTCCACAGGTGATGTAGGCAGTGTGATCACACACAACCCACTTCATGGACCCCAACTCTTCCCCACGTAGGATCTGAAATGCAAAAAGCTGGGGATGTGTCTGACAGCCATCAGATCACACACTGAAGCAGAACACAGGAGTGCACATGGAATTTGTAGCAGGGAATGATATCCCCTCCCAGGTGATAAGCCCAGCACAGGCTATGCAGGCTCTTTATCTTCCCATAAGAAAATGTTTCAGGCCCAAGGCCCATCTTCCACAGCTGAGAGTGATGCACAGACCACACGTGACTGCTTTCCCAGTGGTGGCTATGTATTTATGCAGGCATGGACTTGAGGAATCTTATTATTTTAATGGCTTAAAATATATTACTGGCAGGACTTGTTTAGATGCTCTAAATTGTCCCATGTTTGGTCAGTGGGAGCCCTTTCAAGCTGGCTTCTGTCTCCTGAGTCCTTTGAACATGTCCCCAGCATTCTTTGAGTACTTCCTTACTTTCTGGCATTACAAGATGATCCAGGTCAATCTTGTTCTTTCCTGTCCCAGTCCTGGAATCAGCCATTTCTCTAAGCAGCCCAGATTTCTTGTGTATGGAAATGGCATTTAGAGACCAAGATCAGTGTGCACGGGAGAGTTTCAAACAAAGACATGGGTGAGATAGAATTGGGAGCGGACACTGCAGTGGGTGGGACATTGGATGCCAGCTGTACTGTAGATTCTTGAGAGGCTGAGAGTTAACTGTCAGCAAAGTTTTCTTGAATGCCCCCAAGTGTTTAGAACCACATTAAACCCTTAATGCGTCCCCTTTTCATGCCTGGTTGATTGATTCATTTATTCGTTGACTGTATTTATTGCTTGATAATAGAGCCAAAGTTAGTTTATTAGATGTAATTTCATGGACTATTGCAATAAGTGCAATAAAGTGCATGAGCAGCTTGGAGGTCACCCAGGCCACACCTCCATTTGGCTAATGAGGCCTCTTGGACCTCAGCAGGGGGAAATGCCATCTCCAGGTCACACACTTGGCCGACAGCAGAGCCAGGTCTGGACACCAGCCCACCCGGCTCACTCTGGCACCTCTCATCAGTACAGCCTATAACGAGATGCCAGAAAGAATCCTCTCCTTTTAAGAGCAGAAAAGGTCCCATAAGCCTCACCATGACTTGTCTACTGTGGCTTAGCATGGGAGCCATGCATTCTGACCAAGCCCACTGCAGCCAGCATTCCTAGCCTGAGGCTCATGGGCTGTCACTGAAATCCAAACTGGAGGCTGCCAGTAGGCAGGCCTTCAGTTAACAGAGTCACCCTCAACCATGGGCTCTCTGGAGTTCTGAGGCCAGCCAATCCACCAGGCTTTCTCCACCACTGACCATCTGCAGGTCCCTAAATTCTAGAGGCTGCGGTGATTCTGGGAGTCTCAAGGTCCCCATTTCCACCCTGAAGTTCTCTGTGTCTATTTCACTGTGAGAGTAAGCAATGGTACTCCTCATTCATTCAAAATAAATAAAATGTTCTAAAAAGCTAGTGTTGCAAGCATAGCTGTGGTTCACTGAGGCCTTAATCCATGCCTAATCTCTTGCATACTTCCTCTCTGGTCATTGCAACCACCATGCAAGGAAGCTATAATTATCTCCTCATTTTTCAGATGAAAAACCTGGGCCAAAAGAGACAAACAACCTTGTGTAAAGTCAGGGTAAGGGTGTGGAAGTGTGAGTTGGCAGCTGAACCCTGATCCATGGACTCTGAGCAGGTACCTCCCCTCTGCAAGTATGAAAGGACATTTAAGGCCAACAGGCTGAGTGGAGGTGGCTGGACACTGATTATTCTGCTCCCCACCACTCGGGTTGGCCTGCGTTCCCAGGATTGCGGTGGCCCCTTGGCTCTTCCCGTACCCCATCCCATCCCTGGGCTTCTCTCTCTCACTCTCTGCCAGCCCAGGTGGGCTCCTTGTGGCCCCAGGCTCTCTTCTGCCAGCAGCAACTCCTGCACTGGCTTCCTGCCTCCCTAAAAGGACTTAGTTCCAGCTCTGTTTTTAAATCCCAGAAAATGTTCTGGCAGGGCCAGCCCATAAACGTCCTTCTTTTGGCTGGAGCCACACTAGAGGTTTCCCCTTGCAGTCCTTGGCACGTTGCCTGGGGGCCGCTGTGCAAGGGTGGGCCTTGGCGATAGAGGTTTTCCTGGCCCCCTTCCTGGGAAGCACTTATGGGACAGTACCTACAGATGGAGACGAACAGTTGGTCAGGGCTCAGACAAGTTTAACTTCCACTGTGGGATCAATATTCAAATAAAAACGTTTTAGTGACTCTGATAGGACTGATACTGGGGTTCCCAGTAGCCATGAAGAGGTTACAGAGTCAGACCTGGACTCCAATGCCAGTCCTACCCGCCACTGGCCATGGGACCTTAGGCACATTATCTAACCTGGTGAGGGGTGAAGTTCGTGTGACCCCCGTCTCAGGGGTTGATCTAGCCTAAAGCTAATGAAGCTTAAGGTTTTTGTATTTGTAATTTTGTATCCTTTGCTTGAGGGAGCACCTCAAATGGTATGAGCTGCAAAGACTTGGAGCTATTTCCACCCATTATTGAAGGCTATTTACCTGTTTTAAGGGACAACTGTTTTTTCTCTCTAAGGAAGAAGTGAAATGGTGACTTTGATAGCTTTGTGACCACAGAACCCAAGGAATAGACCCAGAATTCTCTGGAAGGGAAACATCACTGTCACATAGCCCTCCAGGCCTTGGTCCAAACTCCTCCCTTTCCCCCACCAGTCTGGGTCTCCTGAGCCATGCAGGTGAAAGTGCTTGGAAATGGCCAAGTGCTGTTCAGATGTCGGAGTAAGTAAGTGCTGTTTTCAGGTCACGTTCCTCTAGTGCAGCAGATCCCACCTGGCTACACGCTGGAATAAACAAGAGACTTCCAGAAACACAAATGCCTGGGCTGTACCCCAGAGAGATTCCATCAGAGTCACTGGGAGCAGGACTCATGTCTTGGCACCTTGTTTAGGTTGCTCAGAGGATGCTACTGTGCGGCCGAGGTTGAGAGCCTCTGCTCTAGAAAGCCATCCTGGGCCTTCCAGATCATGTGCTTCTGCAGTAATAATTCTGGAATATTTACCTTTGCTGCTCATTTGGTGCTTAGCCTTGTCTCCTTGTCCTGTCATTTGCTGTTTCTCCTTCACTAACTAGGCAGTGAGGACCCTCACAGCCTCTCCCCTGCCATTGCCCCAGCTCTGGGCATTTATTTAATTCTGCCTAAAGCTGCGAGCAGGAGGATGTATCTGACTGTTTACTGTGCACTCAGGCATGTCCAGTCCCGCTGGATAGGTGCTTCAGCCTATCTTATGTGCTAGGAGACTCCATCTCATCTAAGCCCTACAAGAAACCTGCAAAGGAAGGAGTTTAGTGACCCTATTTTACAGATGAGGAAGGTGAGGCTCAGAAAGGTCAAGTAGCTTGCCCAGGCCACAGGGCTACCCAGTGCTGGAGCTCTGTGTGCAAAGCCTCATGCCTCTCTCTGCAGCATGCTGCCCTAGCTATGGTCTTGTCGAAGCAAGGACTGACCAGAGAGAAAGTGTGTTTGGGTGCGAAGCCAGCTCAAATGGTAATTAAGAAAACTGTAAAGCTGAGATTTGAGTTTTTTTGCTGCAGAATTTCATGATATGATTCATGCTCATTTTGTGTGGCCAGGGTTAGCTCTGAATGATTAGGTCAGCTGTAAAATGTGGGTGCTTTCCTGAGTTCCTGCCGAAATAAATTAATAATAAAATGACCTATAAATATTTAATAGCTGATTAGAGGTTTTTCTCTTTTTTTGGATGAGTATCAACATCCTTGGATAATTGCACTTGAAAGTTGCAAATAATCTCTGACCCTTGTATTTTTCGATATAACCTATGTAAATTACCTCTCCAGAAAAATCTGTTTGGAGTAACAGACCTTGCAGGAAACGTGAATAGCAAAACCATTCAAACCTGGAGGTCACTTCACTCTGAGAGGTGAGGACAGCGTGCTGGACCAAGAAGAGGTGGCAGTGGGTGCTGATATTCCCTCAAATGACAGTTGCTTCTGTGAAAGATACAGCTCCCCAGTGCCCCCAGCCCTCTTCCTTTACGCCCAGAAGACCATCAGCCAAATTCCACACTGACCTCAGATGACTCAGAACTTTCACAGCCAGGAATGATGGTTCATGCCTGTAATCCCAGCACTTTGGGAGGCCGAGGCAGGTGGATTGCTTGAGGCCAGGAGTTCAAGACCAGCCTGGACAACATGGTGAAACCCTGTCTCCACCAAAAATACAAAGATCAGCCAGTCTCATAACCCAGTCTCAAGAAAATAAATAAATAAAAATTTAAAAGTAAAATTAAAATATTAACAAAGAAGAACCGACCTCCCTTGTAGCTATGCTGGAGTCAAGACCACAAGGATTTCCTTCTAAGGCAGCTGCTCTCCCTTAGTGGTTGGGTGAATGGTCCTGGAGCTTGCTAAAAATGCAGGTCAGTGGGGCTGGCCAAGGCAGGGCTCAGGAATCTGTCGTATTAGTTAGCAGCCCAGACCCCCTTGAGGTTGTGAATACAGACTTAGCATCACAGCCTCAGGACACCTCAGTGGTCATCCAGTCCAACCTCTTCTTTTTTGTCTGATCCGCAATCCCATCTCCGCTGTTGGAGTTCCTCTGGGCTCTCAGGATCAACACTGGAGAAGGAGGTGGGATTGGGAGGGTGAGAAGTTGGTCTGTGATGCCCAGTGAAGGCCTCAGCTAACCTCGCAGGAAGCTCTGGAGCCGGGATGGTCCCTCAGATGTGTCCACGCCAGCTCTGCCCCAAGAGCTGCTCAGAAGTGTTAGACACATTCACTTTGAGAGCTGGGTCTTGGTCCCATTGGTGAAAGGTAAACCAGGTGTAGTGAACTAAGGTCTTCTTTAGGAATTGGTGTTAGAAAAGCCCACTCCCCATGGCCAGGGCATCAGCAGCCCTGCTGGGATGCAGAGTCCTTACTGCGGTCGTCTATCAGCCTTAGCACAAGGTCTTGACCAGTATCTCTCTAACATCCTTATATTCCAGGCTTTCCTAAGCAGAATAGTGTCCTTAAGGGATCCTCCAGTCATTATATCAGCAAGCCCAAATATCCTTGTTGAGTTCAACAGTTCATCAGTTGATGAAGAAATTGAGGTCAGGGAAAAGAAGTTGCATGGTCAAGGTCACTTCACACGCTTGTTCTTTTTCAGGCCTTGGAAGTATGACTCTTTTAAGGTGTATGTTTCAAAGCATCCCCAGATGTCTCAATAAAAATACGATGACACACCTCCCTTTGTTTCCCAGAAAGGCTTTTCTCTAACTGGAGTGCTTTAATAGAAGCAGGCAAGAAACCCCAATATCATAGAAAAACTAATTAGCAAGAGTGGAGGTGATCCTTCAATCCCATCTGTTGTCCCCAGTGCCAGAGTCCTAAACAGGGTGGGGCACCCCAGGTTTTGTGTCAGGGCTACAAGATACAGAAGGTGCAAAGATTCCAAATCTCATTGCTAATGCAACTGATTGAACAATGTGCAGTTCCTGCCTCAGCAGCACCCCCAACTCAATGCACACCTCATCAGACTCAAGGCAGGCCTGCTCCTGGTCCCCCAGCTAGCCAGAGGAGAAGGACAGAGGGGTGACCAAGGCCTCCTGTGATCTGGGGGTGCAGTTCATGTTTGCTCATGAGGGTTGAAGGTTTCTTTTCTATCAAAGTGCCCTGCCTTGGAGACCCCATGCTTGTCCTGCTTTACCTTCCAAGGTCTCTGATTCTCAGAGAGGAGATCTGAGGCTGGCATGCTCTTCCTTCCTCTCTTTTCCCATTCATCTCCACTGCACCCCACCTACTGCATCAAAAACAGCCACTTGCTCAGCCACCACAACCCTGTGTAGCAGAAAGATGTACAATTCTGATTCTTTCAGCTTCAACATCAACTGAGCCCTTTGGTACGCAATGACCTACATACTGTTTAATATGGAAATAGAAGAATGTTTATCTTAAAAAAAATCTCTGACCCACTTTCAGGCCACCAACACAGGTACTCTTGGGTAAGGCAGATTCCTGTTGACTCTGAGCAGCACAAATGCTAATATCATTAGCATGTCTCCTAGGATTTAGAATAATTCAATCAAACCCCTCCTCCCTCCAGCAAAGGCCAGTTCTGAAACTCTCCTTAATTCATTTGTCAGAACCCAATTGCTGCATCAAGGGCCTGAATTAAAACAGCAAATTCTCAAACGCAGGCTCATGGCATAGCAATTTACACATCCTCTATAGGGTGCAGTCTTTTGGGGCAAGAGATCAACTTAAGCATTCTAATGATGAATTTATAAAAGGAGTGCTTGTCACTCTTCTTCTTCTCAGTTTTCAGTTGATCTAAGAAAGTCCTTGAAAATTATTTTTTAAACAATTGTTGTCTCATATTAAAGGGTATCAGCTGTGATTTAAACCCTCTATCTGGGGAAAAGTAGACAAATTCCTTCCACATCAGGGTAGTTGAAAGAATCCACGATTTGGAATTTAGAGACCTGGGCTTAGGTCCTAGCTCTACTGTTTAATAGCAGGGTGGCCTTGGGTGATCATTATCTTTATGTTCTACTTTCTTTCCCTGAAAATGGGAATCACATTCATGTTTACTTCTATGAGCTACTTATAAAGACCAAATGAGATCATGCACAGGCATTATCAACTGAAAAGCTTTATCCAAGGATAAGGGATCTTCCTTTATTTTTGATTGACTATTAGAGGGGCCAAAGCCAACACTGAGAATCAAAAACTCTTCCTTTTCATCACCCTTTGCTTCCTAGATTATCTTTAGGTCCTCAGAGGTACCCAACCTCTCTCCATTTTCATCCATGTATAGCATGAAATGGGTATAACTTTATTCATTACCAAAGTGTAAATGTCTCTCGTGGGGACATTTTCTTAGTTACAGGAAACAAAACTTTGATCTGATTTGCTAAAGTTCTTTGAATGAGGGATTAGGGGACTCATTTGAGGCTGGGGAGGCATTTTGGTTTCCCCAAATTCAATTGCTAGGGAGCTGTTTGCTTGTGGATCCTTAAGGACAACCCTGTGGCAAAGGGATGTTGTCTGAAAGGAGCGGTTTCCCACAAGAACCCAGGGTAACTTGCATGGATCTGTGAACCTGCTGGGAGTAATCACATCATTATCTTTAATGGGGCCACTTGTAGTTGTAATCTTGACCAGAGGCTCCTCCCCTTAAAGCAGATGGCCCTCCCCACTGTGGGGGGGCCTCATCCAATCTGCTGAAGGCCTAAATAGAACAAAAGTCTGAGTAAGAGGGAAGTCTCTCTCTCTCTCTCTTTTTCTTTGTTTTTTTTTTTTGAGACAGAGTCTTGCACTGTTGCACAGGCTGGAGTGCAGTGGTGCAACCTTGGCTCACTGCAACTTTCACCTCCTGGGTTCAAGCGATTTTCGTGCCTCAGCCTCCCGAGTAGCTGAGATTACAGGCATACACCACCATGCCTGGCTAATATTTGTATTTTCAGTAGAGACAGGGCTTCACCATGTTGGCCAATCTGGTCTCAAACTCCTGGCCTCAAGTGACCCACTTGCCTCAGCCTCCCAAAGTGCCTTGAATTACAGGTGCGAGGCACCACGCCCAGCAGAGAATTCTCTCTTCTGCCTCACTGTCTTTGAGCTGGGACATCTGGACTAAGACTCAAACTGGATCTATCCCATTAGCTTTCCTGGGTCTGGGCTTCTCGGCCTCCAGAACCACCTGAGTTAATTCCTTATAACAAATATCTTTTTACGTATACATACAGATGTATATATACACATCCTATTGACTCTGTTTCTCTGGAGAACACTAATACAACACTACTTGATCATGGTTCATAATACTTTTTACATGTTGCTGGATTCAGTTTGCTAGTATTTTGCAGAGAATTTTTGCATCTGTATTCGTAAGAGATATTGGTCTGTAGCTTTTTTTCTTGTGATGTCTTTGTCTGGCCTTAGTATTAGGGTTATACTGGCCTCATAGTATGAGTTGGGAAGTGTTCCCTCCTTTCCTGTCTTTTGGAAAAGTGTTTAAAGAATTGGCATTCATTTTTCTTCAAATGTTCGGTAGAATTCACCAGTAAGAGTTTGGACTTGGATATTTCTCAGTGGGTAGCTTTTTGATTAATAACTCAATCTCTCTTCTTGTTATTAGTCTATTTAGATTTTTTCTATTTCTTCTTGACTGGGAAGCTCTTAAGAGAATCAAGTCACCTTTAAGAGTGAACACTGTTGGAGGTAAAAGTCAAAAACTCTATTGAGTTGATACCTGCGGCTGAGTCTTTTCTTCTTCTAAGCAACTAGATTGTGGTTGGGTCATCTAGAAACTTTTCTTGAGTCAGCTGAACTCCCTGAACCATTTGATCCAAAATATGAGCTTGTGAATTAGCAAAAGTGTGATGAAATTAAATTCCCATCATTTTGCAGTCCAACACAAAATGCAACAGGTGTTAATTCAGATGCTGGTGGCACTTCTCTGAAGATGGAGATGGCTAGGTGATATTATGTGGCTTCTTGGAGATAGTCATCTTTCAGGAAAAGCATTAAACAATGTCCTTGTTTTCTGTCACTTTTGGATAGCTCAGAGGCCTCTAGAAAGTTGTCATCAACAATAAGCACCTTCCCCACCCCATTGCATCAGAGCCTTCCAGAGTTGTCACCATGGTCCCAGTTCCTTGTGAGTTATTTTCCACTCCAGCCTGGCTGCAAAGAAAGTTTCCACTTGCTTGACTTCCCAATCTCTTCCTATCTCTGTGAGGCATTTCATTGTTATTGCTAATCACCGCAAATGCACTGAGGGTGCCAAACTAATAAATATGGGGAAGTTGCAAGGATCAAGAAATCCAACCAAGTTCTCCCATTCTTGGACTATGGTTATTGACTTCTTTCCTGCCTGGAACCCAGAAACTCTTTGTTGTTGTTGTTGTTGTTTTCTTGTTCTCCAAGTTAGTTCTCAAGGGAGGCCTTGTCAAACTTCCTCAATTATTTAGACTTTCCTTGTCTCAAAGTCCTATAGGTCTCTTCCCTGAGGGGGTCTGCAAAGGTAGAATGAGAACTGAGAGTGAAGGGCCATGATGGCATCCCTCACTGACCACGCCCCCATAGCCTCTCACCTGGGTGACTGCAGGGATCACCTTGTAGCTCTCTCTGCTTCTTCCCTCACCTCCAACTTTATCCTCATCACACAGACCAGAGGAGAGCTCCACCTCTCCACCTGCTCCGGTTTCAGTGGTCTCCTTAAAAACACCAGGAACGCTCCTCCCTTCGCATTTGCTGTTCCTTCTGCCTGGAATACTCTTCCCTAGATATTCACAGGCTCACCCCTTTACTTTCTTCAGATATTTATATGTCACTTTCAAAGTGAGGCTGTCCATGACTACTCCATTTACAGTGTAATCCCCAACCCCTAAAGCACTCTATCCTCTTACTTGCCTTGTATCTTACTTCTCAATTCTGTTATTGCCTCCTTCCCCATTAGACTGTAAGCTACATGAGGGCAGGAGCTTTGCTATTTGTTCACTGAAGGGATTGGAGGTTGAGTAAGAATGTCATTTACACCACCTGACAGCTCATCACTCAAGCAGCTGCCAGTGGTACCTAAAAACCTCGTTAACTGCATAACAGAATCTCTCCTGGATCCAGTTTATGGGCGGAGTGAGGCCCAGGCCACCATGTTAGTTAGGCAGCTTGAAGAGAAAATGTACCTTCTTCTTTCCCCAAGCCAGAGTTTTATTACCCTCTTTTTTAAATGCATTATTCCTATAAGATGCCTTAGCAAAGTTCAGACTTTCCTGAATCAAGTTAGTAAGAAGTTAACTAGGAGCTAATTAATAAGGCAGTTAGCTTTTCAACTTATCTGTCTTAGACTTTTAGCATTGTACATTTGTGCTTCTATAGGTCACTCATTGAAGCACATTGTACATTTGTGCTTCAAATGTACAATGTGCATTTGAATGTACAATGTGCATAGAAGCACATTGTACATTTGTGCTTCTATTGCTGTCACTCTTTTGTCTAAAGATGGGAATATGAAAGAAGCTATGTTCATGAAGAACATTGTAGTAGATCCTTTAAATTTTAGCCTCCTTTTTGTCCAGGGTTAGATTCCAGTGTGATCCATCATTCCTGTGCTTATCCCTTAGAATTTCTGACCCTCTTTCCCTGCACTACACTTGCCTGCAAATCCCCAATCATGATGAAACCCAACCCTCTTCACACCTGCAACTGAGCAGCTGAATGGGGCTGACTATAACCACACAGCCAGCCAGCAGGTCTGAATGAAAAATCCTGCCCACTTATTTCAAGTGGTGCCTGAGCACTCCTGAACTCCCCTCATCCATTCACGTGCCCGCTCTGCTCTCCTTGACAGCTATTTTCACCCTCCTTGCCTCCAACCATCCTCTCAGCCAATGAACTTGCTTCTTATTCCAGTGAAAAGACAGAAGCAATCAGAAAAGAACTTCTGCAAGCTTCCACCAACAAATCTAGGAACTCACCTAAATCTAGACCTAGGTACTCTGCCTGTTCCTGCTTACCATGGAGGAATTGATCATATGCCTACTGTAGCCCACACTTCCACTTGGGGATTGGTCCTGTCCCCTCTTGCCTATTCAGGGGCTTCACACCAGCAATTGTCCCCTCTTTTTCTCAAATCACAATTTCTCCCCTCTCTACAGGAGCAAGCAGACATAACGAAATATCTCCCAATTTACAAAAAAGGAAGAGAAACCCTCTTGTTATTCATTCCCTGTGAACTACAGCCCCATTTGTCAGCTCTTCTTTATGGTAAAACTCCTCGAAATGATGGTCTATAGTCTCCATCTCCACTTTCTCTTCGAATCTCTTTTCAGTTCACTCCAACCTGACCTTCATTTGCATCTACGTCAGCTTCTGTCAAGGTCCCCATGCTTAGCCACATGCTCGGTTTCCAGCCCTCCTCCAACGCACCATCTCTTCCTTGAAACAGCTTTGTTCACCTGGCTTCCTGGGCACCACATCTCTTGGCTCTCCTCCTACCTCAGTGCTGCTTCCTAGCCTGCTTCCTCTTCATCAGTCCTACATGGAGGTTGATGGAGTGCCCCGGGCATGGTTCTCAGCTCTCAGCTCTTCCTCCCCTCTGAACCTGCTCCCTAGGACGTACTATGACTTTCAGTTGCTCGTGACCACTGGGTTTGGATTTGCAACCCAGGCCTCTTACAGGAGTGGCAGGCTCCCACCAACTGCCCACTTCACAGCTGCCCTTGGCTCAAGGATCATCTCAAAATTCCTATATCCAAAAATAGAGTTCTGGAGCCAACGTGCCATTTTCTACTTCTACATGGTAGTACTTTAAGCCAAAAAAATTTTGAGTTGTCCTTGGCTTCTCTTCTTCTCTCATATGTCACAATCAACCCATCGGCCAATTCTTCAAACTATGTCTAGAATCCAACCATTTTTCACCACCTCCAGCATAACCTCACCAGGAATACTGCAGTGGCCTCACTGGGCTCTGCTTCCCCTGTGCCCCTCTATCATCTTTCCCTACACAGCATCCAGAGGAGGCTTTTACAAAAAGCCACGTCATTGGTATCGACCACTTCCATGCCTTAAGCCTCAAGATGGCTTTCCATCTGCTTACAGTCAAATCAGATCCTTTCCATGTCTCTGACCTCATCCTAAATTGCTGCATAGCAGCCCGTGGGCCTCCTGTCCTTTCTCTAATATCTGCCTCAGGGCCTTTGCACTGTCTATATCCTCAGACTATAGTACTTTCTCCCCAGATATCTGCTGGCTTGCTCCCCTATCTCTTTCTAGTCTCCTATAAATCAGACCCTCTCTAAATACTCTCCATAAAACAGCTTGGACTCCACCTCCCCACCACCCTTGATTCCCCTTAGCCTGTTTATTTTTCTTCACAGCACTGCTAGGAGCTTCACAGCTCCTGCTGACATATCATGTGCTTCTCTGTTTAGGGTCTGTTTCTTCTGCCTACAGGGGAGTGTGAACTCCTTGAGGGCAGTCCCTCTGTCTAATTGGTTCACTGCTGTAGGAACAGTGACTGACACACAAAAGCCACCCTTTTAACATCCACTGCATGAATACAAGAGTCTATTGATAATAGTGGAATTCATAAACAACCCATATCCAACAGCAGAAAAAGGATGAAGTAAATTACATTTTGGCTCCTCAGTGGAATTTTAGAGTCAATAAAATAGATGAAATCATTCACAGGTATTACTTAAAGGACACAAACAATTTTCAAAAACGACTTTAAATTGTTAACAGATGCACAGGGCAAAAGTTTTACCCACCTAACAAACAAGAAAAAGCAAATTAAAAGAACTATGGGATATCACATTCCTGTTACTAAATTAGCACATGTTTCTCTTTAAGCATACACCACTAGATTCTGGAAAGGCTTTCCTGGGGTAAACTCTCTCCTAAGGGATGTAAATTTACACAACACCTTTGGGAAAAAAATCTAGACAAAAATACATCATATTACATCAAGATGTTCATTCTTTCTCATCTGGTATTTCTCCTGGGACTATCACATAAGAACATAATAAACACCATGAATATAAAAAAACAAAATAAGAAAGCCTACATATCTAATGGTTAAGAAGATAATGATGCATCTACTCCATTAAGCATTATAAAGGCACTCAAATTATGTGTATTAAGAGTTTTATTGACTCGGAGAAATGTTTATACTATAATCTGATACTAAGTTAAAAAAAAAAATCAGCCCTGGGAGGATGCCAGGTTATCCACATAGGAAGCAAAAGACATCACAGATTTCCTTTAGGAGCCTGGAGAATTTGGACTCCTGCTCACAATTACTGACTCGATGTTTTCTGTTGTGTTTCCAATGGTCTAATTAAGTTTCTCTTCAGATAATGCTTTGGCCAAGCTCTTTTTTGTTACAAATACACAATATAAAGATTTCACTCTGCATTCCCCGTTACCATCCTTCTGCATCAGTACCACACACAATTAAGTTGATCATGTTAGAGGTTCTATGCTTAATTTTTACACGCTGAAGAATGATTAGCATTTTAATAAGTCACAGCACTTAACATCTATTAACGAGTATTGAAACTCATAAACTATTTAATTTTCTACCACAGTGTGGCCATTTTTCCCATTAAAAAGCAAGAACAACAGAAATCAAATCAAAGAACAACAGAAAAGTGCTATCGACAGGAAAAGCCTCACCTAGACCACATCTCGCTTTTTAGAACTGATGCAGATAGCTGTGTGAAATGTTGGAATCAGTAGTGTTTGGCAGGGGAGAAGTGACAAAGAGACTTCCTCTAAGTGTCCTCATTCTCCAGAATCCAGGAAGGGTTGAGGCTAACAATTGAGTTGCCAGTTAACCCCATGGGACCCCAAAATCACAAATACTAAACCTGAGGCTCTGTTCTCTGTTGCATACATGTGCACCTGCACACACACACCCCAGCTTCAGTTCACCCAAAGAAGTAAATTACCCACTGATTGTTTTTAAAGCAATTTAAAAATTTTGAAATAGTTATAGATTCAAGTTCAGAATAACACAGACACCTTTATCCAGTTTTCTCCTATGGTAATGTTTTGCAATACTAAAGCACGATACCATAACCAGGATATTCACATTGATAAAAATCCACTGATTTTAGATTGCTCCAGTTTTACTGGTACTTGTGTGTGTGTGTGTGTGCGCGTGTGTGCATGCACGTGAGTGCATGTGTGTATTCTACTCAATTTTATCACATATGTAAGGCTGTGTGTGTGTATGCACACCACCACAGTTAAAATACAGAACAGTTCCCTCAACACTGGGATCCCCCTGTTGATGTTTTATAGCCACACACTTCCTTCCCCAGACTCCTGTCTGTCCCTAGTCCCTGGCAACCACTCATCTGTTTTCCACTTCTATAATTTTTACTTCTATTAAATTACATAAATTGAATTATGTAACATGTACCTTTGTGGAACATCTTGTCATATGCTTATTCGCCATCTGAATATTTCCTTTGGTTAGGTGTCTGTTTGGGTCTTTTGCCCATTTTTAAATTGAGTTGTGTGTTTTTTCGCTGTTGAGTTTTAGGAGTTCTTTGCATGTTTTTGATAACAGTCCTTTATCAGATGTGTCTCTTGCAACTGTTTTTCCCATTCTGTGGCTTGTCTTCTCATTCTCTTGATTCTATTGAGTTTTAAGATACTACCACCTTCATTGGATATGTGGCTTGGAAATATTTCCTCCCTGTCTGTAGCTTGCCTTTATAACTTCTTCATAGAATTTTTCATAGAGGAGTTTTTAATTTTGATGAGGTCCAAATTATCAATTGAATTGTGCTTTTGGTGTCAAGCCTAAGAATTGTTTGCCTGGTCCTAAGTCCCAAAGAATTTCTCTTTAATGTAAAAGGTAACCAAAGGAGTGCTCTGAAACGTGAAAAGAGGAAGGTGAACTGATTGGAAACTAAGGAGTGGAGGAACACCTTGGCAGCATGGCTATGCTGTGTGTACAACCTTCCACCCACTTGAAGAAAGAGACTCACATCTGTGATTCCCAACACCGAAGTTGCAATAGGAAGTGGCCCAGGAAGGCTCATTCCTCTGCTGGATGAAACAAGAGTTCCCTGGACAATGCCAAGAGAGATGGGTCGCGAGATCCACTGGCAAAAATCTATACGGGAAGTACTCTCTTTCCCTGCAGGCTTGAGACCTTTCTCCTCAACTGAAAGACACCAGAAACTGGGCAGTACTGGCAAGGGGAGTTTTGCCATGGGAAGCTCCGTCTTCTCTGTCTTCTAGTCTCCATGGATGTGAGATTCCTCTCTCCCACCCAGACACATGGGTGGCAGGGGGGCCCCAGCAAGAGGGATCCTGCCCAGGAAGCGCTCTTTATTTCCAAGGCATAGAAGGGTCCCTTTCCACATTTAGAGGCACCAGCCTAGGGAAATTCTTCATGTCCCCTCAGATAGCACCAGGAGGGTCCAGTGGGAGCCTCAGCAGCTCCAGAAAACCAGGAAGGCCACAGTAGTACCACAAAGGCTGTGAAAATGAAATTAGCATTGCACTCACAGCTCACAAAACTAGCATGCACACAGAACCTAAAAAGATAATCTCCAAACCTAATAGCCAGGCTGTTCAGGATATAATGTAAAAAGTTACCCATTGTACCAAGAATCAGGAAAATCACAACTTGAAAGAAAAAAGACCATCAATGGATGCCAATACTGACACGAATCAGATGTTGAAAGTATTTAACAAGTATTTAAAAGTAGTCACTGTAAAACTGCTTTAACAATGAATTACAAATTCTGTTGACACAAATGGAAAAATTAAAATCTCAGAAAATAAATAGAAGCTATAAAAAAGAAACAATCAGAAATTATAGAAGTGAAAAATCCAATAACTGAAAAATATTAAAGGTATTACATGGGCTCAATAGTACAGTGGAGCTGAGTGAGGCTAGAACTGATAAACTTGAGGAAGGACTCGTAGGCTTCACCCAATCTGAGCAACAGAGAGAAAATAAACTGAAAAACAAAAGAACAGAGCTTCAGGGACCTGTGTGAAAATAACAACAAAAAAAATCCAACATTTGTAACATCAGGGTCCCAGAGGATTCTGTGGCTGAAAGAGAATTCAAAGAAAGAACGGCTGAAAACTTCTCAAATTTGGCAAAAAGACATAAACCTACAAATTCAAGAAGTTGAGTGGATCCCAAACAGGATACATCCAAAATAATCCATGCCAAGACACATCTAATTAAAGTTCTGAAAACATAAAGACCAAAAAGAATTCTTAAAAGCAGCCAGAGGATAATGACACATTACCTATGGGGAAACACCAGTTTGCGTGACAGTGGATTTCTCTTCCTCTGAAACCCTGGAGACCAGAAGAAAGTGACACATTTTTCAAGCTCTGAAAGGAAAAAAAAAAATACCTGCCAGCCACAAATTCTACATCTGGCAAAGCTATCCTTCAGGAATAAATAGTAAATAAACCTATTGTCAGATGACAGGACACCAAAAGATTGTGCGGTTAACAGACCTAATTTCAGAGAATGGCTAGAGCAAGTTTTCAAACAGAAGGGTAATGATGAAAGAAAGAATCTTGAGCATCAGGAAGCAAATACAATGGAAAGAGAACATATATGGGTACATACGATAGGCTATCCTATTCCTTATGAGTGTCATCAATCATATTTGATTGAGGGAATCAAAATTACAAGACCAGTTCTCACTTGAATCAATGAGGGGAAGGTAAAGGGGCCTGAATGGCAGTAAGGTTTTCACATGCCACTTGCAGTGGTAAAATGTTGATAGTAGTAGACAGCAATAAGTCACATATGTTCACTGTAATACCCAGAGCAACCACTGAACAGGCTATTCAAAGAGATCCACTCAAACACATTATAAACACATCAAGATGGAATTCTAAAACTTGTACAAGTAATCTATAGGAAGGTAAAAAAAAGAAACAGAAATGAGAATCATAGGAAAGTTATAAGAAACAGAAAATAAAATCGCAGGCTTAAGTTCTAACATATCAATAATTACCTCACATGTAAGTAGTCTAAATATACTAATTAAAAGGCAGAGATTAGTTGAGTAGATTAAAAACTGTGTGTCAACTATATGTTGCTTTTAATAAATTATTTCAAATTCAATGACAGGTACATTGAAAGCAAAAGTATAGAAAAAGATAGATGCAAGCAATAATACAAAAACAGAGGTAGCTGTATTGATATATGATTAAGTGGATCTCAAAGAAAATTACTTGGGACAAACAGGGATATTACATAATAATAAAAGAATCAATCCACTAGGAAAAATAACAATCCTAAATGTGTGCACACCGAGTAACGGAGCCTCAAAATCCATGAAGCAAAACTAATAAAACTGAAAGGAAAAATAAACAATTCTACAGTTGTAGTTGGATATTTCATCAGCTTCCTCTCAGCGACTGATAGAATTTCTAGAAAGAAAATTAGCTAGAAGACAGAAGATCTAAACAATGCAATTAGCCAATAGGATCTAATTGATACATATAGAACATTCCACCCCATAACAACAGAATATCAATTTTTTTCAAGGGCGTTCTGAAAACATACACTATCCTGGACCATAAAACAAACCTTAAAAAGTTTAAAGAGATTTGGCCAGGTGCAGTGGCTCACACCTGTAATCCCAGCACTTTGGGTGGCCGAGGTGGGCAGATCAAAAGGTCAAGAGATCGAGACCATCCTGGCCAACATGGTGAAATCCGGTCTCTACTAAAAATACAAAAAATTAGCTGGGCGTGGTGGCGGGCGCCTGTAGTCCCGGCTACTCAGGAGGCTGAGGCAGGAGGATCACTTGAACATGGGAAGCGGAGGTTGCAGTGAGCCAAGATCATGCCACTGCACTCCAGCCTGGCGACAGAGCTAGACTCCATCTCAAAAAAGAAAGAAAGAAAGAAGGAAAGAAAAAAGTAAAGGGATTCAAATCATACAGATTATGTTCTCTGACCATAATAAAATCAAACCAGAACTCAGTAAGGTAAGGAAGTCAGGAAAATCTCTAAACACTTGTAAATTAAACAACACACTTCTAAATAATCCATTGGTCAAGAAGTAAGTTCCAAAGGAAATTTTAAAATATACACAGAACTGTGTAAAAATGCCACCACATTTTAAAAGCAGCCCTTGAAAATAAAAGTTTTTATAATGTGGACTTATAAAATAATTTAAATATGTTTTATTGTGTGATTTAAATATTGGATTGTCAATACACAGCTTGTCATCTTTTAAATCAAAATTGTAGAATGCTGCTTTGACTTCCACAGTTTTAAGAGGTTATAGAATACTACATATTCCTTTATAAAAATGGCCTAATTTATTGAGAAGAGCCTATCTCTTATTTCACATATCCCAGGGACTGTGGTGGCAGGCAGGGAGCATGTGGTTGGGGTATAGGCCATGTTGCTCCTTTTCCTCTGCTCAGCTTTTAAAAGTCAGGGCCTCCTCTTCTCCATTCACACTCTCTCCCCAAGGTCTCCTCCAGTTCCACAGCTTTAAATGCTGCCATGTGTCAACAAGTCTCCATTAGATGACTTTGGCTCTGGACTCCAGAGGCACTCATCCAGCCGCAAGCTTGATGTGTCCTCCTGGATGGGCATCTCGCCCACCCACAGCAGGGCTCTCCATTTCACCTCAAACCTGTATCTCCCTCATTCAGCCAGTCATTCAAGCTAGAATCCTGGCAGCCATCCTAGATTCCTCCTTTTTCCTTACATCCGTTTCATATCCATAACACACATCAGCAAGCTCTGTGGCCCCCACTGCTGTCCATTCCTCTCCTCTCCACCTCCCTCCATCCCTTCCAGCCAAACTGCCTGATACTGTTTGGCTCTGAGTCCCCACCCAAATCTCATCTTGAATTTTACTCCCATAATTTCCACGTGTTGTGGGAGGGACCCGATGGGAGATAATTGAATCATGGAGGTGGTTTTCCCCAAACTGTTCTCGTGGTAGTGAGTAAGTCTCACGAGATCTGATGGTTGGATAAGGGGAAACCCGTTTTGCCTGGTTCTCAATCTCTTTTTGCCTGTCCCCATCTATGTAGGATGTGGCTTGCTCCTACTTGCCTTCTGCCATAATTGTGAGGCCTCCCCAGCCAAGTGGAACTGTGAGTCCAGTTAAACCTCTTTCTTTTGTAAATTGCCCAGTCTCGGGTATGTCTTTATCAGCAGCGTGAAAACGGACTAATACACCGCCATCTTTCTGGTCTCCAGGAACGCAGCAGCCTCCCACCTGCCCTCCTTGCTGCTGCTCTCCTCTCCCTGCAATCCACCCTCCACACAGAAGGAAACCTTTTAAAACATGTAAAGCAGATGACGCTACTCCCTGCTTATAAATTTCCAGTAGCTTCCCATCACACTTAACACTTGTTTATTCATTTATTGTGTTTCCTTCACCAAGAATGTGTATTCCATCAGAGCTGATTCCTTTCTGTCTGGTTCACTCCAGTCCTCTCAGGACCTGGCCCTTAATGAGGGATTCCATAAGTATTTGTTGAATAAACAAATAAATAAACAGGGTTTGAGGAGGGCAGCAGCAGGCAGGATCATGAAACAAACTATTTTGGGAACCTGTATCAATGTACAATGACATGACTGTTATTCACATATATAATCTGATCACAACAATGTAAAAATAATGTGTGTATAGAAAGTGCCTGGAAATTAATAAAAATGTCAGCAACGTTTTCTTTAGATGGTGGCCTTATGAGTGATTTTCCTTTGTCTTTCCTCTAAAATTGTATTCTCTAGGATTAGCATGAATATGTGGCCAGGCGTGGTGGCTCACATCTGTAATCCCAGCACTTTGGGAGGCTGAGAAAGGATTGAGGCCAGGAGCTTGAGACCAGCTTGGGCATCATCCCTGTCTCTACAAAGAAAAAAAAAAAGTGGCGTAAATAATTTTATGATGGAGAGAACTTAATGAGGTTTTTTTCCCCCTAAGTTACTTATTGGGGTTTTCCCCAGGCTGAATTATTCCAGCATCTTTTAACTATTTCATTTCCTTACTCCTTAATCATCTTCTGGGCCCTTTGCAACAGAATCTCCCTCACTCATCACAACCTTCAACAAGTTTTCATTCATACTTTAGTCCACAATATTCTGCAGGTTTGAATATTCAAGGAAAAGAATTTTTCTTTTCATAGACGGTGTCATGGAGCAAATGTGCTCAAGAGTAATAATAAAGAACTGATTTTAGGAATATCTCCTAAAGAGCTGGGAAGGTTCTGATGGGATATAAAAACACTGGTAATTAATTTTTAAATTAATACCTAAGAAACCCTAACGAGCCTCGCATGTTTCCTCTTTTTATAAGTGGGGTTGAATGAGTTATGTTATTCACACTCTTCAAGTGTGAATCTTAAAGTAGGCTTAATTGTGTTTAGGCCGAGTATTATGAAAGCAACGTGGTACTCAAAAACTAATCTAGGGAAATTAAAGAAACATATGTAGTGCTACAAATGTGAGCATTTTTCTTAAAAAAATAAATCAGATATCGTTGCCAGGTACATGAGTATACATAGCCTTGCCCTCCATCAGGCAGTGACCCCAGTGAAGGTGGTGACATATTAATTTCAGAAATGTGTGTCTGAGAGGAGAAACACAGAACATGTTTTATGAGCAGTTCCACTCAGGGGCAGAGGTCCAAGCTGGCTTTGGGGGTGGTCTTGTGGCCACCTGGACAAGTCAGGTTTCTTGCCAGTTCTGGAACTGGCTCATTTCCAGGTATCATTAGATGAGGTTAAAATAGAAAGGGTGGGAGGAAGGGCAGGTCAAGTTGTCTGGGAAATCCAAACAGAGTGGACCCCCATGAACACCAGAGCCAATCAGATCCAGGGTAGAGTCAGAACCTATCCACCCAGCAACTTCCTTCTCATGGCCATCGGCACCTGCCATACATGAGGTCTATTGGAGACCAGCCAGCATATGCCCCATGCTGAGACAAGAAATAGCTCAACAGGCCAGAGTGGAAAATGATTAAAGTCTGAGGTGGTGCAGGCCAGCAGGGGCGAGGTTCATTTCTCACTGTTGGTCCTGCAAGTTTTACCTTATGTAAGGCATCACCCTTGGAGTGATTGTAGAGGTGGCTGCCTGACTGGTTGGAGGAGACACCTGCCTGTGAAACAGAATTGTTCTTCAGCGCTCTCATCCAGCTAATATCATCCCTGTTGTGTCAAGGCAGCCAGAAAATGTCTTGGTTATGAGTTTTGAATATGGTAACAGACACGTAGCTGGGCTAATGGAGGCGCGTGATGGTACCGCTTGTCTGAAAGTCACTTACTCTCCGCTCTGAACTTTAGGGTGTGAATTTGCCACTTATTGCCTTCTGGCTATGTTTTGCTAACTAAAACATCGACTAAAAATGTGTGGATACTTCCCATGTATATATATATGCATTAAGGGGTGAGAAGAGTCAAGAAGCAGTGACTGGCCAGGAAGAGGAAACAAGGGCTAATCAAGATGTGCTCATTAAACTGCAATGACATATTGTTCCATTTATCAAATTGACCAACGTAAAAATGGGCTGATGAAGTTCAGCATTGGTGAGGGTATAGGAAGTAACTGGCACCCAGGTACATTGTTGGTGCAAGTGTAAATCAGTACACCTTCTTGGCTTGCAACCTAGCAATATCTACTGAAATGTTTAAAGTTCTAATCTTTTAACTCTGTATTTCTACTTCTAACATTTAAGCCTCTAAAGCCTCAAGAATGTTCCTTGGGGCTTTGTTTAAAGACTTTAAAGTATTAAAAACGTAAAAGTAACCCAAATGAACTCTGAAGAAGAAGATTAAATAAATGCTGGTACAGCCGAACGATGAAATACCGCACACGTCTTAAGAATGGGTTAGACCTTCCTGTCCCTACTGATATGTAAAGTGAAACACGCAAGCTCCGAACGGCATTGGTGGTATGAGTCCACATCCAAAGTAATCAACAGCAACAGTAAGAGGGTTAGTATCAGTGTGAAAAAAGAAGACGGAGAATTATGCACCAATTTTTGGCAGCATGTCCCTAGAAATGAGATTACGTACATTCTTGTAAGGTTTGGAATTTTACATAACTTTGCACCATGTCATCAGAAGAAAAAGGCAGGGCCCATCTTAGTGTAGGCTGAAATACATTTCCATTCAGTGGCTATCTGGAGGGGTTATTCATGAAATTTGTAAACATGTGGGCATTCAAAGTGATATTTCATAGAGGCTCTAAGAGACAAATTTCCCACATGAATAAACAAAGGAAGGTATGGGGAAGTCTATGTGGCAAAGTTTATTTAGATCCTCGAATCAAGAGTTGCAATTGGTTACGTGTCTTTGAACAACTAATTTGTAAGCTTCCCAGAGTCCTGGTTTTCTCATCTGCAACGTGTGGTTGGGCAAGGCAACCTTCTTAAGGACTTCTCCAGTTGAAATGGGCTCAGCCTGCAAGTAAGTGGAATTTAGGTAAATGATACTCCTAGCAATGGAAGGTGCTGCTCACGTCTGCTAGGACGAGTGCCCGAGAGCTAGCGGACTTCAAAGTCAGCTAAACAGACTTTCCCAGCTTAATGTAGCTAGGTGGCCTTTTCCCCTTCAGCACTTTCTCTCCTTCATCCCAGGTGGTCTGCTTCCCCATCTCTAGTTGACTGAAGAAATTAAAGAGAAAAAGAGAGAGCAAGACTGAGACGGAGAGCATAAAGAAAATCAAATGTATTAGGAAGAAGAAAAGATGAATGGTGTGCGAACTGGGTCAGATAGGAGGGAGGGCAGTTAAAGATGAGTTACTGGAGGTGCAAGTCACACTAACAAAACTTTGAAAAACAAACGAAGGCCTGGTGAGGCGATGACTAACACAGCTATAGATCCGGGCATTGCAGGCCGTCCCAGAGGGCCGGCTTTACAACGTGGCCATTGATCCAGCCCAGGTGTGCACAGCCTCGGCCACTCTCATTTCCCCTTCCTGCCCACAGCCTCCCCGCTGCTCAGGAAGCTGTGCAGTCCTGGCTGTGCATGCAGAACTCAACCGCGGGTCAGGGAGCCTGGGGAGCTGGGGGCTCCAGACCCTGTTCTCACTGTAAGAGCAGCTTTTGTGTCAAAGGCAAGTTCACAGCCGCTGAGTCTTCCGAGGCATTGCAGAGCTTACGCCTTTACCGCCAGCCGGTGCTAGGCCCAGGGAGAATGATGAAGTCGTCGAGGATATTAGAACCACCATAACGTATTTCCTGGGCATTTTGTGGCCCTACCTGCAGGTAGGTATGACGATAAGCACATCAAGCAGACGGGGAGGTCAGGTGACTTGTCCAAGTCACCCAGCCAGAAGTAACGGAGCCAAGACTCAAACCCAGATCCGCTCAGTTTCTCTTGCTCTGATATTGCTGCCTTTGATTTTTGCCTTTGGATCTTTCCAGACCTATCTCCCACCCCTTGCTCCATCCCACTGAGTGTGCCCCATGGCTTTCTTGTATGCTGCGGGCCTTCCAGCCAGAAAGCTGGACCTGGCAGTGAAGGTGTGGACACACCTTAACACATGGAGGTTAAAAGCCACGACGGTCGGGAGCTCACTGAAATGGCTTATCGCTGCCTCTCCTGGGCATAACTGCAATCTGGGTGAGATCCCAGGAGACCAAGCCAACTTTAAGATGCAAAGGGACAAGTCTCTAAGGGTTTTCAGATATTGGTGGGTGAAGGATAGGGAAAGAGCCCAGAGGGGCAGGGAGGAGAGGAGCGAGGGGAGAACGAGAGGCCTTTCACAGTCTCTCAATGTATCAGCGTCAGCTGTTGCCACAGCTGTTATGAGTTGAAGTGTGGCCCCCCAAAATTCACAGATTGAAGTCCTAACCCCTGTACCTCAGAATGTGACCACATTTGGAAATAGGCCTGTTGAGATCACACTGGATTAGGATGGGCCCCTAATCCATATGACTTTATACAAAGGGGAAATTTGGACACAGACCCACATACAGAGGGAATGCCGTGTGAACATGAAGACGGCTACCTACAAGCCAAAGAGAAGGGCCTGGAGCAGATTCTCCATCACAGCCCTCAGAAGGACACCTGCCTTGGTCTCGGGCTTCCAGCCTGCAGAGCTGCAAGAGAACACCTTCCTGTAGTTTATGTTGCTCAGTTTGTGGTACTTTGTAAAGGCAGCCTTAGCAAACGAATGCAATAGCTCATTTTCAAAGCCCTTCTCAGAGAAACCTATGCCGTGGACAACAGTTCTCAGGTGTGAGAGAACTGTTAGGGCAAGATTCTAGATGGCTTCAGCCTTTCTAGAATTATTTCTAATTATTACACATTATAATACGGCAAAGGCAGAGTTAGTGATTTCAGCTCAAAATCACCATGGCTTTTCTGTGACATTTCCCTCACTTCTCAGGAAACCTTCCAAGAACCATCCATGGAGAGTGGTGTTGTGCGTCCTGTAGGAAATACTTGTCTTTACTGACAGATTTCAAATAAGCACACAAACAAACACCTTAGAGAGAGGATACCCAAAGCACAAGGTCCCAAACTATTAGATGATAATTAGACTGAATGCATATTGATTACACTTAACCATGTTTTAGTCTTCTATATAATTGCCAATTGGAAAATCTATGCATCTGACAAAATGATCTAATTTTTCCACTTAGCATTCTTACATTTTTGTATCATACTGGGAAAGAATGTATCTGTGGAATATGGGCTTCAAAACAAATGGAGTCAAACAAAGATGTTCTTTGTTTAAGGAACATATTCTAAATTAGGGCCATGAGAACATGCACAGTTTTGTGGCAATTTTGCAAAACATGGTTTACTTTGATGACTTGATAAAACCCCGCACTCTATCTACAGACATTTCTGATTTTTCTGTAATCAGATATGCATTTTGCTGGGTGGAAGTATAAACACAAATTCCTTTCTGTATGTTTTCTCATGTCACCCAGCAGCCAGCAGGCGGTGAGAAGGACGTGAGCTCACCAAAGGTGAGGCTTGTGTTTAATTTGCTTCATGCAGCACTAACATGGTACAGTGTGTCACACACACAGACGCTGAATATTTCATTCATTCATTCAACAAACGCACACTGCCCTCCCGTTGCTGCGTTCAGCGCTCGACGGTGAGGAATCCCACCGGGTAGACAAGCAACTCCTAGGAGGAAAGGAATGCAGCGCTATCTTCCCTCTCTAGGTAGACGTAGTCTAGATATGCGAACCTTCACAGCTTCACTTAAGATTATGGGAGGCAAAACTCAACAGGTCCGTTTTCTATTTGTTCTCTGGGGACCTGGAAGGTCTGAGTTGATGACAACTGTAAACGGTCAGGTCTTGTTGGGCCTCTCCTAAAAACCTTAGCCATGGGACAGAGAGGAAAGCTGTCGTACAGACTGTCTTTTCTAGTTTACTGCTTTTGACTAAAATAATAACATTCACTCTGACATAATGACTGCACCAATTAGACTTAATCAGACTTAGGCAAAAAAAACACCCCCACACACAGACACAAAACAAAAAACAAAACAAAAAAAAAACTCTGATGGAATAAATGTAGCGGTGGGAAGGGAGACCTCCCCAGGAGTCCCTGCAGTCATTATCTACCGTCTCCTAGGGGCCGGGTGACAGGCGCAGTGCAGGGCAGACATCCACTGGGGGCATGAGTGTCACAGAGCCATGGGCCTCCCCTCCCACAACCTCCTCCCTAGATGTGTCACCTCCTTTCTTACGATGCACTCCAGCACTCTCTGCTGGGGAAGGGGGTGGGTGTCCAACAGGGAGAGCTGACCAGCAGGGCTCCAGGCAGCAGGAAAGGCTGAAGCCGTCTAGCATCTCGCTTTGAGTGGAAGCCCCTGAGGGCAGGGCCTCTTCCACCCAGCTGTGCCGTAGCACATATACACTCAATGAAAGAAGGGCTGGATTCAATTCCAAGGACATTAAAACCCTTCTTATAACAGTCCTGGTCCTTTCTCAGGGTATCTGTATAGAAAAGGAGTTCCTCCAATACAACCCCTGAGAGTGTGTATGGGAAACCTAGAGTGAGGTGTAGGGCTGTTGTCACAATTTCTTGGGGGCACTGAGTTACACATCAATAGACAAGGGCAACTTTAAAGACAAACTAAAATGGAGGTTGCATAGAAAGTAATTTTGAATAATTGTTTAAAAAATACAAATGTCACTGCAGTATGGCCAACAGACACAAGTATTTATTCTATTTTGTTTTTTAATTGAAACTGTCAGCAAAGTTAAAAAATCCTTTTTCTCCCTGGCCACTGCCTAAAGGCTGAATGAGGCCCGCCCTGCATCCACTGCAGATGCTCACAGAGCGGCAGCCCCTCCCTGGGGATGTGATTAGCATCCCAGGGTCCTTAAAGAAAGGGAGATGTGAGGAGCTGATTAGGATTCAGATCAGCAGCCAGGCCCAGGCTGTCTGGAGCTGACATCGCCAGGTAAATAAAAGGGCATTCACTGCAGCCTGAGCATGTTCTTAGGTCCCGCGGTGGAGAAGTGCAGAGCCGCACCCACGGGAGGCATAGCCCTCCTGTGGCAAAGGTCTGCAGCCCCCAGACACACGGGGATGCTTTGTGCACAAGATATTTCATTATTTCACATCACTTAGCACCCCCTCCTAACTCTAACATCCTTAGCGCTCAAGCATTGGCCAGTGTAGACCTAGCATTGGGTGGGGACTGATGACAGCCAGGGCCTGCTTCTCTGTTCCCCCATCATTTCCTGGGCGACACCCCTCTGTATGGGAACACTGTCCACCGGTCAGTAATGACCTGTATCAAACAACAGCAAAGCCATTGGCTCTGTGGCTTTAAATGAATTAACTAAACGACCTCTCAATAATGGCTAACAGTTATTGACTTCTTTCTCTGTGCTAGGGCTGTGCTTAATATTCATTATTTCACAGCAACCCTACGAGGTTGTTCCCCTCCTTGTTATACAGGTAGGAAAACTGAGACAGAGGATGTTAGTGCCAAAGGTCACACAAGCAGCACACAAGGTAGCCGGGGCTCAAATCTGTTTTTTCTTATCTCCAGAGCCTAAGCCTTGACTCCTTCACACTGTCACAGCTGACAAAGCCCCTTGTTTTCCTCCCCTCCAAGGGTCAGCACAGTCCATCAAGTTGTGCAAAGCGATTCCTCAATCTCATACAAATTCTCTTTTCCTTGGGTATCAACCCAACTTTATCTAAAAGCCCATCTTCCAGTTAGCTTGCAGGGACTGAGGGGCTGTGGTACAGGGGAGTTCAGGGCCTCTCCTGGGAATGTCTATCTGCGGTAAAGACTAAACCCTGCCGCATAAATATTGTCCAGGAAAAGAAAAGAACCTGGGTTGTGCAGGGGTTGAGTTACTCCAGCTGCCAGGACCCCCTGCTCACAGACTCCCGGAGATCAGAGGGGAGCCAGGCCAATTTGATTCTTGGCCCAGGGAGGCCTGTTTGAAGTGAATCTTCTCAGGTTTCCAAGGAGGGCAGGTTGGCTGGGGAGCTGGGAGCGCTGAGCCCCAGGGATGAATTCCGCACTGTGTGGCT
This sequence comes from Pan troglodytes, assembly GCF_028858775.2. Taxonomy (NCBI): domain Eukaryota; kingdom Metazoa; phylum Chordata; class Mammalia; order Primates; family Hominidae; genus Pan; species Pan troglodytes. The sequence goes on along the minus strand of NC_072410.2, from coordinate 22,696,158 downwards.
CCTTAGAGAAGCTTCAGGCTGCAGGCTGGATAGCCAGCCAGGCTCCTTTCTCCCACAGGTAAGAGAGAGGTCCTCTGTCTCCCCATGTGTTATTAATACTCTGCTCAGGCCACTGCCTGCCTGTCCAGGTGGGAAGAGGGGCAAGCACGGTTCTTTTCCTACAGAGTGAGAGTCAGAAGAGGCAAGGGATGCCCACCCCCCTCCACCCAGGTTATCTGAGGGAGACGTTGACAGAGCTGAGAGCCCACAATGCGATGTCTGGGTCCTCATCCTGGCGTCAGGTAGGGGCGGGGGACTCAGCCCCAGCTCAGCCTGGAGGCTGCCGTCACTACTCTCTCTTTCCTGCAATGTAATCAGATTTAATAAAACATGAATATTGTATAATAAATACTGCCTTTTCATAAATCTGCCTGTGACATCAAGTGGCATGCTAGAAAATATTATGAAATATGTCTCGAAGTCTATTACAGCCTCCTCTGAGCATTTTATATAAATCTTTACCTGCAAGAACAGTTCAGGCATAGAATCCGGACTCCACGGAAGACCAGAGCCTTTTCTCCGTGGCAGTGACATATTATTAGCATAACACTTTTAAAAATGCAAACTAGCCACTGGAGTTCCCAAGGCCTGCACCACCTTCCTAAGAAACAACATGTTTTCCATTCACACAAACAATCGCTGCCCTGGTCCTCGGCCCTGCACCGTGCTAGCCCCGTCATCGGCAGCAACCCAGCTCCTGGGGTCAACGGTGTCCCCTCCTACCAACTCCTGATGGCTGGCTTCCTCCTCACTCCGCCCATCCTTCTGAGAGGAGCCAGTCTGTGCCATGCACCTCCCATCCTCCACCATGGCCCTCTTGTCTTTAGTGACCAGGGAGTGATGTGCAGAGCTAGTTCATCGCACAGGCATCCTGCAGGCATCCCCCCTCACACATGCCCATCTTTATTCTCTAATCTCTTCCTCCTTCTCATTCTCTTGCGACTCAAAGGAGTTTCTCCAGGAAAATCTCTTTCCGTTTTCCATCCCTCTCTTCCTTCTGTTTGGGAGCTAAACACCAAACAAAATCAGGGGCGAACAATGTGGATGTGGCGTTGGTGATCATAGTGTATTGAGGAAAAGCACACACCCGTGTTTTGCTGGGGAGGTCAATGCAATGATGCTCCCGGGCCTTCCATTTCTAAAGTTCTGGAAGAGACCCAGAAGCACCTTTCAGTCTCAGTGCTGTCTCTAACGACCTCATTCCATTTCTCCAAGGAAGCCTGCTTTCCTCAAGCGCCAGCATCCATGATGAACATTAAACATACTATTCTACTCCAGATGATTCCTTTTCTGTTGACTTTCAACGCAAGAGCCTTGATGTTTTTCCCAGGACAGTTTACTCAGAAGGGGGCTCAAGGTGTTTGTGGACTTGACTACAAGCTACACTAGTCATTGTTTATTCATAACACTCTTTCTATGGAGAATTGTGGTCTAAACACTGACCCGTTCCCCACGGTGGTCCATGCTTGTGTGGATAACATCTCTTGTAACTCAACCCAGCTTCTGCAGCCTCACCACTGGGGCAGGAACCAGGTCCCATCTGGTGGCAACCAGCTTCACCCCGGAGTGAAGAACTGACAGTACCCTGCCTCAGGACCTCCCTGTGATGCCCAGGTGTGGGGCGCCTGAAACTGCTTCACATCCCTGTCACCTGGGAGTGCAGCAGAGTTCATACCCTGGAAGGAGCCCCTTGACCTGGGAGGCATGAGAGGGGAGTCATTGTGCTCCCTGGTTTCTCAATTGGCTGGTTCAGAAGATTCTTGAGAGCATCTATGACCCATTGTGGTGCCCAATTCCATAATGCCTCTCCTCCTTGCCCTCTCTCCTGCCCCTCACTCCTACTGTTGGGGATTGCATCCCTGAATAAACCTCAATCCCATCAGCCCTTGTCTTGGGATGTACTTTAGGGGAAATCAGGCTGAGACAGGGTGTTTCTATGCATTTTCTGCTATAAGCTCATAGCCATGGAGAACCAGGCAGGAATGTGGCTTCTCAGAGCAGTGCTCCATAAGTGTGGCAGTTGCTTCATTTGGGTCCTCTGGGTGCCCGAACTAGAACTATATTCATGACAAACCCCAGAAGAGTTTTAATTAACGTGAGTGTCCCTAAAGACAATGAAAGGAATAGTTAGTGTCTTTGCTCTAGAATGAAGACAAAAGACAGTTTGTCATCCGGTTGACTTCAACATAACATAAAGTCAGCTGTAGGTAACACAGAATGCTTCTGATATTAGTGTTCAATTCCTCACACCAACAAACATGAGAACATCATTCACTGCACATGGAAAAGGTGCTGTGTCTGTCCTGAGCTGGTCCAGACCACCTGTATTTCTCATTGCCTGGGTCTGCCTTTTCTCCTCTCTAGATTTTACTTACCCTGCAAAGCTTGTGTTGGGATGTCATTTATAGGATCGGGTTTAGGCTGAGCCCCAGGGGTTTTATTGGCGGGACTGTGGAGAAGGCTTGATCCCCTGCAGTACTCTCTGGAAAGTACCTTCCTCCGTTCGGAATCCCTGAGCTGGTGCCCCTTGCAGCCTGCACAGCTCTGGCCTCTCGCCGTGGATCTCATGGCCTCTGCTGCCAAAACTGGAGAGGAGGTTCATCCTCTGTCTCTTTGTAGAGAAGAGTCATTTGCTGACTGCGTGCTAGCTGAAAAGGGACTCCCCACAGAGCAAGAACAGCTGTCCCCTTGCTTCATGCACTCAAATTCCCTCCGTTGGGCTGTGCTGGGGATGCGCTGTCGGCCACCTCCTGCCTGATGTGGTGTGGGCTGCCCAGGAGATGAGGCAGCTGTCCGAGGTGGGTGATGTGTGCTCAGACCTCCAGGAACCGGCGAACGAGGCCTCATGGAAAGAACATGAGGTGGCGGTGGAGGGGAACAAGAGTGGGGAAATCCCTCTAGGCGGCCTCCTGCACCCCCAGGCTCTGGAGACGGCTTTCACTGGACGCTGGAATATCAGATGGGGTGAAGACAGAAAATGCTGTGCTGGCCTGCCCTCCCACAAACAGTCCAGTTTCACGGGCTGAAGAGGGTAAGTTGTGAGTTCTGTTTCTTCAGGAATAGAGAAACCCAGACGCCAAGACCCGGAGGAGGCAGGAGGCTATGCTACTGTCTCCCCCACTTCTGGAAAGCACTGTGTGAGGTTTCCTCACCCCCAAAGGACAGGCCTGGCTTGGGCTCTCTGGAAGACACTGGCTGAAGGCCGGAGGGGGTGGCCTGGCTGTTTCAAAGCGGGAGAAGCAGGATGTGGCCTCAGAGTGCCACCTGGAGGCAGAGGCAGTGTAAACACGCAGAGAGATGCAGGCGCAGGTGCCCCAGGGACAGAACATTCCTATCTGGACAGGGTCTGTCCTGCCCTCTGTCCCCACCTTCATTCATCTGCTCTGAGGAGGCCTGGGAGACCCCAACCTCACACCTTCAGCCTTGGACAGGCTCCAGCGGGGCCAGGGCCCTTCACCCGCGAGGGCCCAGGGACCATCTAGACGTAAGGAGAGCCCAGCAGGCCCTGTGCTCTGTCAGCTCTTTCTGAACTTTTGTTTTCAGTTCTTTTCCTCACAGTCTTACCAAATGTTTCCCAGCCCCAGACATTCTTAGACCTCAAGGAGGAAATGCTTATTTTTATGAACTAAATCAGCACAGAGTAAGTAGGAAATCTCTATTTCTTAACTCAAATCTTATGACCTCCCTTGGTTCTTCTTTTGAGGAATCTACATTGTATCCAGCTACATGCATGTGTTGTTAGTTCCCCAGCATAATCATGGCCGGCTCAGAAAACATGATCATGAATCCCTGGTTCTAAAGTGTTCTCAGGTGCTTTCTAAATACGATAGGTCCTGTCCCCAGGAGAAATTTAATGCACCCATCTCCAAACTAACTTAAATACAGTTTCAAAACATTGATGAATCACTCCTCTCCCCGGTTCATCTGTGGATGGATTAAAAGTCTATCTCTGGGCCGGGCACGGTGGCTCATGCCTGTAATCCCACCACACTGGGAGGCCGAGGCAGCCAGATCATTTGAGGTCAGGAGTTAGAGACCTGCCTGGCCAACATCTGACTGTAACTGTGTAAGAAGCCCTGAGTGGGAACCACCTATATAAGCCCAGGCAACCAACAGAATTATGAGAAATAATAATAAATTATTGCTTTAAACCACTGAGTTTTAGAATGATTTGTTACACCACTACAGATAACTGGATAAAGGTAGTTCCCACTCAGGGCTTCTCACACAGTTACAGTCAGAGAGTGGCTGGGGCTGGAACCATCAAAGTCTTCCTTACTGACTTGCCTGGGCTCTGCTAGGGTGGCAGGAACAGCAGGGAACTGGTTGGGTATCCCTCTCTCCACGCTGCCTTTCCATGAGGCTAGCTTCAACTGAATTGCTATTGGGTTTTCAGTTAACTGAGGGAAGGAACAAGGAAGGATTTGCAGGGGGATCAAAACTAATTTAGGCTGTATCCCAGGGTGGCTCCCTCATCACAGCCTTGCTGGTCATTTCTCTGGTCATATCCTTCCTTGACCTCTCTAAAAGAAACACCTTCACGTTTTAGGAATGGTGAAACCCTGTCTCTACTAAAAATACAAAAAAAAAAAAAAAAAATTAACCGGGCATGGTGGCATGCACCAGTAGTCCCAGTGACTTGGGAGGCTGAGACAGGGGAATTGCTTGAACCTGGGAGGTGGAGGTTGCAATGAGCCAAGATCACATCACTGCACTCCATCTTGGGTGACACAGCGAGACTCTGTCTCAAAAAAAAAAAAAAATCTGTCTGTCTGTCCTATGCCCGAGGGTGAGGTACTGCAGCTGGTCCTGAGGAGCTGGTTCCGTTGTCTATAGCGGTAGAACAAATAATTCTAAAACTCAGTGGTTTAAAGCATAACTTACTATTATTTCTCACAATTCTGTTGGTTGACTGGGCTTATATAGGTGGTTCCCACTCAGGGTTTCTCCCGCAGTTATAGTCAGAGTGTGGCTGGGGTTGGAACTATCAAAGCCTTCCTTACTCATTTGCCTGGGCTCTGCTGGGGTGGCAGGAACAGCAGGGGACCAGTTGGGTATTCCTCTCTCCATGCTGACTTTCCACGAGGCTAACTTGGGCTTCCTCACAGCATGGTGGTCTCGGATAGCTGTACTCCTTACGCAGCCTCTGGTTTCCCCGGGCATGTTTTCTGAAAGGTCTGGGCAGAAGCTCAAGGCTTCTCATGACAGCCTCAGAAAACCCAGAAAGTCACTTTTACCTCATTCTACAGGCAAAGGCTAGGGCCAGCCCAGAATCCAGGGGATGAGGACTAGGAATTTGACTCTTTCAGAGAATGGAGGAGCAAAGAATGTGTGACCTTTAATGTGTGTCTTTAATCTTGTGACCATCTTTAAGCCACACACCTTGTTTCTCTGGCCAAGCACTGTTACGTACTTTGAGTTTCATATTAAATGCCATTTTCCTAGGAGGCTCTTTCCTAAGCCACTAGACTAGGATAATTTCTCCGTTTTGTATGTGCTTCTATAGAGCTCTAATACACCCACCCACACACACAGAGGTTTTTCATACTTTCACACTTGCTTAATATCCATCTTCCCCATAGACAAATCCCACAGGGCAAAGGCCATGTTTTTTTAGTCTTTTACTCACTGCTGGTCCCAGGCGTTTATACAATGCCTGGCTTGGTGTTCAGCTTCTGAATTGAACTTAACTGCTATTGGGTTTTCAGTTAACTGAGAGAAGGGACAAGGCAGGATTTGCAGGGGGGTCAAAACTAATTTGGGCTGTATCCCAGTGTGGCTCCCTCATCTCAGCCTTGATGCTCATTTCTCTGGTCGTATCCTTCACTGAGCTCTCTAAATAAAAGGCCTTCATGTTTTAGGAGTCTGCTGGTCACATGGGCTGACCCCCGTAGACTGGGAGGACTCCAGCTATGGGGTGGGACAGATCCTAGGAGTAGTCCCCTCTGCTAGGGCTAGAAGGAACTCCAGTCCCCCAGGCAGAACATGGCAGTAGAGGTGCTGGCACAGTCAAGAGGTGGCCAGTCATCCAGCCCCGCTGTCAGGCCAAGAGGCTCCACAGAGGCTGAGGGTGTCCCAACAGTGGGGGCAGAGCATGGAGACAGGATATTCCCAGCAGACCCTCTTCAGAAATTGAGTCTCAAGGGGTCTTGGGGAACTTGGTCAGCAGATGTCATGTCTTCATCTGTCAGCTGGTGGGTCAGCTCAGCGGGACTCCTGTCTTTAGAAGGGAGGCTCAAGTCTTTACTCTGTACCAAGACAGAGATGGGGGCCAGGAAACAAGACATGCAATCATTTTCCATCATCAAGGGGCGAGATGGTGCTTGGCATGAGGCAGAACTGGGCTCTGTCAATGCCACGCATCAGGAGTAACCCCTTTTCTGTTTCAATCCCTCCTGTTCATGTGTGGTGCCCGTTAGAGCTGGCATATACTTCTGTTCTCCAGTGTCTGAGGACATGGAGGACCCATTTCCTCATTTTCCCCCTTGGGGTTGGATGGAATCATGCACCCAGTTCTCGTTGAGACCAGGATGCTGAGGTTACCGTTTTCTTTGTGGGACCAAAAAAAGAGCTCTAATTCGGCTTGAAATGTGTGTGTTTGTGCGTGTGTGTGAGAGAGGGCAGGTGCGTAATGGAGAGTGTGTCGGTGTTCCATGTGTGAGAGTGTGTAGGTGAGTGTGTGTGTGTGAAGAGATGTGTGTGATAGTGGTGTGTGAACTTGGGAGTGTGTGTCTGTGGTGCATAACTGTGTGTGTGGATGTGCAAATGTGAGTGTGTATGTGTGTTAATGTGTGTATGTGTGTGTGACTAAGGCGTGTGAGTGTGGTGTGTGAGCTTGGGCGTGCGAGTGTTGAAATGTGTGTGAGTGTGTACACGTGTGTGAGCACAACAGTGTATGTGAGTTTGGGGTGGGCACAGGCCACAGCCAGTCTCTCTTGGGGCGTCAGATCTCTGCAACCCAAGCACCCTAAGTCGCTCTCCTTCCTCACTCCATCCTGAGCTTCCCAGCTGACTGCCTCTGCTCCGAACTCCCACGGGGAAAGCAGCATCTCTAGGACCAGGGGCTCCGAGCATGGCACAGGGCCAACTCTCATCTCTTGCCGCCTCCTGAGAACCTGGGTGCAGCACAAAACAGTCAAATATTTTCCTCTTCTGTCATCACTAACTAGAGCTCCACAAGTTCCCAGATTGCCGTGTTAGCTCTTCACCATAATTAGCAGTTTTCTGATATCATGCTAACACTCCTTAATTCTTCCCTCAGAGACAAAGCAAATCCGTGGGATGCCGAGGGCACTTGGATAACTTCCGCTCTGGAGAGAAGCCCAAACTCCGCGTCCCGGAGACCTGAAGTGTGGCCGCCAGTGGACACCCAGCTGAGGGATGAGCAGGTGGGCCTCAGTGGTGGCTGTGGGGTCCCTGGACACTGCTCGCCACTGGCCTCCAGAAGCATTGGAGGCTTTGGGGACCTGCTGGTCCTCCGGCCCTAAATGTGGCCCTGGAATGATGAAGGAAAGTTTGCCATCTCCATCCTCCTCAAGCTACCTGAGCACCCCAGTAGCACCCACCCTGTCTGTGCTCCCGTCTGCACCCCATGTCCTGGGGCCTGCTTTGTGTTGCACCAGATGACAGGAACCAGTGCCCTGACTGTGACTTGCTTCTCCCTTCAGGGACACACAAGCACTTTCACAGCAAGGCTACTTTTCAGCCCTTCTGCAGACAGGGCTTCCTGCAGGGATGCTGGATGCAGAGGCAGGACGAGGATGCAGGGCCTGGGTCCAGGTGCGGCTCCTCTCACACCTGGTACAGGTGGCCCCTCTCCCCGGCAGGGCACCTCGGCTCCCTGGGGAGAATGAGAAAGGGGAACTGAGAGTTCATTGTTATGTGGGGCATGCCACAAACCCCCAAAGACCCATCGGGTGAAAAGAAGAAAAACAACCGCAAAGCTATTTTCACCTGAGGCGGTCTCATGGCTGAAGCAGACGCCTAGATTACTCAATCCAGGCAGGGTCTCCTGCCTGGATTACTCAAATAATGACCCGTTGTGTCCTCCTTCCACCAGTGAGAAAGTCCCTTCTCAGTGGAAAGTTATGGGTTGAGGTCTTTTACCTGGGGCCTCCTCTTTTTGTTTAAGATGGTAGTTTAAAAAAAAACAGTTTTTTTTTTTTTTTTAGAGAAGTGTTAGTTTCCAGCAAAATCGAGAGGAAAGTACAGAGGTTTCCCACGTCCCCCCTGCCCAAGCACATGCACAGCCTCCCCAGCTACTCACATCCCCCATCGGTTATCCATTTGTGACAACTGATGAACCCCCATGGGCACATGATCATCACCCAAAGCCCAGTGTTAGCATTAGGGTTCATTCTTGGTGTTGTACATTCTATGGGTGTGGAGAGCAGGTAATGACATGCGTCCACCATTTTAACAGAATAGTTTGCCCGCCCTAAAATTTCCCATGCTCCTCCTGTTCATCTGTCCTTTCCTCCAATCCCAGGCAACCACTGATCTTTTTACTGTCTGCATTGTTTTGTCCTTCCCATAATGCCACATAATTGGAAGCATTTACATTTCCTCCATTTCACTTCATAGCTTGGTACCTCAGTTGTTTTTAGTGCCGAATAATATTCCATTGTCTGGATATATCCTTATTTATTTATTTATTTTGATGCAGTCCCAGTCTGTCGCCCAGGCTGGAGTGCAGTGGCGGGATCTCAGCTCACTGCAACCACCACCTTCCGTGCTCAAGCTATTCTCCTGACTCAGCCTCCTGAGTAGCTGGGATTACAGGTGCCCATCAGCACGCCTGGCTAATTTTTGTATTTTCAGTAGAGATGGGATTTCACCGTGTTGGCCAGGCTGGTCTCGAACTCCTGACCTCAATGATTCGCCCGCCTTGGCCTCTCAAACTGACCTCAAGTGATTTGCCCACCTCGGCCTCCCAAAAGGCTGGGATTACAGGTGTGAGCCACCATGCCCGGCCAGCATGTATCAGTTTATTTATCCCTTCACCTTCTGAAGGACATCTTGGTTACTTCCAAGTTTTGGCAATGATAAACACGGCTGCTATAAACATGTGTGCTCAGGTTTCTGTGCAGACATTAGTTTTCGGTTCATCTGCACAAATACCAAGGAGCATGATTGCTGGATTGTGTGGTAAGGGGATGTTTAGTTTTGAAGGAAACCACCAAGCTGTTTTTCACAGTTCGCATATTTTGCTTCCTAACAGCAATGAATGAGAGTTCCTATTGCTCCACGTCCTCACCGCATTTGCTGCTATCTGTGCCCTGGATTTGGGCCATTCTGATAGGTGTGTGGTATCCAGTAGGTGTGTCTCGTTGTTTTAATTTGCATTTCTCTGATGACATATGATGTGGATTATCTTTTCATCTGCTCATTTGCCGTCTATATATCTTCTCTGAGGCATCTGCTCAGATCTTTGCCTTTGGCCTTTTGTTATCTTTAAAACACAGAAGGTGGTGCAGGGTGTGTTAAGAAGGCATGTCTGGGCAAGTGGGTGCCTTTGCCTCTCCCTGCTGCCCCCGCACAGGATTTCTCCAGGCTGTCTTGTCACCCAATTCTATTTGGTTGGGGCCACATTTACCAGGGATCCCCACTATCCCAAAACTCTGCTTGAACACATTGTCTGTCCAGGAGGGGCCTGTCGAGCTGCAATTTATGTTCTATAGGTTCAGGCAGCTGCTGCTAAAGTGACAAAGTGACTCTCTGACCTGGTTTGCTGAGATAGTCACAGATGACACCTCTTATCCTGGCTTAATGGTTACAACTCCCACCCCACCAAAGTATCTCAGTTTGGACAATAACCACAGTTATTATCCTTGGGAAAGGACATTTGGGCTCTGACATCTGGCCTGGCTGAATCACCTCCTCCCTGTTGGAGGGGGTCAGGGGTCAGGGTTGCTTCCCTGAAGCTCTGGAAAGGCCAGTGAAGGTGAAGGAGGTGTGACAGTAGAAACTGCTGCGAAGAGCAGACTCCTCTGTCCATGGGCAGGGACCTCAAAGGCTTTCACTTCACACCCACCTCCATCAACGTCAATGGTCACCAAGGTCCTGAAGCCTTCCTGAATTTCTTCCTGCATTTCTCCAACCAGAGCAATTCTCTTTCTTTGAGTCCTCAAGTCCACACTGAGCTTCTTTCTCCTCCCTTAGCACATTCCTTCTCCTGAGAGACAGCTTAACATGCAGCAGCTCTGTGACCTTGGGCCTCAGTTTCCCCATCTGCAAAATGAGGAGGGTCATAGTGCCTGTCTCAGAGAGTCATGAAGAGGATAAAGTGAATGAATACATGTAATGTGCTGGGAGCAGCTTCGGACACATGGAAATGTTCGCTATCATTTTAAGCACTGAATCTTATCTTCCCTCCAGATTGTAAGCATCTTTCCTTTAAAAGAGCAAAGTTCAAAGTTATGTGTTGAGTAATGACCACACGCCAGGTGCTTTCACACCCACATCAATGCTCCAGACTCCAAGAGCTGGCGGTCATTGGATCCACTTCATAGGGTGGAGAAGAGGAGGTTCAGAGAGGTGAACTAACGGGCCCAGGTCACACAGCAGAGCAGTGAAAAGGTCATGGATGGCTTAAAATACCAGCCCTTCCTTCACCCTCCTTCAGCCTCTTTGTCTCTCTCTCTCTTTCTCTCTCTCACACACACACACACACACACACACACACACACACTCCCTTCATAAAAATCTCACAATGGCAAGTGTCTTATATGAGACACACAGAGGAGAAGGTCCTGTGAAGAGGGAGGCAGAGATTGGAGAATCACAGCCATAAGTCAAGGAAGGCCGACAACCACCAGAAGCTGGAAGGGGTAAGAGCAGCTTCCCCGCGCTGTTTCTAGAGGGTGCATGGCCCTGCCAGTACCTTGATTTTGGACTTCTGGCTTCCACAGTTGTGAGATAACACACTTTCCTTGTTTTACGTCAACATTTTGTGTAATTTATCTCGGCTGCCACAGAAAGCGAATAGAAATCGTTTTCCCTCAGCGCAACCTGGTGATGCACGTGCTCACTTTGAAAACACGTCATTTCCACCTGCAAAGGTTTTAGGTTCCTCAAAGGGACTGTGCAGAGGGATCGCTGCAAGTGAAGTCAACATTTGGCCTCATTCTGTTAGAACACCTGCAAGAGGAGGCTCAGGTGCTGACTGAACAAATCCCCTGGCTCTTGGGGTGGTCCATGCCTTTACCGAATGCCTCCTTTGTTGGGGTCATTCTCCTGGGAAGACATTCCCATTGGAAGATACTGGACCTTTCCTTTACCATGTCAGGCATGACACTCCTACGTTAAAAAACTGTCCATACCAAGGGCATGACAGGCAATTCATAGAAGAAAGCAGGATGATCAATGGCCTATGAAAGGATCCTCAGCTGTGGCTAGGCGCGGTGGCTCACCTCTGTAATCCCAGCACTTTGGGAGGCCAAGGCAAGAGGATCACTTGAGCCCAGGCGTTCGAGACTGGCATGGGAAACATGGCAAAACCCCATCTCTATAAAAACTTAGCTGGGTGTGGTGGCATGTGCCTGGAGTCCCAGCTACTCAGGAGGCTGAGGTGGGAAGATCATCTAAGCCCAGAAGGTTGAGGCCGCAGTGAGCCACCATCGTACCACTGCACTCCAGCCTGGATGACAGAGTGAAACCCTGTCAAAAAAAAAAAAAAATCCTCAGCTGTGCTAGAATCAGAAGGCAAATAAAAACCACAGTGAGACACCTTTCAATTACATCAGATCACCTGAAATCAAAAGCGTTTCACAACAGCACTGGTAAACAATGTTTTTTGTTTGTTTGTTTTTTGAGATGAAGTCTTGCTCTGTTGCCCAGGCTGGAGTGCAGTGGCACCGTCATGGCTCACTGCAACCTGTGCCTCCCAGGTTCAAGCAATTCTCCTGCCGCAGCCTCCCGAGTAGCTGGGATTACAGGTGCGCACCACCACACCTGGCTAATTTTTGTATTTTCAATAGAGACGTGGTCATGTCTACATGTTGGTCAGGCTGGTCTCAAACTCCTGACCTCAAGTGATCCTCCCGCCTTGGCCTCCCAAAGTGTTGGGATTACAGATGTGAGCCAGTGTGCCCGGCCATAAACAATGTTAATAATTGTAGCTTTGTTTAGTTCGGGAAAAGGAAAGAACCCAAATGTTCACTGGAAAGAGGATAGACCTGTAAATTGAGGCACAGTTACACAATGTTAATTACCAATAAAGCTGGGCCTAACCACAGGTTGCAGGAGATATATATATATATATAGGACACTGTGGAAGGTTGGTCAGTGTTTGAGGACTGGGGTGAGTAAGAACACACGCTTGGTTAAGGTGATTTTCACTTTTTTACTGAGGAACAGCAGACAAACAGCACAAAGTATGTAGCCAAGTTTAAGGGTAAAGTGAATGGCTTAGATTCCTTTTTTTTTTTTTTTTTTTCTGAGATGGAGTCTTGCTCTGTCACCCAGGCTGGAGTGCAGTGGCGCAATCTCGGCTCACTGCAACCTCCACTTCCTGGGTTCAAGCGATTCTCCTGTCTCAGCCTCCTGAATAGCTGGGATTACAGGTGCACGCAACCACATTCGGCTAATTTTTTGTATTTTAGTAGAGACGGGGTTTCACCATGTTGCCCAGGCTGGTCTCAAACTCCTGAGCTCAGGCAATCCACCCACCTTGGCCTCCCAAAGTGTTGGGATTACGGGTGTGAGCCACCGCACCCCACTGGCTTATATTCCTTTTTACATCTTTAGTTCCTCAAACAAGCTCCATTGTCGGTGGTCTCTACAGCCTGTACAGAATGAGGAGTTTCCCAGGCTAAAGGCCGGATCTGAGGGCTCACTCACTGCCTGTGTGTGTGTGTGTGTGTGTGTGAGTGTGCATGAATGCATGTGCCTATGTGTGCATGTGTGCACACACACAGACGTTGGGGGAAGGATACACCAGCACTCACAAACCTATTATTTTTATTGTTCTTTATTATACCATACTACCTATAATTGTTCACGTCTTAAAAATAAATATGAATCAAATCCATAAACATGTTAGGATTTGATAGAGTCAACAATGGGGCCAAAGGTGGGATTATATTCACAGGGCTTTTCTGTAGTATGCAACATTTCATTTCAAAAATCCGTCCCTGGGTCCTGTCAAGTTGCCATCTGCCATCCCAGGTAGAAGTCAGGAACTAGAAGAACTTACCAAGGTTTGGGAACCTTTGCAAATTGACCACTTTTGTGCTTTCTGTAACCCAGTCTCTCCTTGCAGGGATTATCAAAGCCGTTCTAAAAGTCGAAGAGTCCTGTGTATATATGTTTTGGGGGTCAGAAGAAAGAAGCGAGCGCCCAGGAGGCAGTGTGGAGTTTTCATGGATGACCTCCCAGGCTTGTCTCCTCCTGAGCCAGGGCAGGCCGCCAGATGGGCGTTCCAGCCCAGGGGAGAGCTGTGCTCAGCAGAGCCCCAGCTCCGTAGAATGTGAGTCCCTGGGCCAGGGTGGAGGGGCCCGGTTGGTGAAACCTTGCTTCTGGCCCTGAAAAAGACTTGGCAGGCTTTCCTGCCCAGTGGCTTAGGTGGCTCCTGAGGCATCTTAGGAAAATGCTGTTCAGTTCTTTAGAACCTGAGGTCTGGAGGATCTATTAACATGCTTTTCCCTGGGCTGACCTTAGGACCAGTTCCTTTACCGACATGAAGCGGCATGGCTTTCAAAATGAACAGTGGAGCCAAAGAGAGCAGGAAAGCAGAGAGACCCATGTCCGCCCTGAACGCTGGTTGTAGAGGTCCCAGCTGATCACTCCTGGTCTTGACCACTTCCCTCCCCTCCCTTCAGCTGCAGCCTCTCATGCCTTTTGATTATGGTGCTGATGAAAGCGGTGGAAGCAGCTCTTCTCTCAGCATCGGCTACTCCACTTTGCAAGGCCTGCGTTTGGGTTGTGCTTTTCAAGTAAGGAGATGTTGCTACCCTGGGAATCACGTCAATGTGTTCTTAATATTTAGGGCTTATTGGTACACGCCTGCTGACTCAGTGAAGGTCCTATTGAATGACAAAAACAAGCAGACCAAAAACTCAAAGGGACTGATATGGTCTGAGTGGCCACAGCTTGATCTGGGCTCATTTTAGAGGCGCCGGGCTGTGCTGCCCTGTCCCAGGCCACTTGCTGCACACAGCTGTTGGGTGCTGGAGGGGTGGAGAGTCGAGCGGAGGTGGGTGCCGAGTTGAAAACCCACACCAGATTTCAAAGACAAAACAAAGGAAAATAGCTCATGAATAGTTTTTCTATGGATTACATGTTGAAATGCTAATTTTTAGATATTTAATATATTAAGTGAAATAAAGTAATATTAAAATTGGTTTCATCTGTTTCTCTTCACTTTTAAAAAATATGGCTACTCGATTACCCATGTGGCTTGCATGTGTGGCTGACATTGTATTTAAGTTGTCTTAAGGGAATGTTACCCTATATATACTAAGGAATCCAGGCTTAAATGAACAAAAAAAAAAACACCCAAAAAAACAGCGACCAAACCAAACACTCTGCCCGGATGACCCAGCTGTTCCAAAGGTTCTTCTTCTTCGTCTTTTTTTGAGATGGAGTCTTGCTCTGTCACCCAGGCTGGAGTGCAGTGGCATGATCTTGGCTCACTGCAAGCTCTGCCTCCCAGGTTCACGCCATTCTCCTGCCTCAGCCTCCCAAGTAGCTGGGACCACAGGTGCCCGCCACCACACCTGTATTTTTTTAGTAGAGATGGTGTTTCAGCATGTTAGCCAGGATGGTCTTGATCTCCAGACCTCGTGATCTGCCCATCTCGGCCTCCCAGAGTGCTGGGATTACAGGCGTGAGCCACTGCGCCCGGCCTTTTTATTTTTTAACCAATGGTGGTGGGAGTGGCTGGCCTGAGCACAGGAAGCACGAGGTGCATTGTCTATAGAGAATTTAAAATGAGAAGAAAACTAACTCAAGTTTAGCCCTCTTTTCATCACCACCACAAGCTCCGCTGTGAACAATGTCAGTCCTGAATGACGGCTCCCTGCCCAAATGGGCGGCTCTCGCAGCCCCTGCCCGGCCAGATGTGCCATGTCAGGTGACTGTGTGGTACCTTGGTGTGACTCTTGGCCTTTCTCCCCTCTGTAGAGGGGCCCTCTGGATCCAAGTGGCCATGGCTAGCTTCCTACAACCCAGCCTTCCTGACTTCTCCCAATTTCCCCTCAGCCTCCCGGCCTTGGGCTCGCTCTCCAACGTGAAGTTCTTGCCTCTGCCTTGAATCAGGACTCTGTGGCCTCACCACCACCTGCTGGCAAGCTCCTACCCTTGCCTCAGGACCCTGCCTGGCCTCTCCCCTTCGGTGAAGCCCTTAGCGTCTTGGTCAGTTGGGGCTGCAATAACAAATTACCATAGACTGAGAGGCTTCAAGATAAACACTGATGCTCACAGTTCTGGAGGCTGGAAGTCTCAGGTCAGGGGCCACATGGTCAGGCTCTGGCGACGGCCCTCTGTCAGCTTCTTATGTGTCCTCACATGGTGGAAAGAGGGCAAGAGAGCTCTCGGGGGTCACTTCTATAACGACTCCAATGTCATTTATGGGGGCTCCACCCTCATGCCTCAATTACCTCCCAAAGACCCACCTCCCAGTACAAAGCCATTACACTGCAGGGTTAAGACTTCAACATGAGACTCTGGGGGGCACAAACGTTCGGTCCATAACTGCCCATCCACGTGGAACGCCCCATCTGTTCATCCACTGCGCCTGCTGCACACCTTAGGGTTGCACTTTAGTATTGCGTTATAATTTTTTATCATTAAGTAGAGCCAGACTACCTGGGTACACACCCCAGATCTGGCCCTTGAGAGCTGTGTGACCTTAGGCCAATCACTTAACCTCTCTGTGCCTCAGTTTCCTCATATATAAAATGGGGTAATAGTACCTCCTCCACGGGGCTGCTGGGAAGATGAAATGAATAATATCATACAGTAGCCTCTCTTGTTCATGGCTTCATCTTCCACAGTGTCGGTTAGCAGTCATCAATGATGGTTCAAAAATATGAAATGGAAATTTTCAGAAATAAGCAATTCCTAAGTTTTTCTTTGCTGCCGTTCTGAGCAGCATATTAGACTCTTGTTCTGTCCACTCCCTCCATTTGTCTCATCATGCCTGCATTTCACCATCTCGCTCATCGCAGGAAGGGTGAGTGCAGTACAATCAGATATTCTGAGAAAGAAAGAGGCCACATTCACATAACTGTATTACAGTATATCGTTAGAATTGTTCTATTTTGTTATTATTATTAGTTGTTAATCTCTTTCTCTGCCTAATTTATAAATTGAACTTTATCCTAGGTATGCACATTTAGGAAAAAGCAGTATTGTAGGATTTGGTACTACCTCAGTTTCAGGCATCCAGTGGGGGTCTTGGAACTTTTCTCCCATGGATAAGGGGGCGACTGTACATGGGGCTAGAATAATACCAGGAACAGTTCGTGGCGCGCTGAGCTCCATGGAAGGTGCTAATATTAATATTGGGGGCGATGCTGTGTCTGTCTTCCCTTAAGGGCAGGCCTGGGCTTTGCTCACTTTCCTGTACCCAGGGCCCGTCACAGAGCCTGGGCAAGGGAGGTGCTTCATTGTTGTTTTCTGAGTTAATATGTTGTTTTCTGACTAAGTGATAAGAAACAGATGTTGCAGCGAGTCTGCTATGCCCTGGGGTGCCCCTTGGGACACTAGGGTTGGCTGCCACCCCGGCCCCCACCTGGTCTCTGCTGGTGCCCCCAGTGTCAGGGGCCTCATCTGACGGGGAGGCTGCATTCCGACCTCTGCTTGGGGGCCACAGGCTGACATCCCCTCTGCTCCCACCGGTCCATCACTGGCCCCCAATCGCTCCTGACCTCCAGTCCTGACCCCGCTCACCCACCAACCTGCCCACCTCCTGGGCCTGCGCTTCCTCCCACAGCCCTTCCTGGAGGGCAGGGAGGAGCAAACGCTCTTCTCAGGGACGAGGGTCCACTGGGAAGGGGGTCCCCTGGGTTCAAAAGACCTTTGTTGTCCCCACCACGGCTTTGGTGCTTCACTAAGTGTCCTGGGGCTGCAAAAAGCATAGAACTGAAAAGCTCCTAGATGAGGGTTCCCTGGAAAAACAGGACCAATAGAAAGTGTGTATCTGTATTCACAGAAATATAGTTATTCTAGGGAATTGGCTGTCGCAATTGTGGAGGCTGGCAAATCCACAGGCCTGATGTCCCAGTTAGAGTCCACAGACGGAAAGTTATTGGAGAACCAGGAAAAGCTGATGTCCCCATTCAAATGAAGGCAGTCAGGTAGGAGAGGCACCCTCTTCCTCAGCCTTTTTGTTCTATCTGGGCTCTCAGTTGATTGCAACCCCCTCACCTCACATTACGGAGGGCCATCTGCTTTACTCTCTCTATTGGCTTAAATGTAAATCTCACGCAAAAACAACCTCACAGAAACACCTGGAATCATGTCTGCCTAAACATCTG
Organism: Pan troglodytes; assembly: GCF_028858775.2. NCBI lineage: Eukaryota > Metazoa > Chordata > Mammalia > Primates > Hominidae > Pan > Pan troglodytes. Next base: position 22,678,639 of record NC_072410.2, on the reverse strand, counting down.
GGCACCCTGTGGCCCAGTCAAGTTGACACATAAGATTGGCCATCACAGCTCCTCCCAGGTGGGTGCCAGGGCGTGATGAGGAAAGGAAGGGCCCGTGCCAATGAGAGAGACCAATAAGTGGCATTGATCTTCTGGCTCAGATCCTTAGTTGTGCCACTGCCCCCTATACAACCCTGGGCAGGCCAACTTGTCTGTTTGTGCCTGTGTCTCCATCTAGGCAGTGGGGCCAGGCCAGGGCCCACCTTGGAGGCAGCACATGCAAAGGGCCCTGAGCTGTCCCTGGCACCCTGGGTGGTGTCATTGGTAGTTTTATAGTGTGGTTGGGACCCTGGCCAGAGAAGCTGGAGAAATTTGGAGCAAGGAGAATGAGGAGTGAGCCAGGAAGGCTCCCAATTAAACTAAAAAAATCACTCCCGTGGCTTTGCATCTTATTTGCTTTTATTGCATTTTAGCTTTTGGATTTAGGGCCTTTTGAAGGTGGAATTTCATCAGACTGAAGAACTGTGTGAAAACCTGCTTTTTCTGGACTAAATACACACAGGAGGGTCAGATACCCAGGAGGCCCAGAGCCCTCCCTCTACAAGGCATGGGCGTTCCTTCTGCCCTCCACCTTCCAGATGCCAGGGTCTTCAGGGTCCTGCATTCATGCAGGGACGCTGAGTCCAATTCAACTACCTGCTCTCTAATCCCAGCTCTTTCTAGCAGGGCATTTTAGGTGATTCATGCTGCAGCCTGCACGAATCAAAGCTAAAAATAGGCACATTTTCATGGCAAGAGAAAACAGAGTCCTTAGAAAACACGACTCCCGGAAAAACCAAACCAGTAATCCAGACTCGGCGGCCCTGGGCGGATGAGCAGTCATGGGTTCAATTTGTATTTCCTGAGCACCTACTGTATACAGGGTGCTGGGGGTGGGGCCCTTTTCTCTCTTCTCATGGATCAGAAGGAAGAAATTTCCCCTTCTTTGTCACCCCAGGAGAGGAGCGCCTTCTCATCTAAAGTTCGAACTTGACATTCACGGTCCATCATTCACCTGTGGGCACAGTGCTCCTGCCCCTCCCACTCCTGGCTGCATGCTCAGGATCCTGGAGGCATCCTCCTGGAGGATGCTCATTCCACAGATGTGCCCAGATAATGTAAGATGCATAGACTTGGTTGGCCTAAAGAAAATGTCTTCCAATTAAGCTGTCTTCCTGCTAGCATTGTCTCTTCAGAGACACCCCATGGGGTCTGGGGGGCAGAGAGCTGGGGACGGCATTGGTGTAGGGCAGGGGTAACTCTGGCTGGGGTGGAAAGCCTGCTCCCTCAGTCCTCAGATGTGTGAATGGCAGCAGGGTCACCTAAGCTCCTTGAGTCTGCCTTCCCTCCTCTGTAAAATGGGATAATAGTTGTGGAGCCCATGGGCTTGCAGTGAGGAGCCCACAGATGTCAGATGCTGTGGCTGTCCTCGTCATCATCATTATTAGGACTGCTATTATGATGGCCCCACCAATGGCAGTCTGTACATTAGCCATCTGAGGGGTGTCCAAAGGCCACGGACTATCCCCACATCTGCATACATCCTTGTGGTACTTTCTCTTTTTTAAGGTTCTTAAGAATGCATGCAATTTTTTTTTTTTTTTTTTTTTTTTTTTTTTTTTTTTTTTGCAGGTGAATCTGGGATGGGACCTTATTACTCCCCTTACACCGCCAGGAAAAATTGGCACACCTGATGAACTCATCGCTACCCACTGCTAGATGCCAGAGCAGGGGATGGAGGAATGAGCAAGTAGCACCTGGAGTCTGATGGGGGGCAGCAGGAAAGGTAGGGGTTGGGAACGCCGAAGAGGGAAGGGTCACCTTAAGGAAGCTGGTGCTGGGGGCAGACTTCACCAGCAGGAGAATGGCTGAGGCATGGCCACAAGCCACCCTTTCTCTAGAGCAGTGCTTTTCTGACTCTCGAGCATATGCGTGGCTGCTGCAGGTTTGTTAGAACCCAGCTGGCTGGTCCCCACCCCAGAGCTTCTCATTTGGCAGATCTGGGATGGGGCCGAAGACTGCATGTCTGGCAAGTTCCCAAGCGATGCAAACATGGCTGCTCTCAGGAATGAGCTTTGAGAACCACTGTTTAAACCCATAATCTTCAAGTGTTTCAAAGCCAGGGATTGGTCAAATGAAATATTTTGGAGGCAAAAATAAAGCAACGAGGCCGGGAGTGGTGGCTCACACCTGTAATCCCAGCAGTTTGGGAGGCCGAGGCGGGCAGATCACTTGGGGTCAGGAGTTCGGGACAAGCCCATGCAACATGGTGAAACCCCATCTCTACTAAAAATAGAAAAAGTAGCTGGGCGTGGTGGTGTGTGCCTGTAGTCCCGGCTACTTGGGAGGCTGAGGCAGGAGAATCGCTTGAACCCGGGAGGTGGAGGTTGCAGTGAGCTGAGATCGTGCCAATGCACTCCAGCCTGGGCGACAGAGCAAGACTCCATCTCAAACAAACAAACAAAAACAAACCAAACAATAATAAAGCAACAAACAAGGTACAGGGCTTGGCAGTGCCAGACACTTCCTAAGGCACAATTCCAAACCAAATGGAAATTCTGAAGGTCCCCCTTGGCTTTAGACCAGGCATCAGACAGCAGTGAGTCCAGGCCTTGTGTTGTGCATCTTAAAAGAACTGGTTCCAACCACATAGTATTCAGGATTGGGTGTCCCAGCAATCTGTGTTTCAGTGAACCCAGATGCTTCTGAGTGTGTGAAGGCTTGAGAGGCACTGGCATATATCACTTATAGTGGCTTCAGTTACCTGCTGATGCCCATACCTGCAGCTGTATCTCACCCTAGGTGGCGGCCTCAGGTCTCCTGAGCTCACAGCCAGCTCCACCTGCACCTGCCTTTCCCAGGCTACTGAGAACTTACATCTGAACATATAGCTGAGCTCAGCTCCTTCTCCCCAGCCTCTCTTCTTCCTGGGCTCCCTAACCCGAGAAGAGCATGGTCATTTACTAATTGCTCACTATGTGCCTTGCACTGATAGGCGCTCCATATACATTAACTCCAAACCAAGGTAGATATTAGAATTCTCATTCTATAAATAAGGCTTTCAAGGCTCCAAGAAGTGAAGCACCTTGTCCAAGGTCACCTAGCCAGCAAAGATTTAAACCCAGGCCTGGGGCCTGCAGCACAGTCCTTTGACTCTACCACACTACTTGGCATCATGCACCCAGCAGACCCAGCAGACAGAGCCAGAAACTCACTCACCATCCAGGACCTGGTTTTATTGCATTTGATATTCACACCTTTTTACAGAGAGGATCTACAGATTTCATCAGCTGTGAACAACAACAGAAAGAGTACGTAGGAATTCCAAAATCCTGTAATAACAATGAAAATCACGGTAAGAGTAATATTTTGGAAGACTGTTCTCTGGTTCAAGGCCTTACACTAAGCGCCTTCCCGCCTGGCTGTGGGGAGGGACTTAGCATGTCCCAGGCAGCTCAACTTTGCAGAAAAGGAGCATCTCCCATCCCTTCCACAGGCAGCAGCTTTCTCCAGTCCATGCTTCAGAGACAGAGGCACCCTGCCGAAGTCCCTCCATTCCTGAGGGTGCAGTGACCCCATGTGGCCAATTCCAAATGTAGCCACTTGATGGACATTGGGCTGTGACTGCTATTTCTTCTTCATTTAAGCAATTCTCCAATTGCTGTCTTTTGGTGAAGTTTTGCTTTCATTCCACTGAGGAGGAGAGGCAACAGAGGCGGCTTGGAATGGGAAGGGCGGGGCTGAGTGTGCAGGGACAATGTCCACCTAGCCTGCTGGCCACAAGGACCCTCCAGCTCTGAAGGTGGGCTGAGAGCGACCCCTTCGGGCCACATTGGAGGGGCAGCAACAGGTGATCTGGACGGCTGGCCTGAAGCCTTCTAGGCCCCAACCAGGCTGCTGCATCGTAGAGAAAGGAGAGAGAGAGACAGATGAGACCAAGGAAACTCTGCACTGAGTCACCCCCAGACTCAGGAGGGGGAAATGGGGGGCTGTCATGTGAGAGCTGGGAGGGCCCATGGGGTTATCAAAGTCATGGCCACATTTTATAAAGACAGCGAGGGCCAGAGTGTGACAAGGTCTCTCCTTAAAGCCGCCCACTAATATGTGTGAGCCGGTGAGGAACTGCATGTGGCTGCTACCAACATATGCCGAGTCACGGGGGCTTCAGTTAGGTAGGGGTGTCTTTCTCTTACGTAATCTGAAATTTCTCAGAAGCAGGTGGTCCAGGGCTGCTGGGGAGGCCCCAAGATGTCATGAGAGACCCCAACTCTGTCTTCTGCTTCACCAGTCCTAAAACATGGCATTTCTCCTCAAGCCTACATCATGGTCACGACATCTGCTTCAGCTCCCCTCTCACTCCTGAGTCCCAGGCAGGGAAAAGAAAGAAGAGGGAAAGCTCAGAGGCCAACTGTCAGAAGCATAAGCTTCCCCTTCAATAGCATTTCCTGAGGTTTCACCCAATCACTTCCTTTTATCGTATTGGCCATTGGAACTGTAGTTTGTAAGCTGAGCGTATTCCTAGAAGGAAGAAGAGAATGAAGATATAGATTACTAGAGGCCTCACCCATCTCCACTCGGGATAATAACAGCTACCATTTCTTTGGAGCTTACTACGTTTACATGAATTTATCTATCCTCAGAATAACCCTGGCAGATAGAGTTTGTTATCCCATTTCACACGTGAGGAAAGTGAAGTTTAGTGAGCTTAGGTTAACTGAACCACACCTAGTGAGGGCTGGGGACAAAATCTGAAACTAGATATGGCTCAAATCCTACAGTCTTCACCTTACAGCACCTAACAAAGGGGCAGAGACACAGGACTCAGGCTTCCAAAGCTACGTTACAAAGCCACTCTCCCTTGGCATGGTAACCACTGATACTTCCTTGTAAATGGAGGAAGCAGCATGAAAACATGCTTTTTGAGGAAGGAGCTGCGGCCGCTGTCACCATTGTTGGGAAGGACAGAGCACTATACTGGGTTTGTATCTAGTAAGCAAGTTTGCCCAAGAGTTCATTTCCCCAGACTCTTAATCCGTTCTCTGACCTGCTGTCACTCTTACAGACTCCAGGAGAAACCTTCCACATATCCGTGAAACTAGGTGATTTTGGTTTCACCATGATCAGTAAAAGATTATCAGTTCATCCTCTTTTACTATTTGTACAGCTGTGTCCAGGATTTTGTAAAAAATCTTTTAAATGTACAATAAAGATAAATCCTTTGGCTTTGTGAAAAGGTCCTTGGCTTCATAAAAGGACTCATTCCAGGGCTCCTTTAAGTGAAGGTCTCCAGTATCTTTAAATATAAAATATTTTAAAGTAATAGCCACTCAAGAAAGAGGCCTGAGCACAGAGAAACTTAAAGCTAGAGTGTGTGACACAGCGCCACCTGAAGATCAAGCGGAGATGAAGAAGGGTCGCTATGTAGGTCAGCGGGGAAATGGAGCTGGTTGACAACAGGATCTTCCAAATGGCCTCTTTGACAGAGGGACGTCCAAATCTGCCTAGGGCATGTGACAGTGGAGAGACATCTAGGGTGGTCCTGCTTCACAATGATATGGCCTATGGTTTGTCGTCTTGAAGCCATTCGTCCTGGGTTCTCAGCGAAGCCTTGTCAACGTCGCTGATGTATCCCAAATCTTTGGAAAGCAGGGAAATCCTGCTCGCAGCTCATACCCGGGCTCTCCAGTCCTCTGCAGTACTGGAGGATGTCCAGCAGGTGGCGCAAAAGACAAGGGCTCGCCTTACCCATCTCTTGTCCTTATGAAGGAAATTTGACCAAAATGACAGCCCCCTCCTTCCTTCCCCTCCCTCCTTTCCTTCCTTCCATCCTCTCCTTCTCTTCTGTCCCTCTCTTTCTTCTTTATTCATTGAATCATCAAGTATCCATGAAAGACTACAAGCAGAGCTCTGTGCAAGATAATGGGGGGATGAATTAGGACAGGGTCCTTTGCCTTTGAGGAACCTGGAGTATAATAAAAAAGTAAAATAATAAACAACTGAAATACAGGAGGTGGCACAGGCTTCTGAGGGAGCAGTGTCACTCTTGAGCTGTATCATCGCAGCCTGCAGGTTCTGGAGTCAGACCAACCTGTCTTGTCTGTCTTCTGGTCCCGATTCCACACTTGCTGCAACCTTGTGCAAGCGCCTTAATGCCTCAAAGCCTCCGTTTCCTTATCTGTAAAATGAGGATAACAATAGATTGTCCTATGACGTGTTCATAAGGTTGGCATAAGGAGTTAACATACCTAAAACATTTAGCACATTTTTAAAAAAACCAAAACGTTATTTAAAACATATAACTCATTCGTTCTTGCATGCATTCATTTATTCTATATGCATTTGCATGACACCCATGTGAAGAAGGCTGTCCTTGTTATTATAGGAGGTACAAAGTAAATAGAAGGAATACTCCTGAGTGTGGAGATTTGCAGTCAGGGTGAATATTTCTTCAACATCTTCTTGAACACTTTTCTCTGTGACAGTCAAAATCAGCCTGGACTGAAAAGAGAAGAAAGCAGCCCAGCTGTTAATCCCGCTGGGAGGACACACTCTGATAGCTGCAGGATCCACCGAAAATGCCATTTCTCCCGGCGTCAACCTATAGCTGGAAAATGCCAGGATGATCTCCCTTGAGTGAGCACTGCTTCCTCACCAATAGTGCCCCAGAGCCGCTTTGCTGCACCCCTCTTTTGCTACGAATCCCCAAATGCTGAGCCCTCCTTGCTCTTGCTGGCACCCAAACCGTAGTCAATCCTGCTGCTTCTGAGACTGTCTTGGAAACAGCAGCCGGCACAGGATGGATCCCACTTCCTCAGACCCTCATCAGAGTCTCCAGGGAGAGCCCAGACCTTCTAGAAGGGGCTTCCCTCCCCCTCCCCCACCAAGTGTGCAGCACTCCCAGATTCTAAAGTCATGTCAGTCAGTGGCATTTTTCGGACCGAGGGGTGCATGGTGGTCTTCGGCAGATGGAAACTCACTTTTGCGAGCTCCCTGATAGCGGGGTGCAGGCCTCCACCTCCTCAGAGGCCCGCATGAGAAATCTTGGCAGGGAGGGAGGCAAGGGAGGAACGGGGCTCAGCTGGAATCCTGACTTCAGCAAAGGCGATGGAGGAAAGTTAAGGGCAGTGGCTGCAGTTATGTGAATCAGATGCAGCCCCGGCAGAGCTTCTGGTGCCCAGGCTGGAGCACCCCCAAGTGCCCCTTGAGCTATGAGCATCCAGCGAGACACTGGGCGTGCACAGCCTTATGGTGGGCTGTGGCATCGAACCACTGAATGAGAGAAGGTCTCTAGTAGAATCCGCCCTTCCTTCCTCCCCTCCCTCCTGCCTCCCTCTTTCCCTTCCTTCTTCCCTCCCTCCTTCCTTCCACAAGCATCTTTGTGCAGGAACTGTGTTGAGTGCTGGGGACACAGGTGCCTCTGGCCAGTCCCCACATCCCCAGGCTTCTGAAGATTTCATCATGACACAGTGACAGTGGAGGGACAATCTCCCAGGTGGGGCGGCATCTGGGGGCAGGTGGCACCTGTGCACCCTTGAGCATGGGTTTGAGGGCACCCTACCGTTCCATTTTTGGGGTCTGGGCCAACATGCAGATCTGAGCCTCTGCAGGCCTGTGAGGCTGGTTCTGCTCAGCTGGCACCTTGGTTATCTGCTGAGCAGTAGCGACTGCTCTTTCAGGCCACAGTGTGTGCCACCAGGCCCATATTAGGGATCTTAGGTCTCAGGGGTGTGTGGAATGCCACGCCCCTCACTCTCCCTGGGTATGGAGGGGTGTGAGACACAGCACACTCTCCTCCCTAGCCAGACCGCAGGGATCTCCACCTCCTCCCCTAGAAATAAGGGCACTGTATGCATAGTGCTAGGAGTCAGAGCCCCCACCTCAGGACTGGGAGGAGGAAGAAAAAGGGCCCTGGGGCATGGAGAAATGCCTGACTCTCACCTCCCAACACACACACCCACCCTTCTCCTTCTCCCCAGCCGTAAGCCCTCCCTCCCCACAGGGAGTGTCAGCTGGGTGCAGGTGCTCGCCTCATGCATGCTGTGCTGAATCTTCTGGACGCTCCCACACTGCCTGGCCTGACTCCACCCTTCGGAGGCCATGATCTCTGTGAAAGGGCATTGGCGGCAGTTGTGTGAATCGGAAGCAGTGGTCCTGCCTGAGACCGTGGTCAGGCCAGAGGCAGGGATCCAGGAGGCCTGGGGCCTAGCGTAGGCCCACGTTAGTCTGTGACCTTGGCAGTTCACTCCCTTACTTTGAGTTTGAGTGAGGGATTGGGTTGCTGTGTCCCCAGGGAAAAATTTCCCTTTGGAAACCCAGACCTTTCAACCTGCAGAGCTCAGAATTCAGGGCATGGGAAGCACAGATGCTCCAAGTTGGCTTCTGGGAGCTGGAGTCAGCACATCTTGGTTTCCAGACCTGAGGGCTTTCTACTGGGGACAAAGTGTCGTGTAAAAGTGCTTGATCCCAAGTGCCTCCTGCATCCTGGAGGACAGCATCCCATTCTTGTCAGGTAGTGCCTGTGAACTGGCACTAAGCCTTTAACAGCCATGCCAATTTCCTATAAGATCAGAAGCTCCCGTCTAGTTCAGTGGGTGACATGCATCCACCATCACAGCCCATGCTGCGTCCTTCACAATGGAGGTGCTGTCCACTGCTGACAAAGCCAACACTCCATGAGCCCTGTCTTAGTGCTTCTGATGGAGGCCCTCTGGTTGGGAGCGAGAAATCTCTACTCAGAGTAGCAGTCTATTTAGATTTCAGAATGAATCAGTGGCCCTTCAGCTTTCTATCAAGTTCAGCATTTGTCTCCATTACTGGCAGATTGGACACTTGGTGGAAGCAGTAGCTACATTATCTTTGGTAAGTAGAAGCCTGTGCCATTGGGCTCACTCATAGCCTCCATCCCTGCCCCATTGTGCCAGCACTGGGGGGCCAATGACACAGGCTGGCCCATGTTACCTGACCGAGTCATTTCGCCTACTTGGCTGCTAGGAGCGTCTTCTGTGGTGGATGCTCTCCAGTGAGCACTATCATGTAATAAGACTGTCATCACGCTCTCCGCCCACCACTCCCATGTGCCCACCTGCATGCCTCTACCGGACCTCCCTGCCCCAGATCTTGCAGCCTTTGTCTTTCCAGGCTCCTGAAGCCAGACAAGCCATTTGGCACTGCCCACAAGTCCATGTATATTCTAACTGTGGCCTAGTTTTCCTTCCACACAAAGTGGATGACCAGGTACTCTGCCCCAAATTCTGCCCATTGGGAGCTTTCTCCATCGCTACTGTCTTTCGAGGCCACCCTTGATCGAGGCTGTATGCAGCTGCCATCTATGTGCAGCTCACACAAACACGTCAAGCCCACTTGAGCATGAACTGAGCTTGGATGTTTTCTTCCTCCTCTGGTTATACAGAATTTCCCACATAGCCATGGGTATGAACTGGTAAGATGCAGTGGTACACACATGGTGGATGACAGAGGTCTGAGCTATGTTTGTGTAGTCTGCCCTGGTACTGCTCGTGTGTGACTGTAGGGATACCACTTTCATCTTAAGATGGATTTTTGCTGACCCGCCTCATCTTATGACATGATGGTTCTGCCCAACCCTAACTCATTGGGGCAGCTGTGGCTGCATGTCCACTTTCTGCCATGGTCAAGGGCTCTGTCTCCACCAGGGCCCAGCAGCATGCTGGCAGTCTTTTGATTCTCCTATTATAATTTGCCATAAATTCCACACAGCTCCTTTCTTCTGTTGTATTATTTTGCTAGGGTTGCTATAATAAAGTACCACGATTGAAAGCCTTAAACAACTGCAGTTTATTTTCTTGCAGTTGTGAAGGCTAGAAGTCAGGATCAAGGTGTCAGCAGGGTTCGTCCCCTCTAAGGGCTGAGAGGGAAGTGTGTGCTCTAGGCCTCTCTCCTGGGCTTGCAGATGACTGTCTTTCCCCTGTGTCTTTACATGAGCTTCCTCCCTGGATGTAGTTGTGTCCAAATTTTCTCTTATACGGACACCAGTCATATTGGATTAGGGCCTACCCTAATGACCTCATTTTACCTTTATTAACTCTTCTGCAATGACCCTGTTTGGGTCACATTCTAAGGTACTGGGATTTAGGACTTCAACATATGAATTTCTGTGGGAGGGGGATGTCAGCTGACACAATTCAGCTCATAATACCCCCCAGTGATCCTCTTCATGTCTCAGTCTGCCAGGTGATGTGCCCAAGTGTCAGCGCCCCATGGACCACAGCCTGGGCCCTGTGCAGAGCTCTTTCTTGCTCTTGGCCCTCCCCAAAGCAGGCAGCTTTTCATTTCACCCAGGACACAGGTCTGAGCAGCACTCCCAGATGTGTCATACGCTGCCTCCAAAACCCAAAGAAGTTTACAAGGTACTGTGCTTCTTTCTTCATGGTAGGAGGTGCAAGATGCAGTGATTTGTCCTGAATGCCCCTCATCCCTGCCTCCCTAGAAATTTCGTTGATGTGGCAAAGCCCCTGAATCACTGTAAGGTTTATCTCCCATCCTCTGGAGTGCATGTGTTTTACCCAGGCCTCTGAATGTGCTAGCCACTTCTTGCTCAGCCAGTTTGATTAGAGTGGCCTCAGTGATGTAATAGATTGTGACCTGATGCTCTACAAATCTTCTAGGTGGTCCAGATCTCTTCCTACTTTAATTATGACAGAGGGCAGGTGGGTCAACATTAGCCCTGAGGCAAAACTATAAATGTACACATTGTTTCATGCGAAAGTAAAGTGCCTCTTTCCTGATAGAAAATGCACTTGGAAAATCAATGTCTGTACACCATTTGCTGCAGTCTAAGTGACTATGTCCTGGCAAAGACATAAAAATATATCTGGCACGGCAGACGGCAATCAGTGCTAATCCTCAGTTGAGTTTAGAAGAGTCTACTCTCATTTTCTAAGGTCAACCAGGAGTTTTCAATGGCAAGACTTGTAAGTTAAATAGATAAATGATGGGCTACAACCTCATATCCTCTAGATATTTAACAGTGATGCTAAATTCTGCCACCCCTCCTGGGACATGATATTGTTGTTATTTACTGGAGTGGCTGAGGGGAAGAGGAAACAGTTTTGGAGGCTTCCACTTCCCCTCTTCACTGTAATAGCTCTTACCTCTCAGGCCAAGAATACTCTAAAATGTGTCCATTCTGATAATATATTTAAGTACCAGAAAAATGACCCACTGTGACCCAAATCCTGACTGAGGCTGCATTTATTACCTGGTCCCCATGTACCCACTCTAATAGGGGTGTCACGATGATGTTTCATGTCCCTGGAAGCGATGTGGACTTGGACCCCCAGAGTCCTTGAAATCCACCATCTCCCCTTCCCCCAGTGTACTGTTACCTGAGAGAACGGGTGACGGCACCTCTGGAGGAGGACTGGGAAACCCGGCCATGATATTGCAGCCCCTTCCACCTGGTTCTCTTCCTCAGTCAATGGCTTCTGGGTCTGAAAGCAGCTCAGACATGGAAACCAGACCAAGGGAATGTGAATTTTGATTAGGACTAGGCCCCTTTGCCTCCTCACCATCACTCCTGATTGCTTTCAGTGGGGCTGAGTGGCTCCCTGCTGGCCGTCTATTTTGCCCCGAGGGATGCACTGCTTTAATAACCACCTCTGTACCTATGAGCCAACAGCAGCCCTCCCTCCACTCCCCAAACACAGTGCCTCATCACAGTCATCATGCTCACCTGGCTTCTGGTGTTTCCACGTGGCCTCTGTTGTTTTGGAATTATACCATCCTGATTGACATGAGGGAGCCGAGTTCTGTAGCAGCCTCTCCTATCATCAGCTCTGGCTTGGACTTCAGTGTGGCTGGTGTCCCTTTCACCAGGACAATCTCCCATCTCCCGGGCTCCATGTTAGTGTGCTAAATCCTGAATCCTAGGACAGCACTCCCAGATTGGCCAGCTCTCCTTTATTCAATGCTGTATACCAGTCCCCTGGATAAAACACCCTCAGGTTCCCACCCAGTGCACAGTTTCCTGGCTTCTGCTGGTCCATGCTGGCTAAGGTCTTACAGCTCCTGGGGAATATAGTGCTTCCCTCCCCCCACATCAGGCTCAGAACATCCCAATGGGTTTCACTGATATTTCACCCTAGTTACAGGCTAAGTAACCAGGAGGGAAGGTGAGGGTAGATTCCGAGAGGCACGTGGCATTGGCCCCTGCAAGAAGAAGCTTTCATACCATCATCTCCAAGCTACTTCTATAGGTTCAGGGGAATCTGGATATTCCGATTCTTCCACTGGTTTCAGCTGGTGATTAACTATTCATATATTTTATCTTTTTCCAGAGCATTGGCCAATTTTAGCGATAGCTACCTAATTCCATTGTCCTTATAGTTATGATTTACTCCATATTTCTCAAAGGGCTGATAGATTGCAGGAGCTAGTACACCATCCCAGTTCACGACCAGTGAACGTTTTTGTAGGGAAAAGAAAGAGAGATCAGACTGTTACTGTGTCTATATAGAAAAGGAAGACATAAGAAACTCCATTTTGACCTGTACCCTGAACAATTGCTTTGCCCTGAGATGCTGTTAATCTGTAACTTTAGCCCCAACCTTGAGCTCACAGAAACATGTGTTGTATGGAATCAAGGTTTAAGAGATCTAGGGCTGTGCAGGATGTGCTTTGCTAACAATATGCTTACAGGCAGCAAGCTTGAATGTTTACAGGCAGCATGCTTGATAAAAGTCATCGCCATTCTCCATTCTCAGTAACCAGGGGCACAATGCACTGCGGAAAGCCACAGGGACCTCTGCCCTGGAAAGCCGTGTATTGTCCAAGGTTTCTCCCCATGTGATAGCCTGAAATACGGCCTCGTGGGATGGGAAAGACCTGACCATCCCCACAGCCCGACACCCATGAAGGGTCTGCGCTGAAGAGGATTAGTAAAAGAGGAAGGCCTCTTGCAGCTGAGATAAGAGGAAAGCCTCTGTCTCCTGCCTGTCCCAGGGAACAGAATGTCTCGGTATAAAATCCGATTGTACATTTGTTCTATTCTGAGATAGGAGAAAAACTGCTTTGTGGCAGGAGGTGAGACATATTGGCAGCAATGCTGCTCTGTTACTCTTTACTCCACTGAGATGTTTGGGTGGAGAAAAGCATAAATCTGGCCTATGTGCACGTCCAGGCATAGTACCTTCCCTTGAACTTATTTGTGACACAGAATCCTTTGCTCACATGTTTTCTTGCTGACCTTCTCCCCACTATCACCCTGCTCTCCTGCCGCATTCCCCTTGCGGAGATAGTGAAAACAGTAATCAATAAATACTGAGGGAACTCAGAGACTGGTGCCGGTGCAAGTCCTCTGTATGCTGAGTGCCGGTCTCCTGGGCCCACTTGTCTTTCTCTATACTTTGTCTCTGTGTCTTTTTTCTGTCTCTCGTCCCACCTGACAAGAAATACTCACAGGTGTAGAGGGGCTGGCCCCCTTCACGTTTTAAAAATTGGACTGTCACTTCATGATGGGGCTGTGTTCCACCTACCACCAGTGATAGGGGTTCTTATTGCTAGAAAAGTGGTGAGTGATCCAGCTCCAACCCCCACTCCTGGTACTAACTAACCATTGCAGGCTGGCTCTAGGGAAGCAGATCTGAGACAAGGACTTAGCAGGCAAGGTGCTTATTAAGGAGTGTTCTTGGGACTCATGCCTAAGGAAGGAAGTGGCTGTGGGCAATGGGAGAAGTCCAGCTGTCCTGCAGGTGCAGTGACAGTATCAGTTGAGCGCAGAGCTCAGAGCAACCTGGCCCTTCAGAGTTGTCCCATGTGTGGCTGAGGTGGCTAGGCCTTTATGCAACGACTTTGATCAGTCACAGAATGTTAACTTTCCCAAAAAGGGAGAGCCTTTGGGTAAGGTGGCCCTGTGAAGGGGCAGGCAGCCAAAAGCCACCACCAGCAGAGCTCCCCGCAGCGGCAGCAACCAGTCTCTCACTGAAGGGGAGGTGGGCCATGGACCACGGGTGCCCACCACAGAGAAATATGTTGGATCAGTAAAAAATAAACCTTTGCCACGGAGAGCACTGAGATGTGGGGGATGCTTCTTACCACAGCATCATGTAGCCCATCCTGACTGAAACACCTGACTTCATGTGGAAAGGAAGGAAAAGATCTCAAGAACATAAAGAGGAACCTGTCCAGAAGCATACGCCTGTTCATTTTTAAACATGTTGATTCAATAGTCATTCCAAGCATATTCAGGTGGGTGAGTGAGGTGGACAGTTTTGTTTATAATAAACCTTGGTTAGTTTTCACCAAATCCACTGGCTCAGGCCCCAGTCAGTGGACACAGTCACTGGGCCTGGAGGGAGGCCCAGCTGGGGACACCGAGGTGGGCCACGGGGCCGGGAGGGGGCAGCTTTCTGGAGGAAAAGCCAAATGTTAAACTCAAATTAAATAAAAAATTTAGTTTCTCAGCCACACTAACCACATCGTCAGTGCTCAACAGTGACATGTGGCTGGTGGCTACCATACCGTACAGCACAAATACAGAGCATGTCTAAGTACTCAATTTCCTTATGACTCCGAGCTTTATATTTCCAACAATGTCCGTCATCACAGAAAGTTTCATCCAACATTGCTGAAGGAGTTAAGATTAGTCACTGCATGAGGAAGCGGGAAAATGCCTGATCCTTACAACTCACATATAAAAGACTTCATCAGAGGTTTTCCCAGATTTGACAACCATCCTATTTAAATGACATTACCAATAATGACTTGTGAAAACTGAAACTTTTAGTCTATGATTTTTGCCCCATATCCATGTTAGAGGAAGAACTTAAATATCATTCTCTCTTTAGTAACCAACACAAGATTGTCCTAAGAAGAAAAAGATGATCAAAGAGTATGCAGGGTTAGGTGCAGTGGCTCATGCCTGCAATCTCACACTTTGGGAGGCCAAGGTGGGAGAACTGCTTGAGCCCAGGAATTTGAGACCAGCTTGGGCAACACAGCAAGACCTCGTCTCCATAGAAAGTAAAAAAATTAGACGGGTATAGCGGCATGCACCTGTGGTCCCAGCTACTCAGAAGGTTGAGGCAGGAGAATCCTTTGAACCCAAGAGGTTGAGGCTGCAGTGAGCTATGCTTGTACCACTGCCCTCCAGCCTGGATGACACAGCAAGACCCTGTCCCCCAAGAAGAAAATAAATAAATAAACAAACAAACAAACTAACCAGAGTATGTAAGTTAAAAAAAAGAAAAAAAAAAGATGGAAAAGGTATCATAAAGGTGCCAGGAAGTTAATAAAAATACTTTTCAGTATTTTGTAGAGTGCGTAATGCTGTTTTAAATATTGTAATTTATGCCTCTAAAAATTCCAAATAAATATATGCTTTCATAGTTAACTCAGTATTTGCAATTCATATTCCTTTTCTTAAGAAGCACTGCCCCCTTCCTCCCAAATAAACAACTATACAAGCTTCAGTTCTTATTAAATCTTATCTGCCTTGGATAGAAATGATTTTTAAAAGTAATTATGGTTTTAAGCCAAAGCCATTGGCAGCCCTCTTTCCTTTTTTTTCCTACTAAAATTAATTTGGAATCGTTCCACATCTGCACTGCGTTGAATACCGTTCCTCTAAAATTCATGTCCCCTAGAACCTGTGGATATAACCTTATTTGGAAATAGAGTCTTTGCAGATGTAATCAAGTTAAGATGAGGTCACCCTGCATTAGGGTGGAAGTTAAATCTAATGACTGGTGTCCTTATATAAGGAAAGGGACATCTGGACACAGACACACAGAGGGAAGAAGGCCATGTGACGATGGACACGGAAACTGGAGTGATGCAGCCGCTGGCCGAGGAAGGCCGAGGTCGGCCAGCAGCCACACCAGCTGGAGGAGGTGAAGGAGGAGTTTTCCTGGGGCCTTCAGAGAAAGCCCGGCCCTACTGGCACCTTGGCTTTGGATTTCTAATGTCCAGAAATGTGAGCGAAGAAAACTGATGTATTGTGAAAAGCCGTCAGTCTGTGGTGATGTGTTAGTACATCCCTACGACACAAACACAAAGGCCTAGGCACTGATTTGATCTAATTTCTCATCAGTCTAGCCTATTACTTAGGTGTGATTATTTATTAAAGAACATTTACAACACTGTAAGTTTTATTCAGTTCAAATATCACATATTAGATATACAATACCAATTAATTGAAATGAACAGTACAAGAATACATGAAGTAAATATCGTAACATTTAAGTTTCGTCTCACTTAGGCAACAAGAAATGCTGAGTAGTAGTATTACATATTCAAACCAGACTTAAACTTCAGAAACAGAAGGCCAGATGAGTGACCTGTACCACAGGATATGACAACACATCACCTATCTCCAAACAAGAAAAAGCATGATTATTAAGTTTATCTACACCGGCTTATTTATTCAAATTTGCTCTTCTTATTAAACAGAAAAAAAAATACACATTCAATTCCTAATTGGTAAAATCATTTCACAACTCTAAAATTAAGATGCTAATGACACCACTCTCCACTAGCATGAAAGAACAATATATGAATAGAGTACACAGCTTTCCAACCTATTAACAGGTTCTTATTTTCAGAATTGAGTGGGAAATTGTGTGTGGGGTAAACAGCATGAGAGAGAAGTCGGTCGCTGGTTGAACTGTTCGCAGTACAAAAAGGTGACAAAACTATGAAAGTGAAAATACTATGGTAGATAACGAAGGCCCCAATGCAATTTTTGAAAATGATCCCTGAAGAGCAAAAGGTTAGAGACACTCATGTTGCAAACTCCATCTTCATCCTTCAAAGGTCACAGGTGCTAACCAGCCGAGACTCACGACAGTCAACTTCCTCAGGGATCTCTATTATGATCAGGGCCAATCCTTCACCTCGGGGGCTGTCGTAGTACCCCGGGAGCCTCACATGCCTCTCCCAGCCCCTCCCTGCTCTGAGTGACTGAGAGAACTTCCTTAGCTGCAGGGCTGCAGGCAGGTGCTTCTGCTCCTGAGCTCCTAAACACACCAAGGGGTGCTTGAAGGGCCAGGCCCGCCCCTCTCTAGAGGAAAAACCTACTCATTTGAGACTACAAACCTCTTCTAGAAGCTGTAACCTGAAATGCTAGAATGAGCTTATATTAATCATGCTTTTTTATAATGTATAATGTTTTCACATCTTGGGGACCTCACTGACTGGGGAGAGACTGCCCTTCCCAGGGCAGGTCAATTCTTAGAGATAGCAAAGGGGTCCCTTGGGAGTGCACCTTTGCACACTAACCAACTCAGAGTCCGTCTCCTCGATTTGACTCTTCCACTGCAGAAGGCAGTATCCCCTCACCCTGATCACCCAGGGCCAGGCACCAGGCAGCTGGAGACCGCCCCTGTAGCTACTGCCCAAGACATTCAAACCTGCCAATCCTACACTCTGCCCCCGCCCATCTTCGCCTTTGCCATGGAGACACAGTGGAAAGCTGCTGGCCTAGTTCTGCCTCCTGACCACTCTGGTGCCTCCTTCTCCTGTGGCCCTGCGTGGCCTGGTGCGCTCCTTTTCTCCAGAAATGCAAGTAACAAACTTTTCTTTCAATGACAGCAGCCTCTCCTTTATGAATTAAACGTGGGTACATTTTGATACCACAGGCACAGTGAGCGGGGTGAGTCCATGTGTGGCAGAGGGCATGCCTCGCCTCTTGGCTGCGCGCGGCTTACTAACTGGACCCCCACCCTGGGGAGCATGGCCGCTGCTGGCATGTTTGCACTTTGGCTGCACCACGTATGCTGTGTCTGCCAGAGTGTCTGTGACAGTCCACCCTAAATTATAAGAGGACTGAGCTCATTCAGTCCTTGGTGCTGCAGACTAGGGTGATGTCAATCGCAGTCCCCTACACAGGACCTTCTGGGTATAATTGTATAATTGGATGCACTGGGTCCCTCTGAATTCCCTACCTGGACATACCTACTTTCTTGGCTGGTGGTCTCAGGGCAATGACGGTAACTCCCTCCACAAGGAGCAAGGAACGGCTTTCCCTGTGAGCTTGTGTTGGATGAGAGTCTGATAACCGAGCCAGCAACGCTGAAGTCAGTGGTGGGCTGCTCACCTGAGGGGCCCTCCCCCAGCATCCAGTGAGGAATTAATCGCACTCCTGGGCAAAGGATCTGGGTGTTGGTCTCCAAAGCGCTGCAGGGATCCTCCGGCCATGCGGCCGGTGAGAGGCACCCTCCTCACAGAAATGACAGCCGCCAAAAGGTTTAAATGTTGCTTTAAGAGCCTTGCAGCTGTTGTGACTCATTCCTCAATCCGGTGGGATGCAAAGGATCTATCCATAGAGACCAGTGGCTCGAGGTTTAAGGAAAAGGGGAAGGGGTGGGACACTTTGTTCCCACTCCCCTGAGACCTGCAGAAGCCCCTGAGCTACGTGAGCCTGTAACCACCCCCCGCCAGTGTGCCTGGGCACTCTGAACACCCTGCCTGTCAACATGCTGGGACCGCCTCCTTCCAACTAAATTGCCACAAAATCAGAAAAAAAGGAAAAAGCGAGAAAAAGCCTAGGTACAAGGGAAAAAACATTAAAGGTAACTAAATAGACTGTGTATTTATGCGTGTGAGCACATATACATACACATACACACATATATACACATGCAGATAGGCTATTTTAAAGCAAATATATAATAAATTGTACATGTATATGTACATATGCAGCTAAACGGAAGGTCCCTAATCTGATCCAATTAGAAATCCAACGCTTATACACTAAAAATGTATACAACAAATTATATACTAATATTACAAATAAATAAGATGTATATACTGAAACATTTAACCAAAACATAAAAGGGTGCCTATTGGCTTTTGTGTCTCCATAACTTAGGTTCTAAATTAATTGTAACATTTGCTAAAATGTACCCATTGACAAAGCTTCATAGTCTTAACACTGGGGCTCAAATTACAGTTATACCTGGAGATCCCACTAAATCTAAACATTGTACCCCTATAATCTTTTAAAAAAGGCAACTAAATATAAAATGGGGGGGGGGATGGGTAAGGTATGCTTCACTTTAACTGTAGCCTGTCTAAATTTCCTGTGGTCATAGTACCCAACGCCCTAATATCCCATATTGAACACAGACACTCTAATAAAACAAATAATAAATTAAAATTAAAGTCAGTCTTTGGCAGTTATAAACTAGCTCGATAAAATGATGCCCCATGGACCTCCAGTTAAAACAGTTAATATGAGGTATTCAAGGATTAAAACTTACTAATTAATAAAGGGGTGATTATACCCTTGTTTCTCCATTGAACAGCCCAATTTTTCCTATCCTTAAACCTGGAAAAAAAAAAGTGTGCCTCATGGTGAATTACTACAACCTTATTGCTGCGGTCCCATCCATTACCCAATTTCCATTATTATTAAAATTATTAATTCTACACAATAAATAACTGGCCAATATTTTGCTCTTACAGATTTGGCTAACATGTCCCATTAAGTGTCTACTTGCACAGCTTCTTGGCTGCCGTTTGCCTTCTGCCCTGAGGGGCACATACACCTTTGCAGGCCACCGACAGGGAGCTCCACGGCTTTGCCATGGCACACAATGTCTGCAGACAGGGTCTTCACCACATCCACCTTCTCCAGGAGCACAAATGAGGAAACTCATTGTCACACTCATTAAGGACATACAAGTCCAACATCTTTAGATACTTTCGAGGTTCTGATGGCAATGTAGTCCTCATTTACAAATTTTACTTAATCTTCTTGCTGCTGCTTACAAATCAGCTTGCTTTAAATGGGGCACCCTCCATAAACAACCTCTATAATCAAACCTTAAAATCCATGGGCACTCCTGTTGGTGCCCTCAGAGACCCCTTCATTATAGAAGCTCTGGCAAGCTCTATGCAGGCCTGGAGTCTCTGGCCCACTTAGGATGGACATAACGTGCCTAACGGCTTCGGATGCAAGAAACTATCCCTCTCAGCCTCATGCTACCCTATTAAAGCAGTAAATGGCTGGATGCTTACTGGGCTCTCCTGGACACAGAGGCTCTCAAAGACCTAAGCCTAGGACCCCGATCTCCAACTATCCATTATAAACACCTGACAAGCTCAGCAAAACTACCGATGCCTCCTTAACACAGGACAGAGTCAAGCCTGGGCCCTCTGGTGTATTCTACCCACAGGAGGGTGGTCTCCCGTGTCCTCAGTCCCTTGTGAGGTCCTCCTCCCGCAGACCCCTTGGTGTCCCTTTGATTAACTGAGTGAACAGCAGTGGGAGTTCACAGAGGGTACAGATGGCATTGCCAACCCTCATATAAATGATGGAGCCCAAGAGAATGTTGCTGCTTCCCATCTTCTAGCCAGCATGCCCTGATACGAAACGGAACCCAAAAAACAATGCATGTGGCCAAAGTTAGGCAGTCATCTTAACGCTGGATGCCCTGGTCAGCACAGTGCCCCAGCTTCACATTTATGGTCAACTGTTGGACCACTGCCCAAGAGTTGCCCCCTTCAGGATGAAAAACTCTGGGACTCTTCCTCACCCCAAATCCAAATCTAAATCACATCTCTCCACAGGTGCTACAGCTGGGATTCCAGGTCTTGCCAGGACACTCCTTCATCTCTTCAGAGTGGCAGGCATCACTGGAAGTCACCGAGACACACATGCCACTTCTCGGAATCCACAATGCTGGGCTCTGGGAAAAGGCATTCGCTACAACTTCCACAGCCCCGATAGGTTCCACACAATCGGTTTCACGAAGACACACAATGGTCTCCTCAAACAACTCCATTTCAAATTCTGGTCTGCAAACAGACCCCGAAATGGGCCTCTATCTTGCACCACAAACCTGAACCTCTCTTAATTTAGGGCCTTTCGGTTGACTCACACCTCACACAAACTTTAAAAAACATTACCATAGTCCCCTTTAAACATAAAAAGAGGGCTATGTCTTGCATTCTTGTATATAAAAGCTCATTACATATTAGGGCCTTCCATAATGTTTCCCCCTATTCCTATAAATCTTGGATCTTATCCCCACCCCATCAGGGCTGGAGCCCAGAGAGAGAACACATTCTCTCCTGGACCCACTAACCCCAGGGCTCCCACAGGCCGTGCAGCTGCTCATCTGATATGGGACCCATTTGAGCCTAAACTTCCACCAAAAAGCAAGAACCAAAACCCTATCAAGCACAGCTGCACACATTCTGGGGTCTATTGATCTTGTCACCACTGATGTGGGGGCTTTCGCTGGTTTATGATCCAGAGACCCAGACCCTCCAGGTAAGCCACTGTTTCAACCAAACGCGGCAAATGCTGGGACCCACATCAGCACCAGTGGGTGTCCGCTTAGAAAGGAGACCCCACGTCTCACATCCCAGAAGACATTGCCCAGCCCAGCAGCTCACAGCTGAAGATGACATGGTCCCAGCCACGACCTCGCCGTGGGAGATAACTTTGTCCCAGATATTAAAACCTCTGCCCTAGCGATGTCCATGGGCTACCTCTCCTGAGGCACAAAGTGGGCACATGACATGTTTGCTGTTCTTCCTTTTAATACTGAGGAGTCCACTAATGCTGATACACGCCCTGCTTCTGCCAAAACATGGCCCCCTACACTCCCATGTCTAAATGGAAACTCTGGTAGAAGGGACTACTCTCTGTACCATTCTAAAACTTAAGGGAGCGTCTTGCTTTCCCAGGAGGTAACTGCCCCCTATCAGTCAACTCCTCAACCCCTGGGGGAGGAGCACCCAGCCCCGGTGCCTTCTCCTACCACCCCAGCCTGCTTTCCACCGTGACTTCCTGTCCTGGGTCTCCACAGCCACTCCCTCCCTGTGGTGGCACATGAACACCACGAGTCTCTACTTATCCTTTACTGAACTATCAGTGCACACCCCCAGCCACACAACTGCCAGGCCTGCCACCCCAAGCCGAGAAACACCGCGATATCATCATCAGACTTATATGTTTAACACATGTTAATAACTGCACCAAGAAATGTTAGAGGCCCCCCCACCCAAAACTGCAGAACTACATTCTTGACTAATGCCACACACATGAGAGACTCAGCTATGGGCCAGCCTAAGGGACTCCTGTATCTCCACGTGTCTTCCTCCTTTCTACTCTCAGAATAAAATGTTTTCTATGCTCTTCAGGGCAACGTATGCCCTACTCTTTAAAAGTTTCTGCTATCAAAAGTGACCTTAGTATGTCAAAACAGCAGAGGACCAATGGTATTAATCATGATTTCTATATTTTATGATAGTTTGACATCTCAGGGGCCTCGCTGACCCGGGAGAAACTGCCCATCCCAGGGTGAGCCAATTCTTAGACATAGCAAAGGGCTACCCTGGGAGCAAAGTGACCAATCCAGAGCCCATCCTCCTCTATCTGGCTCTTACAACCTAGGAAGCAATATCCCCCACCCTAACGACCCAGGGCTAGGTGCCAGATGGCTAGAGACTGCCTGTATAGCCTAGAGTCTGAGCTGTTATTCAGACCAGCCAGTCTTAGCTATTTCCCTGCCCTTTCCTGCAGAACATACAGTAGAGGGTCTGAGCCACGTTCCTCCTCACTCCTGCTTCTGCCTGTCTCCCATGCTTCCCCTCATGGCCCGGTGTGGTCTGCTGGGCCTCTCTTTCTTTCATTTCTGTAGGAACTGTGAGAACAGTCAACGCTGTCAATGGCATCCACCTTTCTGCGTCCTCAATCAGTTACTTTTATCAGACCTGGGTGCAAATTCGAGTTTATGTCCCCAACTTGGGGGAGTGCAATGGTGGCACTTCAATTTCTTCATTATCTGTGCTCACCTAAAAGCTGAGTCACTGCTAAAAGGCTATTTTATAGAATTCAGCAGTTGAGAAGTGAAAGTCAAGGTGAGGCTGAGGTGAGGAGTTGTAAAGGGAAAAAGACTTTCCCCTGGGAGCCAGAGCCAGTGCTCTGAATGAAGTGTCTCACCCCAGTAGAGAGGGGGTGATGCCGGCAAAGGGGTACGGTTATCTCCCTGTGTGGGCGATGGCTCACGCAGCTCATCCTTCCCATCCAGAGCAGGCTTCCCTGGGAATTCGTTTTTGGTGAACAATAGAATCAGAATGTGGCCTTTGGGAAGGACAATGTTGAAGGGGAAGAACTCCTTCCACTGAATGCCGCTGCTGTCTATGCTAAAACATGGGGAGATGGGCCGGGCGCGGTGGCTCACGCCTGTAATCCCAGCACTGTGGGAGGCCGAGGCAGGCGGATCATGGGGTCAGGAGTTCGAGACCAGCCTGACCAACATGGTGAAACTCCATCTCTACTAAAAAAAAAAAAATACAAAAATTAGCTGGGTGTGGTGGCGCGTGCCTGTAATCCCAGCTACTCAGGGGGCCAAGGCAAGAGAATCACTTGAACCCAGGAGGCGGAGGTTGTGGTGAGACGAGATTGTGCCATTGCACTCCAGCCTGGGTGACAGAGTGAGACCCCATCTCAAAAAAAATTAAAATGGGGATACAGGGACCTCCCTACCCTACTCAATAGTTATACTGGGGAAAAATAAAACTCTGTGCTTTCAACTAAAAGAAATCACCCACATTTATTTTCTTCTAATTTGCTATCACCTTTCTTCTTCATATCTTTCACACTTCTTCTTATTTGATAGACAGTATTCAAATTTTGAAGAGTGGTATTTACCCAAGTAATTTAAGTGGTGGGGCACAAGAGAAAACAAGAAGGAGAAGAAACAGATGGGTATTTTTTTAAAGCCCTTAAAAATTATAACAAATTCTATGTAACACAGGCAATGGAGTATTTCGATGGTAACAACTGCCAATTTTCCAAAAAGTTTATAATAAAGTGATAATATCATAGTTCATCGTTATTCTACCATCTATAAACTTCAACTGTTCCTTGATGATTCAAAAGTCCTGTGGTAAGACTTAACATATATTAAGAGTTGAGATACAATTTGTTAAACAGTCTTGGTGTGTTTTTTGTTTGTTTGTTTTTGTTTTTGAGAGAGGGAGGAGGTTTAAGTGCAAAAAGGACACATTTGTGACCCTAAAAATGAGATAATACTGTTGAATTTGGTACATGAATTGGTTAAGAATTATTGTGTTTCTATGGATAAACCTTAACATTTTAAATTATTTTCTTTTGAAACTTTAAAAAGTATCCTAACTTTCAATTCTGAAGATGAGGACACACACGGGGGATGGGATAAGCTAAAAATGCCACGGGCTTTCAGAAAGCTGCCTTTGGGATCTTACTTGCATTTCAAAGACACAGGCAGGTTTGGGCGATGAATGGAAAAATACAGAACAGCATGTATTGTTCCTCAAGAAGAAAAATGACTCCCCCACGCTGCTATTACTCTTTTCTGCTTTTATTCCAATGTAACGAGAGCATGCCTATTGGAGCACTTTCAGTACAATTAAGCTGGAATGTCCTGACATTGAATGAGAGATTACATTATTTTCTGAGAAATCCTTAGAATTGGCATCTCCCCAACAGAAAAGAGGCAGAAGGGGGCAGGCGGAGGAGGAAGCAGACCGTTCTGCTTTAGCTTAATTGGTAGCAAACTGAAGCTGGGGGGTTGTTTTTTTTAGGTTTGTAAAGGAGGCTTCCTTCATGATATGACCGTAGGATGCTGTCACCCTGACCCGGTTCCTGATGCGTGATGTTTCTAAGTGCTCAGTAAGTACCAATCTACTCCCACACTGCAGTATGTGGGGGTGTGATGCTGAACAGAGAGAGCACGATGTGATCATAGTTAATTCCCTCTGGTATCAAAAAAATAAAAACCTATCAAAAAATAAAAACGTATGTTGCTCTCGTCTGCGTCATCATTGTTGTTCAGACTTTTACATAACATGCCGAATGAGAAGACTCAGAAAGCCAGGCAGAATCATGAAGAAATAACTGAATAGTTCTGATTCCAAGAACTGCGTGACCTTATGACATTTAAAGAGTGAAGAAGAGAAAGCAACAGGTTCCAAGTATTATAGCAAGCATACCAGCTTAACTTCAGGAAGGCTCGTGGAGAAGCTGTGATCACATTGTGGTTATTTAGACACTTCCAAATGGAAACGGCATTGATAACTATTCAGCTGTGATATGAAGGTACAAAAAAAATTTCCAAAAGGGAAAGGCAGAGAATGGTCAATGCATACTGATTTTCATGAACCACTTCTGGTAAAGGTCTTCTGGCATGTGAGATGCATTTTGTTTTCTTTATTTTATTCCAATCAATGAATGATTCAGTTATTCCAATCAAATGATCGGGTTAGGTTATAATGCCTAAGAAAGTTGAATACTATTGTTAATGCATAAATTAATAAAATCTCTTAGAAATCACTTGGCCAAACTGCCATTAAACCATCTCAAGATGATATTTGAGATTCACAATAAGTGAGGCACTTGAAACATTGGATTGGAAAATACTTTCACATTTTCTCTTTACAATTAAGTGATGCTGGTATTTTCTAACTCCCATGATGAGACTGAGTTTTATCTACTGAAAACTAAAAGAAAAATTAATAATATTATAAAGTCTTTCTAATAAAATGCTTGATGGATTGATATACCATCAACATTGTATATTATGAGATATATATATTTTAAAACTAAAAAATCACCTTCAATGAACAAAGCAAAACTTGCAGCTGTGATGTGGTCGTGACCCTCTGGTTAAGAATGTCCACCTTACAGACGAGGAAGCCAACCAAATGCACCAGCTGGTTGGGCCAGAGAGAACATATGAGTATCTCAGATTCAGTTATTCCAATCAATATCACCAACGTGCATTACAGGATGGAAGTCATACTACTGTCCTTTAACAGATAACACCTGGTCTGATCACCGTAAAACTTTCTTTCAAAAAAATAAAGATAATTTTAGGTTGGTGTTGGAGAAAAACTTACTGAATATTTACATCCCATACTGGCCATCCTCCCTTCGTATATTCTGATCTATTTTCCTGGAATAGATAGATTACCATGGCATGGCAGATTTTTTAATGTTTTTGTATATTAATAAATGGATAGTAAACTGAAATTTACTGATGGGGCTAATTTCTAATGCAAATCCCAATAGAAAAAGATGACTGTTTCCTAAATGCTTAGTAACCACTGATCAATGAGACAAGGTTCTACTTTCAAAGCATTCTTTGCACTTGGTGGTTTTATGTTTGACATCCCAATGCATATACAATTTTAACTCACTTTATTGTGTGTAAATATATATATATATATATCCTCAAGTGAATGATACTGTTCTCAGGTTTTTCCATATCCAAGGTATACTTTCTTATGTTTTGACATTCATTTGATTACAACATGCAATTTACGACACCTGGGACTACAACAGGACATTAAACACAGTTCTATCCAGAGGCTACTACTTCTTGGGTAAGGACTAGTTTGGGCTCCTGCACTGAACAATGGTGTGATTATTCGATTTCACAGACAACTTCACAGCAACACGCAAAGCCTAAGCGTAGTTTTGGTTAGCCTGTGTTCTAAGAAATCCACTTCCAGATAAAAACGTGGTTCCCCCATATTGTCTACACACTAAAGCATGCCTTTACCATCTGGCAGAGCCAGATACTGACTGGGAAGTGAATCCTTCTTTCTCGTGAAACCCAAACCACATGTAAACCATCTGCAGGGTCCTGTGCTGTCAGTGAACTGCATTCCCCAAGCACCTGCTTCTAAGAGATTTTCTTAGGTTGTTTTCCAACTATGGGCTCCATTCAGACTTCAGGCTAACCTCATACAAGGTCAGATCCCACCAGACACAGAATTGTCATTTTTGAGGAGGACTCAATGTTTGGCAAGCGTCCCATTTTGGAACCTCATCCACAAGCACTTGACAAAGCACAATGAATGGACGGCTATTCGTCCATGCCTGACATTTATAGAAGTACAAGGGCTGCCAGAAACCTTGACAGAGAGAAAAATCAATTATTTCTCTCCCTGGCATTAGCCAGCTCTTGCCGACTATTCATCTTACGCGTGATGATGACTAATATCCGTCGGATGGCAAGGAGCCGCTCTTTGAGCGAGGTCATGCCGAGGATGGCCAGCTGAGCCTTGCGCTCCAGGGGCAGCACGGCCAGGATCCACCAGGACCAGGCAGGGCCGCTGGGATTACTCTGCAAAAGAGATGAGGGGAAAGCAAGGTTAACACTGAAAATGGAAGCCTGTTCCCCAACACAGTCTTTTGCTCCACCAACAGACACGTGAGCAAGAATTAAATGCCACCTTGTATTTTAGGGCTACTTCACAATTCATTCAGCTCTCAAAATACATAGTTTACTTTTACAGTACACATTTAAAGGTGGGGGAACTCAAAAGGAAGAGCCTGCAAAGAGAAGCATCTTCCATGGGGAGATTCTATGAATTAGTTGCTTCTGTTCTCTCAAGCTTTCAGTTAAGAGTATATACCAGTCAGAGGAGAATACTATCACTTTAACCTTCACTTTCCAATGTTCTGTGCTATTATTTTTTATGTCTTAAGCATGCCATATAAAGCATAATATTATAAGGGCTAAAAGTATGTGTACAAGTTTGAGTGACATACTCAATGTGGCAAATGAGTATATGTATGAAACATATATATGTATCCATGTCGTATGCAAGAGTTATCATAAGTTATATATATAAGAATTATTATGCCACCAAATAACCTTTATTTCACAGAATCAAACAAAGCACTTCTAGACTAAGTGCTAGGCAAAAGCCGATCATAAACTTGTTCTCAATATTCTTAGTACTGGAACCAAGATATCCAGGCCTTTTTGTTTCCAGGGTCTAGGATTCTTAACTCTATTCCTTCTCCAAAAATGTGCAGGATGCCAATAAGAGCTGGGAGGGTGAACTCTGGAGTCACCTTAGTTTAGGGTGAGGTAGATTATGCTGGAGGACTAGGAATGGCACTGTGGCCAAAGCTCACCAGGGGTAGCCCAAGTCACTGTGAGGAAGACATCAACCTGCCCTTCAGAGGTAGAAAGGCACAGATGGAGAAAACAACCTTTTATACAGATTCACACTCTTTTCCCTGCCTCATCTCACAGAGAAAGAAAAAAACTGAGTAGCATGCTTAATGGGAAGTACCTCATATAAAAATTGATGTATTACCTAAAGTCCCTCTGTAGTCATGAGAAAAATGGTCCCCCATATGGTACCTTATATGGCAGAGGGAATTGGAGGATGTGATTCAGTTAAGGACTTTGGGATGGGGGGATTATCCTGATGGGCCCAGTGTGTTCATATAGGGTCCTTTCTGGGCTGTGGTCAGAGGGACATGTGGCTTTGGAAGAACGGTCGGAGAGAAACAACATTGCTGGCTCTGATGGAGGAAGGAAGCCGAGGAATGCCGCCAGCCTCTACAAGCTGCAGAGACAAGGAAATAGACTCTCCCCCACAACCTCCAAAGAGAAACGCATGTTGCCATCACTCTGATCATAGTCTGGCCTGCAGAACCAGGACTGGAAGATAATACATATGTGTTGTTTTAAGCCACCACGTTCATGAAATTTCTTAACAGCAGTAGTAGGAAGCTAATATACCTGCCAAGTAGAGATTGATTAATTTGGTTAATAAACAACAACTCCTAGGAAAAAGAATGACTCATATCCTAATGCAAGTCAGTGTAACCACCATGCTTTCTGAATATGAGTTCCAGGATACTGTAGAACAAAGGCTTATGCAAAAAGGGCAAGCCAGGAAAGACTTAATGGCAATTTCTGGCAGTTAAAGCATTTTTCTGTGTTTGGAAAAAAAAAGAATTCAGGCAGGGGGTAAAAGATAGAAGCTTCAAGAGACAGAAAAAAAAAGTTAAAATGGATGGCAAAAGACCTTTCACATCACCCTAAACCAGCTGAGAGCCAATCCCCCTCCCCTACTGTCTTTGACAGCTGAGCATCCATGTACAGGTAGGAGGTATACACTCTCAGGCACAATCTTAAACCAGCCCAGCCTGGCTCTCCCATCTAATGCAGAGGAGAGGCCCACCTGAGCTTAGAAATGCTCCACAAACCTAAGCTCATTCATTGCTTAAAGAACCAGCTTCACCAAAAGTACTTGTAGGGAGCACCAGAGAAAGCCCATGACAGCTGGGCAGCAGGGTACTTAGAGGACAAGGAAGTCACGCTACTGATGTCACAAGAATGATGGGATTTTTCTCTTCACTTATTCAACATCTGTATACCAGGTGCAAGGCAATGCTATGCGCCAAACGTGGAATGTTCATGCCAATACAATAAAGTTACTACTTAAATTTTAAGATGTAAGTGAAAGAAGCAAAAGGCTACAAAAGCTGACAGCCAAGCAGAATAAACTGATTGTTGTTAGAAAAGAAATTATGTTCTGTTAGAGAGCCTTTGTTGTTTTGCTTCACAAGTCATGTGCTACCACAGTAGGTGCTCCTTTGGGCTGTTAGTAGATGAACTGGTTCATAAGCAACCACATTGGGGTAACCGGCATCATACTGCCAAGCTCTCCACCAGAATGATGGCTCAGCACACTACAGCAGGAAGTAACAGAATTATAAAGGAAAAAAGAGGGCATACCTGAGGCTCAGGTTCTCTGTCTGGCATTACCCCAAAATGACTTAAAATTTGTTCTTTCATGCGATCCTGGAGAGACGCGAACCAGGAAACAGACTGTTGATGCACAGAATCATGGAGAGCGGCAAGTTCTTCATACTCTGGACCCTCCACCTGATCAGGGAAAGAGGCACAGCTGTGTGAACCATTCACAGTAATGCATGTAACACAGTCAGCGACCTCTGCACCTCCACTAAGTGGATTTGTGGCAGTTAGCATTTTAATAATTCATCAGTTTCACAAAAATGGTACATGCTCAATATAGAAATCTGTATTTTTTGCATAGTTGAAATCTATCAATTGTATCCTGATTTTTCTCTTAATACCATAATATAAGCACATTTCCTGTAATTTTGAATAATGTTCAATGGCTGCATGCAATTATATATTTGAGATACATGCCAATTTACTTAACTATTCACGTAAGTTATTTAGAATATTCTAGCTTTTTTATTTTTAAAAATAACACAATAATATAAACATTTATGGAAAAGTTGTTTTGTTTTGTTTTGCTTTTTTGACAAGGGAGGGAGGTATGGTTTCCTCAGTGTAGTTTCCTAGAGACCTTGACAGAATTACCAAGTCAAAGGGTGACATTTTAAAAATTGTATTCCATATCACCAAACTATATTCCTAAAGGCACGACAGGGCAAGACTACACTCATTACATTGGCCTGGGCTGATGGACTCCAGCTTGTGGTCGGCCACAGCACCTTAGACTGACCAAGCTTGGCCTCTGGTCCCTATGTCACTATCACATCTGTCATTTAAATTACGCCTCAGTCCTCTTCAGGAACACCTGGTAGAGGAGGAAGAGCATGGAACTGGGAATCACGGGGCCAGGGTTTGTTCTGGCTTCATCACCAACTCTCATGTGTGAATCTAGCCAGTCTCACAGCCTCGTTAGGGCAGAGTTTTCTCATCTGTATAACAGGAATAAACCATGAAGGTCCTTTCGTGTTACAAAATTCCAGTACCTACAAAAACTACGGTGTGCTGAGAAATTATAATATAATGCATATACCACCCTCAATTTGATTTATACAAATCAAATATTCATATGTGATAGAGGATTTTCTTATAAAAATAAGCTAAAATTATTTCATGTTGTAGCTGTTTAAGCCCCCATTTAAAATAAGCGCTTACACTATTAAAACTACAACACTATTAAAATCTACAACAACGGTCAATAAACCCTGCCGTCAGGTCTATCCATCCCACAGAGAGACCCTGAGAATTATCACTTTCAGCTGTAGCTTTGAAACCCAGCTTTCTGGTCCAGCCTGGGAGCTGGGCTCCCTGCTCTGCTCCCATGCACTGGGATGACCAGAAACAGCAGCTGGAGGAGGCACAGAGACAGTGTCCTGGGTGTGACTCCATTCACAAATCCTAAGTGTACAGCACTGCGCCCAAAATGACTTCCAGTGTGATGTGGGGTGGCTACGTACCCTCACTTCCGCAATTCCAAATGTCAACCAAAGAATTTAAAAGAGGGATACAATAATTCCAAGGATTTCCTCCTTTTAAGTATTTTAAAATTTCTTGCTGCAGTATAATTTACAGACCAAAAAGTGCATAGATCTTGTTTAGCTCAAAGAGTTTTCTCAACTGTATACACCAGTCTGACCATCACCCAAAACCA